>NC_058403.1:33890475-33965271 GCF_002201575.2 Neomonachus schauinslandi | reverse complement strand
ATAGATAGATAGATAGATAGATAGATAGATAGATAGATAGATAGATAATAGATAGATGATACATTTTAGTTGTTAGTTTGACATTTGACAGCCCTGGTAAAGTATCCCTTTTACCTGCAAACTCTCCCAAATCTACTCTCAGCATCTCACAAAGAACAATAATTGTTTATTGATCTAAGTGTTAACAATGTATCGATGAGGTCTAGAAATAAGACTCAAGGGCAATAACTGCTCAGGACAGTAATCTTAAAAAGGTACTTTTCCATTATCTATAATATGACATTAAATATATATACTTTTGAAATCCCATATGAATTTTTTTAATAAACAACTGTTTAAAAACATGGCAAAACGTAGCATGGGTGACCAAAAACAAGTTGTTTAAAAAAAAAAAAAGAATAAAAATATCTGTTTGAGAATTCCTAAGACAACAGATATGAAACCATCATGAAAATGCAAAGTGCACTCATTACTTGTTAGGATAAAAAAGTAAATAGTAGCTCCTGGAACCATTTGCTATCTATAGTAGATATTTAATAAATGTGATTTCTGTATCTGAGTAAAGATGATAATAAGAACTAGTTCACTTTTATCACATCTAATCCACAAAATATTACAGGCAAAAAGCCAGATAAACTACGAAAAGTTTTAAAAATAAATAAAATAAAATATCCCTCTAGGTATGCTAATTATTTGGTTTGCTATATAGGTAGCAATATACATAGATCTATATTTTAGTAAATACGGTTTTCTTAGCATGTTTCTTGTACCCCGACTTCTGGTAGCAGGACACCAATCTTCCTTTGCAGTGCTGTCATTTTCCCATAGAGTGGGAGAGTCATTCACAGGTTTGGGATACCACCTAGCAGCAGAGATGAGCACTTGATCCAGACTCCTAACCCCCTTTCTACAGGGACTGAACCAAGGGGTGCTCATGGAATCTTTATAGGACCAAACAGAATACTTCCCCATAAGATATTCTATGAATTCTAGGAGGGAAAAAAAAATCTCTTCTTTGTGGATTGGGGCTGCCACTAGCCACCTTTCACATCACATGAAGAGAGCTAAGCTTTGGCAGAAGAATAAGGGCAACACACAGAAAGATGCAGAAATAAGCAAGAAGAGAAAAAAGTGGGAGGGGTGAATGGGAGAGAACCAGAAATAATTAGCAAAATGCTGTGGTTCCTGAGTCCCATCATCCTTAAAGACTTCCTGGTTTAAGCCAGTTTGAGTTCAGCTTCTTTCACTTATAAGTGACGAAGTTTTGATGAATACACACAGGCAACAATCTATATCCACAGATCTGTGGACAGATCTATCTGAATAAATGCATTAAAAACATGTTTTTATCTTCTCAGGACAGAAACTCTCCACAAACCATTTCTGAGACTCCTTTTTCCCATTTCTCCCCTCTTCCAAAGAAGACCTCTAGATGGATTGCCATCTTACTCTGGGCTCCAACTGATAAAATAAGAATCAGACTCAAAAATATTTTGAAGCAAAGGACAGTGCACCAACTTCTCAGAGGGTGGTTCCTCTAGCTCTACAACTGTTCCCCTGAGAGCCAAACTGGAGAAATGCTATCTCTTAGAAACAAATTACAAAAGAAAAGAAAAGAAAGGCATTGAGAAAAAGACAATTGTCAGCTAAGGAGATATCTCACTGAATATGTCCCTGAATTTGTGTCTTTTTTTTAAATCACCTCTCCACAGGTGAGGGGGACAGAAAGGAGTGAGCCAAACACCCAAGCAAAGGAAGAGGTAAGGCTAACAGGATGATTAAGTTCCTAAAGTCCTAGGACATTTCTATGATTACATCAAAATTAAAGTAAAAGTCATATGAAACACCCTTCAGATCTATGTCATAATCCCATTCGGGTGCCTGAGAAACCTTGAGAAGCCAAAGTGACAATTACTGATTTACCTTTCTGTGCTGAAAATAGAAGTTGAAAGCTAAGTGGCAACATAAAGCTAAGCACCTCTGAGACTGAGTTCCAAGTCTGGACTAGACAGAAATGACAGGAAATCATTAAGAACAGAAGGCATTAAAAGGTCAGAAATAAATTGTTATCAAGCCCTATTTAACCATTTTATCAGTGAGAATTTTCTCTTTGCTCACAAAAATGTGGTAGCATTTTCTTATCTCTGGAGATGAATATGGATATTATGAGGGGTGTTACATACACACTGATATTCAGATTCTGAGAATGTTCTGTGCAGAAAGACTGTTTGCAACAACACAGATTCTCAAAGAGTGTTTTTAAAAATACGCTATTGTCACAAACAATGAATCATGGAACACTACATCTAAAACTAATGATGTAATGTATGGGGATTAACATAACAATAAAAAATTTTTAAAAAATACGCTATTGTCTCCATCTGTCTGGAATGTTACTTAGGGTTCAGGTGCTATGAAGTTTATCCTTTGTGGAAGAGAAAGCCAGCAATATCTTCATGTGTTTAGATTTCAGTGTAGTTCTTGGTGAGATAGAAAGATTAGCCCCAAGTCAGTCCTACAATAAGCAAATCTCCCTCCTCCTGCCCTTCCGCCTTTTCCTCCCATTCCCCCTTCTCTCTCCATCCATTTGACCAAGAATGGTGATTTGCCATTTCAGTATCAAGAGATCAGGGAAAACTGATGCAGATATCTCAGAAGGAAAATTTGATCTTCAGCTAAATGAGCATGTTAGTGAATCACAATTTCTATACTCTGCATTTAAATTACGAAAGTGGAAAATGATGGGTTAAGGGATTGAGTACGGGAGAGGGAAGAGTCTTAATCATTTTAGCAATTAGTATGTAATGTCCTAAAATGATCCACTAATCACTCTACAGCTGGTACACTGAAAAAACACGGGGTACAAAAGCATTCCTCAAATGTCATAGTCCGAAGGGATCCACACTCTGAAGAGTAGGTGAAAAACACAGGAAAAAGGAGAACCTGTAGACTTGCCTTCTGAAACGTACAGAAGCCTTTAGTAAACAAACTAAGCAACCTATGGCTTAGTTCATTTTGAATGATATTATCACACTTTAATGAACATAATAATTATCACTATCTTTAAAAAGGATAATATATTTACCAAGAGAAAAGCTTGCACTAAATCTTCAAGGGCCTTTTCAAGGATCTTTTTAGGTCACAGTCGCAGAGGTCAGTAGGTCTGGACCTACTTTATCAAAATTTGCATCTGCAGGTTTTTCATAATCATATGTCTTAATATTTATGATATCATATCTACCAACCACAAATACAAAAACTTAAAAAAAAAAAGGAAAGAAAGGGAAGGGAAAGGAAGGGAAGAGGAGGAGGGAGGGTGAGAAGGAAGGAAGGAAGGAAGGAAGGAAGGAAAAAGGAAGGAAGAAAAAAAGGAAGGAAAGAAGGAAGGAAACAAAACCATCTGAAAATAATATTCAAGAATTACACTGGAGTTTTTGTTTCATGTAACACAAAACATAATGTGCTGCTCAAAGGTAAGAGTTTTTCTTTCAGTAGAAGCTAGTAATTTGAACCCACCCACGGGTAGTTGATGATAATGGTGACTTAAATAGTTATATATCTCAAATTATCTCGTGTTTTATTCTTCAGATTCCCACATGAGGATATTTTTTGCTTTGTTATGAATTTGTATGCTAACCTCACTGCTAGCTTCAACACATTCCTAAAACTACCTGTCTCTCCACCTTACTATGTAGTGTAATCAAAAAGAAAAATGTTGGCTGGGCAATAGCTATTTGGCTAATTCTGCCTTCCTTTAAATTTAGTAAGAAGGTCTTAGGCCCTTGCAGTTTGCTTCATTATCAGAATTGGTATCCATTTACCTATGATTTGTTCTTGACAGTGATCAAATTCAGAGGTACTGCACTGGGTGTATGGTAAGCTGACAATTGTCAAGGCTGTTCCCATGGCCATCAGTGGCTCCTTTTACCCTACCCGACCGTAGATGGTAAAACTGATTCAAATTATCTAGAAGCCCTGAGGTTATAATGATGTTCATTTATGGAAAGCCTTTCTTCAACAACTTAAAATGCTGTGTAGGAAGTCACTGCGACAAATTACCAAATTAGGAAGAGCTGTATATTCGTATAGTTAAATTCAGGCAGAAAATATGTAAGTAATGAATCAGTGTGAAGAAACGTGGAATTACATTGATTATACCTTCAATTTCAACCCATTGCAGACTATTGTTTTTCTCAAATCCGCTTTATTTATAAAAATGATTAACAAATGTCTCTTTATCCACACAGTTTGCCATGCACAGCTAAGAGCCATTCATGGATAAGCATATACTTAGTGTTCAATTAACCTACAATTCACGAACAAGAGTTAATAGATTCCTATAAAACTTCAGCTACTTTATTCCTCCTGTCATCTGAATAAATATTGGGAGTCATTTCTGGAGAAAGGCATTGCTTTCTCTTTTCTTTTTCTATTTTGCCTGAGGTTGTGCTGCATGCCTGTGCCCATCACTGGAAGGAAAAGAGATATTCACTCTTTTATAAATAAGAACACAGTCTTTCTCAGTATAATAGATTATTTTCCAGCTAAATGGATTATTTTGGCTGGGCTAAGTTTAGTAAGAACCAGAATAGCACTAAGTTCATTGATCTTTAGTTACTTTAAAGAAGGAGGGAACGGAAATTCAGAAATGAAGGAGGCAATTCTCCATTCCATGCATAGAGATTGCAAGAATTGGAGGTGAAGAGGACGCAGCTGCATTTCTTAACTTTTGAATGAAAAGCAATTATGCCAAGAGCCTTCATTTTAGATTGTCAGCATGGGCCTATGTCATACCCATCCTGACACTCCCAAACTGAAGATTTTAAAGGCCTCCTGCCTTTGTCATTGAGACACCTGTCACCAACTACACTGAATCAGCATCTCTAGATGCTGGGAAATACATATTCAACATGAATCTATGTAAGAAGCAACAGTAGGGAGGCTGGAATTCTTCAGAGTTCTTAAAGGAAAAAAAAAATGAAAGGAAAATTTAAGCCTGAAAAAGAAGCTGAAGTTGTGAGGAAATTTTCCACCCCATAAAGCACACTTCTGATTCCATTTTCACTTGTTTGCAATTGAAATAACTTAACCCCAATGTCAAGTTAACAAAGCAAATTTCTGTGAAAATTTTAAAAATATACTAACTACCAATATTAGTGGAAGAAAGTGTTAGGGGAAATATGGTTTTCTACATGAGATTTGTAACATGAAGAGCCATTTGAGCATATTGTTACAAGAAGAAATATCTCTAAACACTATTTTTTATTATGTTATGTTAATCACCATACATTACATCATTAGTTTTTGATGTAGCGTTCCATGATTCATTGTTTGCGTATAACACCCAGTGCTCCATTCAGTATGTACCCTCTTTAATACCCATCACCAGGCTAAACCATCCCTCCACCCCCTCCCCTCTAGAACCCTCCGTTTTTTCTCAGAGTCCATAGTCTCTCGTGGTTCATCTCCCCTCTGATTTCCCCCCCTTCATTTTTCCCTTCATACTACTCTAAATACTATTTTTATTTTAAGATAGAATAATAATTAATAAGGATAAAAGAATCGATCAGTCACATACTCAATTCTCTTAAGAAGCATGCTAAAAGAAAAAGAAACTGTATCTTTAGAATACTGGAAAAATTTTCGTACTCTCTACATGTTAAATCTCATTTTCAAATACATTTATTATTCATTCTTACCCTCTTCATCCTTGCCCTCCTGCTTAGGATCACATCTATGAGTCAATTGCAAAAGCAGTGCTCATTTCCCGCTTGCTCAAGTATATCAAGATACTCAATTTATGATTTCTGAATTCAAAAGAGAGACATCCCCCGGAACTCCAAGTGACACTCAGAAGAACTTGAAATTTTATAGTTCACCAGCTTAGATATCTGTCTGAAGAAAGGCTAAATGATTTCTTTATACCTTATTAGCTATTTGATGGCACATTTACACGAATGTATTCAATGTTAAAAAAATAGTAATTTTATATAACCAATGGGGTAACAAAATCAAAATGTATCATTTAATACTAACCCCTTGAAGAAGCACCAAATCAAATCTAAAACACTTGATTTTATGCATTACCAAAATTAGAAATATGGCAGTACTTATAGTTTCTCCAATTGTAGCATATTTTATCTTGATAAATCAGGACCAGCAAAATTTCTATATTATTTAAGGCAGCCATTCAAAGAGTACATATTTCTAAATTGTAATAGCTCTTCATACTTAGTGACAATTAAATTATAGTATTAGATCAGGACTGCAGATAAACTTGAACTGAATGCAGAGACATGAAATTCATATATTTACATAACAAAATCAAGAGGGGGAAGTTAGGTGTAAAAAAGATTTTTGAAAGAGGTACTTGCCAATCTGTCTTAAGGTTAAAACTAACGATATTTCTTCATGTAGAATTCAATTTTTATCCATTTCTTCTGGATGTAACTACGATCTATTTATTAACTGACTAAAACACCTATTGGGTCTCACTTGTTTTACTTTTTCAACAGAATTTATTTAATTGAAGACATTAATTTGATTAATGTCGGGTCACCAGTCCATGAGATCATAGACCTAATACTCTCTGATATTAAACATTCAGCATTGCATTTCTTTCTGATGAAGACTCTGAAGCCAAAACTTTCCAGGAAGTAGTGGAATTAGCCAAATGAAATATTATTTTGCCCTTGTCTGTCTTATCCTAGCAGGTAACAGCACACCATAAAACATCTGCACATCCTTCTTCTCAGGGCCACACCAAAGATTTTCCAAATGCTATCTTTAGTTGTATTTAATAGCCAGCCCCTACACTTACCAAACAATGCACTGACAGAATTAACAATTAAAACTTCATCTCTTCCTGTTTAGGTAGCTAATGAATTAGAAGTCAAGAAATCACCATGCTAACTGTTGGTAGAAAAAACAGCATAAAGTTTTCCAAAGAATCCTATGAGGTAGACATTATAAGCTCATGATCCAGGTAATAAAGTTGAAGATCACAAAATATTCAGTAAATACCCAGCACTGGCATGATTAAAGCCAGAACAACCAAAAACCCACTTTTTCCACCACCTGAATCATCATATTTGCTCAATTTTTAATTTTACTGTTTTGATACTGAAATAATCTGCTCTTCTACTTTGAAAATAGCATCATAGTGTAAAATTACCTTTTAAAAGAATTTAAAACCTTATTTGTAGCATGTGGTAGTCAAAATAACTCCCCTCCTCGGAGACGTTCACATCCTAATCTCTAAAACCTGTGAATTATTACCTTATATGGTGAGAGAAACTTTGCCTCTGCAGCCGTAATTATGCTAAGGGACTTAAGATTACAAGAGTATTCTGGATGGTTCAGGTGGGTGCAGTACAATCATAAACTTCCTTAAAAGAGTGAAACAGGAATGTCAGAGCAGGAGAGAGATTCGAAGATGCTGCACTGCTGATTTGAAGATAATGGAATGGGATCATGAGCCACAGAATGTAGCTGGCCACTAAAAACCAGAAAAAGCAAGGAACCAGGTTTCTCTCCTAGAGCCACCAGAAGGATTAGAGCTCTGCTGATCCTTTGATTTTAGCCCAAAAAGACCATTTTGGACTTCTGACCCCCAGAACTGTTAGATAATAGGTCTGTGTTGTTTTTCATCAGTACGTTTTTGGTAATTTTTTACAACAGCAATAGGAAATACAAGTGGTATAGGGCTATTTATGGGGCCACTTCCCTGTGGTCTTGCAGTGCTGAAGCCATCATAAGCTTATAAGCATCATAACTGGCATCAATATTCACATCGAGAATATGAGGAGAACCTAAGTTTAATCTAGTTTGGCTCTCTATGCAGCATTCATCTGACTCTCCGTCCCACTTCATACCACAGAGGCCATTTTGTGCTCTCTTACAATACCATCCGCAGCTCATAATACAAATTGGAATTAACAGTGTGTCAATTATTTAACAAAAGCTTCCTCTCTTTGTCAAAAGAGACCAATCATATCAGTTTTAACTGTTTGGCTTTCAGTTGGAGCAACTCTCTCCTATCTTGCTTTGGAAAGGTCATCATAATTCTTCTTCAAAATCCTAAAGGTCACAAAACATTTAAAACACTTCCTTGAAATTTTTGAAAGCTCCCAAAACCCGTTAGGTCAATAAGGAATTATCATTTAATATTCGCTAAGCACTCACAGTCTGGAAAATATCATATCAGACAAAGAAAAAGAGACAAACACTAAAAAATTATGAACACTTCTTTTAAAGAAAATAACCCTTACCTGTAGGTCCTGGGAAGAGATAATTCTAATTGATCACAAGTAATGACCCAGCAACTCAATTACAACCAATAAGCCATGATTTAAAAAAAAAAAAAAATCCATGTTAATCTTGGTTCCTGGTTAAAATGTCAAGGTCTATGATTAGACTACAGGAGTCAAACATCTGTACTATTCTCTGATCCATTTGAGAGAAAGGTCAGTGTATTATGATATGTACTTTAGTAATGGCCTTGCAAATTTTGTGAAAATAATTTTCTCATTCTCTCTAATCTCTGAATTATTTTGAACAAAGCACTGTGCTACATGTGATAGAAGATACAATAATTAATAAGACCCTTCTTTCAAGGATATCACCACCTGGTAGAAGACAGAAAAACGTGTATAAAATGTGCATATGCTTCCATTCCTTCACAGTGCTTAGCAGAGCACTGCCTTATTTAAAAAGGTTCTTAATGTTTGACTAATTATGTAATTACAAAACAAGGCAGAATTTGGTAAATATTTAGTTAGAGGTATAAACAAAATGCGATATATTAGAAGTTTCCTAATATCTGAAGAGTTACTAACTTCTATAATTGCCATTTGCTAAATTATAAAACCAAGCTTGGCATTATATCCTGCCTAAGGTCAAAAACCTTTTAAAGTTGAAACAAAAGCAAAGAGATTTTTAAAAATTTAATGAACTTTTGGCTTGCCTTTAAAGGAACCCCCACATAGATGTGGTGACAGGAATTTCCAACCCCACCCTTTCATATCAAAGGAGAATCTAAATCCCAGAAATTAATTTGAGGCCCATGCCGTTCCCCATCCAACAGAGAAAGCAACCATTAAAGCTACTGTGGTTCTTTGCGTTGATGTGAGACCCCAAGTGCTCCACTGTACAATACTGCAGACCCACGGGCAGGACATAGCTTTCTTTCCTCAATATAGGTTTAGATTATGCTGTATTGAAAAGGAAAAAAAAAAGTCTGTATTTTTAAGATGAGTTTTCCTGACAGTTTGTCTAACAGTGAAAACAATGGTGTGAAGGGAGAAAAGAAACATAAAGTTGAAAGATTTACTTTAACCCTCTCTCATGGGACTGGGACCTGGGAGATTAGGAAGTTGCAAACAGACATGCCCATCTAACCAAAGCTGGGGAGCCCTGTTGTATGTGTAGGACTGAGGAACAATATAAGCAGTAAGGTGCAAACTGTTGGGAGAGGTAGCATTTTCAGAGGGAAATAAGATCAAATTTCAGACAGAGAAACATGAAAGGGTAAATAAAGAACATAAACCTGAGGTCAGGAAAGGAGGAAGTACCATGGCAATCCCCCTCCTAATTAAGATGTATTTGTAAAAGATACATTTGACTTGGATAGCAGGTTCCAAAGGAAGTCCCAATTGGTTAGAACTTTAATTTTTTCTCCCTTATGAGTAATTTCCTTTTGAAACTTCCTCGATTACATATATCTGCAGTTTGGTGCAATAGTCTTCTGGAAGCTGAATAACAGGATAAAAAAATAGCAAAGATCCATTCCATCCATTTGCTTCAAGACCCAATCAAGAAAAGCCATTAATTCGGGCACCTGGGTGGCTCAGTTGGTTAAGCGACTGCCTTGACCAGGTCATGGTCCTGGTGTCCCTGGATCGAGTCCTGCATCAGGCTCCCTGCTTCGCAGGGAATCTGCTTCACCCTCTGACCCTCCCCCCTCTCATGTGGTTTCTCTCTCTTTCAAATAAATAAATAAAATCTTTAAAAAAAAAAAAGAAAAGCCATTAATTCACTAAGTGGACTATAACTTGCAAAACAAGTGATAATCAACAGCAACCAAAAAAGCAGTCCCAAAGAGCATCGGTGAGAGACCCATAACCACATAGGAGCATTTTGCATAGAACCTATTAAGAGACATACAACCTTAAACTTCTAAATACCTAGCAGATTAGGGAGAAGCACTCACTGAGAAGGAAAGGGAGGACACATGAAACCTTTGGTTTATATACATTCAATATCAACATTTTGAAATAATAAACCCAAAGGAATTTTTTGTTCTTAGAAGTGCCTTTTACTGTGGCCCTTCTGTAGTTAAAGTTGGACCTTATAGGAGAGCCAAATTAGGAATACAAAGTGTTGGATCCTAAATTTTTGACTGTCAAAATAGAGATGATCATTTTTTAAAAAGCCTAAAAATTTGATTGCAAGATCCAATTTTCTTATTGAAAGAATTTTTTTTTGAGTTCTGACTGGCTCAAAGATTAAAATGTATACCATAATGAAGAAAAATGAATATTAATATGATTTCATTTTCTTACCCAAAAATATATTAAGTTCAAACAGACTGAAGGAGAGTGTTGAGATGAAGGAAGCTGTAGTAATGCTTGCCTTTAATGGATCTGGACACATCTCACCCCTAAACCAAGTCAATAAAGTAGGAAAATTGATTCTGGTGTGCTTTCAATGATCTTGTTCTTTTTATCATATTGTTAAAGTTAAAATATCTTTTTAACTTCAGTTTACAATTTCTTGTTTGTTTGGTAATAGCATCCTCTTGACTAGGTTTTGACTATCCCGTTTTCTGGATAGCCCATTCATTGGTCAAACAAATCTTAAAGTATCTGAATGACTAAGGGAAAGCAGTTACTATGTTGCATAACACTGTCTGTACTAACATATGAATACAGATTTCCTGACGCTTATTTTTTACATAATACTGAGGCTACGGTAAAAACATTCCAACTCAAAAGGGATTATTAATTATCAAGTTTCTCCATTTCTTCGCTGTTTGTATTTCTCTTAAAAGCAAAATTTTACTCTCTCAAATTATGGGAAACACTGAAAGAAGCAGCGCTAACCACTCTTTCTTCTAAATCACTGTACTTCTTAAGAGTATTCAAATGGAACCAACAGAAAACACAGCTAAAATTGGCTTAAACAATAAAATGAGATCCATTGGTTTTCCTGCTTGGGGGTTTGGGGAGCCGCAGAAGTGACTTAATTCCACAGCAGGATGAACTTACCAAGAATCAATTTATTTCTGTATCATGGATTTGCCTCCTTGAATTGCTGCTTCACCCTAAGGTTGACTTATCTAACACAAGCTGGTCACCATCAACTCCTAAAACTACCTGCTTCCTAATCTAAGCCCATAGAAACAAACAGTTACTTTTGGAAATTTTCTTGAAGACATAGTTTATGTCCCAGAAATCTTTCAGCAAACTGCTTCTCATGTCTCATTAGCCCATATTGAATCATGTACCCTCTCCTGAATCTATACCTATGGGATGGGCTTATATTAATGGACTTAAGTTTGAGCCACTTGACCTACAAGAGATAAAGCCAATTTCCTCCAAGAAATCTTAGGCTTCTCAGAAGTTGCATAAGGAATTACCCAGAGACAAAAGAATAGATTTGAGGAAAGAAACACAATGTCCATTATATATATTCACCTTTGGCTCACATCTTGTGTTTATGTTTTAAAATCTTTGCCCCCCTACCCCACTCCTCTCCAGTTCAGGGTAAAAATTCATGTTAATAAAATTACTAAGTAAACCCATAATATTTTTGGCATCCAAAAGATTTTTAATGGTAAAAATAAAATAAAGTATGAGCAATATAATGAAATATAAATGAGAGTTGACTATTCCTTTTTAAAGGATTTCAAGACTAAACCTAGGGAGATCTAGGGAGTTTTAGAGTTTTACTTATAGGCTTTGTTTGCCTTCCTCTCCAGAGTAAAGAAGAAATACGTTTTGGAAATTTGTAGAAAATAGGAAGTTAAAATAAAAGTCATCCTAAAGAGCACTAAATTATCTATATTGTGATGTCAGAGAAAAATAAATGGTTTAGAACTTTCTACTTATAAAAATGATTCTGCTCCTATTAGGATGATTAGACATATGAGGATATAATCTAGCTGAAGATAATCCATATTATCTGGACTGCGGTGTTAGCATTCAAGATAGAGGTTATATGGACAGGTTTACCATAAACTTTCGAATAATAGTTATTGGACTATGCTGGTGGATTAGACGTGGGATATGAGAGAAGAAAAAGAATCAAGGTTGACTCCTAAGATTTTTGTTTGGATGTTTGTGGTTTCATATAGTTGATATGAGGAATATAGAGTGGAAGGGAAATTGATCAAGAACTCTGTCTTGAACAAAATGTTTAAGATGATTAGGAATGCAGATATTGAGAAGACAATGGTTATAACGAGTCTGGAGGGACCGGGGTAGAAACATATATTTGAAAATCACCTATAAAGAGATTATATTTTCAGCTATAGGACTAGATTACTTAATAGGAGAGCTCAGGAATGATCTCAGAATCACTCTATAATTTGAAGATTTGGAATGATTTCTTAAAGAAGTTTGAAGTAGACCAACAATGGAAGTAAAAATAAAACCACTAGTGTTTATATCTCAGAACACAAATAAAGGAATGTATCGAGAAGGGAAGGCCAACACTATTGAATTCTGCTGAGGTCAAGGTAAGGACATAGAAGTAACCACTAGATTTGGCAACTGGTAACCTGACAAGAGAAATTTGAGTGTAGAAGAAAAATAATTGAGCTTGGAAGGTTGAGAAGAAAATGAAAAGTAAGTTCAAAAACATAGACAATTATTTTGAGAAGTTTTGAAATGAAAAGGAGCAAGCAAAATATATAGTAGCAGACACAGGAGGTGGAATCAAAACAAACTGAGTTTTCGGTAAGGTGAGAGATCATGTATTATGGGATATATGTCGGCTGAGCAGAATTATCCAGTAAAGAGGAGAAAAGCAATGATACATGAGATAGATGATATATTTGTAGACTGGAAATCATTGAAAAGGCAATAGTCTTGGAGTACTGGGGTCCTTTTTCTGGAAAACCACATACTTCACCACATGGTTAGTTGAAAATAATTGGGTTACGTTAATCCTATATTAAAATCATGATTCCTGAAATATCTGATTTTTATAATTAAATTTCTATATTTAAGTTGATGTTATACTTTGTTCCTCTTGCCTATAACTGATATGAAAGATTGACATCTAAGAACAAAGGGGCACCAAATACCGAATATTCTAAACAACTGAGAGCCAAACACCTTGCTTGTAACCAAACTCACTTTGCTACCCACACCACTAACGTCCACTGCCCATCCCACCCCAAAAGAAAGGGAGGTGAATCTCCTTGGTTTTGAAACTTTATCCTAGGAAGAGAGTGCTATGGCTTACGCGGCTCACAAGGGGGAGTCCTACAAACGAAAGTGCTCTCTACCTTCCCATTAATAGGGTAACATATGTCTATGCTTGCCCAGAAAAATCCTGGTTTATGCCTCTAGCCCCTTCTATTCTCAAAAGTGACTTGGTATGGACAATGAAATATACAATCACCTTACCCAACAGCCAAGTAAGGAGTAACTCTTTCCAGATGGGGAGATTGGAATCCTAATTTCCTGGAAGGAAGTCAGTTTATGCCATGAGCTCACTAGTCTTCTTCTGGGACTTATATGAGCAGACAAAATAATAATAATAATAACAATTAATAATAATAATAATAATTGCCTAGAAAAGACAATGTGAAGAGATAGGAACAATAGAACAGCCTGCATTTCCATGCTTTGAGGTGATGAGAATGCAGCGGATTTCTGTGAGTCAAGCAGCCATGAGAAAAGGTACTCGGGTTTGGATTATCTCCCTGGTCCCCCACCAGTGAAAGCTGGACCCAGAGAAATAAGAGGCTGTGAAGTGAGAACAGGGCTGAAGCTTTTGGAGGTGAAGGGAAGAAAGGAAAAGCAGTTAGAGGAATTAGAGTCAGTGAATCTCCTGCCTCTGGGATGTCTCATGGCTCCTAAAGAATTGCATTTGTGCCTGGAAGAGCAAGCATCCACAGCTGACCATTGTTATGTTCATAAGTATTCACAGCAGGGAAAATGTAACAGTGAGGTTAAAAGATTATTGCCTGTTTCTGCAATGCCTCCTACCACCACTGTTAATGGGGTAATCAAATCCAGAAAGAAGAGTGAAGGGGCAAAGTCCTGGAAACGAAACATTCCTTGGTCAGCACTGGGAGGACGGAAGGTGATGAAATTGAAGTTTTAGATTGAACAAGACTTTTTAATAACAGAAAATGACAGGAAAGTGATAGGATTTTCCAAGATGTCATTATGGGTTGGAAAAAGGATAATCAGTGAAGCATCGTTGAAGCAGTGATTGGAGAAAATTAAATTATCTTGGGTTTGTATATCACAAGGTTGTCCAGTAAACTTATTTGATTAAAAACTTACCTGTTCTTCCACCATGTCATTATTACAAGGCTTATTTGGGGTTTTGGGGATTTGAGGTGTGTGTGTGCGTATGTATGTATGTGTGTTTATAATTTGTTTCACAAGATTATTATTTTTTTAATGATGGTTTATTTTACTCATGAGATTAAAGAGTGGCTGGTGATGAATTCTGAGCTCTAAATATAGAACTTCCTTCCCTTTCTAGAATATAATATTTCAATCACCAAAAGCAATAATATCTAACCCAGAAGGTAAAAAAACATAAAAAGCTGACACATCAGGGACCTGCATTCCCATCTTGCCCTGCAGTGCACAAAATAAATGCATAGGTTTCAACTGTTACCCATTTTAATTCTCAGATACAGAAGGGCAAGTCAAGTAGGTAACTAGCTTCTATAGATCTCTCCAAGAAAAACTGAAATGATCAACTTCAGGCAGCTAATCTCGCACTGGATCAAAACCCCTCAGGGAAATATTTATGTTTTACTAGTTTACTCAGAGAAACAGCTCTAGGGATCTGCAGATATCCTCTGTGATTTTGACTGAAGGAAACACTGATGCCAGAGCTGAAGCTTGTGATTCAATCATAGAAACAATTCAGCCTTTAGCAATCCTATCTCCTAAGAAATCAATAGCTACACTTTCAGGTCTATTAAAGGATTTTTTTAACTTCTCCCCCTGACCAAGATATTAATTTGTATATGTTCCATTGTCTGCCTTTCTGGTTGGTATTTTGAAATGTTGAAAGACTAACTCAATGATTCAGTTTGCAATACTTTCCCCAAAAGATCATCATTATTTTAATCATTTATTGATTCAAATACCATTTTTCAAACACTACAGTGCTTTTAAAGAATTATTTCCAACATCCAAAGATAACATTTCACATCAGTCTCCCAAACATAGTCTTCCAGTCAGTTGAAGGTGGAACAAAATAGCTTTCAGAAACAGATTCTGAAGAATTCTCTGTTCAGAAACAAATTCCATTGCATTTTTTAAAAATTAACAAAAATCCAATTGAAGAGCCAGAGAAATTGGGGCAACTCAAGGAAGATCATGGTTTATCATCATGGCCCACTATGATAGGGCTTGTGAAATCGGGGTCCATCTAAATTGAAGTTCTCAAAATTTCCACATGATGGAGCTCTCCACAATATACGCATTATACAAAGGCTGTGGTTTTCCTTCAATTAAGAAAAACATGGCGGCCTGCTCTGATTTGCTTTAAATTAAGACTTTTCATTCTACCTTATAATAATGGTTAAGTTATTACATTTGGGTATATGTGGATTTCATTAAGTTATGGAGTATACGGAACAATAGGGGTGTACTGAAACCAGCATTAAATGGGGGAGTCAGGAGTCATGAATTCTCTTCTGAGGGCTCATCATCTAACTATGTGTCCCTGCTCAGTCACCTAAATGATCTACATCTCATTCTATTATTTTTAAACACAGGTTCTGGAAATAATGACTTTCTAAGCTCTAAAAATTTCAATTCTATAATGTTAAAATTATTAGATACACATAAATCTTACACAATATTGTTAAAGATAGGCATTCTCTTTGCCATGGAAACTCTGCAGACAACTCAATACGCACTTGATTTCCGACAATATATATTGACAATATTTATAATTACTTCTTCTAGAAAATGTGTTTTATTATATCAGTGTTGAAACTGATTTATTAAATCAATAAATTAAATCAAATAAATCAATGTTCAAACTGATTTATTAAAAGAAATAGGCCAATGTTCATATCAATTTGGTCTCTGGACTTTGGGGATAGAGACCAACACTGCGTTACCCACAGGTTTTATAATCAGTTTATTTTTCTTGCTGAGATCTCATTTAGTATGCAGAAACAAAATACACAAACAAAAAGTTAAGATGCAATGTGATTCATTAAGCTCTGCTCAAAGTAATAAAGACCATAGCAAGGAAAAGGTTATTTCAGAATAAAAGGGTTACAAAACTTCACAGAGAAAACACTTTCCTTGACTCTTTAAGGATGAGTAGAAGTTCACCAGGAAGGGAAGAAGTAGAGGTCAATATAAACTAATTCATAAAGATTTTTAAAGGTTTAAGTAATTGCAAATGATCCAATATGATTAGAGATCAAACTTTGAGTGAACAATAAATTTTTTTAAAGTTTTTATTTATTTATTTGACAGAGAGAGACACAGCGAGAGAGGGAACACAAGCAGGGGGAGTGGGAGAGGGAGAAGCAGGCTTCCCGCGGAGCAGGGAGCCCAATGCCATGCGGGGCTTGATCCCAGGACCCTGGGATCATGACCTGAGCAGAAGGCAGATGCTTAACGACTGAGCCACCCAGGCGCCCCTGAGTGGACTATAAATTCAATGATTTTCACAAGCAAATTTCTTATAAAGCCAAGTTACTTGATGGCTAAAAATTCTATGTATTACCTTTTGGAGACCTTAGTCTAATACAAAGATCAGAGTAATTCTTAATTTTTAGGAGATACATACATTCTATAATGTTACCTCTATACCTAATCATGATTTATTGGCATCAACCTCTTTTCTTTTTATTGTAACTTCTCTCTCCAAAACTCTGGATCTGCTGCCTAAAAAATTATCTCTATGACTACTTCTGAGATTAAAAAATATATATGTCTCTATGTCAAGTTTGTCAATCTTTTTTCTGTGAAAAGTTCTATTATATTCAAAATTTAGAGGAAGAGCCATTTAGGTCGAGATATTTCATTAATATTTTTGGCATAACACCTAACATTTAGTTTTATTGACCCAATTTATGTGTGTTTTCTGTTATCCAACAGCAGCGAAATCTTATGTTAATTTCTTTTCTTCAAAAAGCTTTGTTTTTTTCTATGGCTTACTTAGGAAAAGTAAAAAGAAAGAAGGAAACATGAGGGAGAGAATGGAAAACATGGTCTTATGATAGAAAAGAAGTTTTATTTCTATGTTTAATAGATTTCTAAAACTTCCCAAAAATTCCCAAAATCTACCTCTTCAGACAGATCAAGGAGGTATTATAAGAAACCTATAGCAGAAAGAAAATGTCAAGGAAACATCACAGATATAAAACAGATTTTTTCCATGAACAAATCATTTCTAGGACATATATTCTATAAATGTCCAGCACTTGCCTTGTGCAGGAGCTCTTGACAAATAATTCAGGCACAGAAATTCTAAAATGTTAAAATCTGATTTCTTTAGTGTATCTTTTCCATACAAAGGAAATCTAAATTCAAGTTAAAATGCTAATAAAGTATATATGCTTAATGTTTGCTTCTGTCATTTGAAAACGGAGAATTTAAATGTCCATACAAATGATTTTATAAATATGCAATACTTTGGAAATCACAGATTCTAAAGTCTTTAATGCAGGGATGTCAGCACGCTTAAAGATTCTAAAATATATCATTTACTCTTATTTCTGTTATAGGGTTTTATAATACCCATTTTAAGTAGCAAGAGCCTGTTACTCTAAATTGAGTTTCTTAGGTAGGGAATTTTTTTTTTTTTTTTTTTTTTTTTTTTTTTTTTTTTTTTTTTTTTTAAAGATTTTATTTATTTATTTGAGACAGAGAGAATGAGAGAGAGCACGAGAGGGAAGAGGGCAGAGGGAGAAGCAGACCCCCCGCTGAGCAGGGAGCCCGATGCGGGACTCGATCCCGGGACTCCAGGATCATGACCTGAGCCGAAGGCAGTCGCTTAACCAACTGAGCCACCCAGGCGCCCAAGGTAGGGAATTTTTTTAACCATATTAACAACAAAGTTATTACTAAAGAGAAAGGATTTATTCCCCAAGTTTCTTTGCAAAAGTCAGTCATGCCTGCAGAGGAACTTGATTAATGGTGCATAATCTACAGATGTTATGGAAGCATTGTAAGTGAGAATGTTAATTATCTAACTTTTTAGCAGAAAGATAAGAGTTTAACCTTTGGAAAAAGAAAGACAGGACTAAATAACTCATGGGAATTTGTAATGGGATACTGAGCTTTTTATATTCACAATGGCAACTGAAATCCATCCCAGGTGACAACTGACAGAAACACATGAACATCAGTTTCCACCAAGGCTGACACATGAAGTGTTGGCAGGCTCTTCAGCTTCATCCTAAATAAGAGTCTATATCTCTAAAGTAGTCGAAAATACCAGCGTGCACACCAGAGGAAATTTATTACTACAGGTTACTTGAAGATAATTGAAACTCTAATAAAGACTCAAGAATTACCAAGCTGCTAAGCTATAACTTTTCAGGCTATTCTGTAATACAGCTATTTATGATGAATCATAGTTTGTCCATAATTTAACATGTGTAATTTGAAGGCTATTTCTTGTGCTTGTTTGTTTCTTGTTTTTCTTTCTTTTTTTTTTTTTTAGGAGTGGGGTAAACACTGTTTCTTTGTTTGTTTTAATAAAAGCTCATTGATATGTTGTATGTACTAACACTCAAATTCCCCTTTCTGACCAAAGTCAAAATTAATATAAAACAAAGAATTGCAGGAATCATTTAGCTTAATTATGTGAATGATGAAAGGCAAGAAAGCCATCTTATCTTAGCAATATATAATATTTCTCATGAAACCTAGACATGTTAGATGATAAATCTTTTGAATTGAAATTCAAGGCCAGCAATGTTAGACGTTCAGACACAGGCCACTCCTTCAAAAAGCTACTCTTCCGTGTTCTTTAAAGGGTCATCTTCTTCCACCTGTTTTAATCTTGGTGTTCTTCAGACATTTTTGCCCTTAATCTGTTTTTCTCCAGCTCTGCATGTTACCAAGGTAATCTGATTATTGGTAGGCTTTCAACCACTACAGATATGTTGGTGAATTCCAAGTCAGTACCTCCAGAACAGTTTTATCAATTGTATCCCAGGGTAACATATCCAATTGCCTACTGTATTTAGCAGGTATAAATCCCAGTCTATAAAACTACACACTAAATAAATGGATTTTCTTTATTTTTCAATAATTGAACTTGTATTTTGAAAGCCCATTTCACCTGAAAATGGAAACTTAATTTCAATAGTTGAAGGAGCAATCTTTCTCCCTAGGCTTGCTTTTAAATTCTGGAGACAGAGTAGGGTTTGAGGACAATCTATGTATATACTCCTCTGTCATTTGCTGAGATGTCCCTGTTCCCAGTTTGTACTTTGTTCATCAATCCACAAAAATCATTGTTGCAACCTCCTCTAGCATTTACATAGTCATAATGTAAACATGATATATTAATCATCCAAAATGACAGAAAAACTGCCAAGGATAAAAAAAAAAAAATGCATGGGGAAGTAAATAGCTGAAAGTCAATAGATACTACCTAAAAGTGAGAAGCCTCAAAGGATAATATAAGTACATTATTTAGAAATATAGAATAATATACAAGGGCTATGGAGGAATACAGGAAGGGCATGGAACAATTTGGAGGGAATCTAGAGATTCTAATAGTTTTTAAACAGACATCCAACAATTCTGTTTCACCCAACTTCACCTACATTTCTACATGTTGCTAGTGCTAGTCAAACTTCTGAGCCTTTTAGTAATTCTTTAATTAAAATAAATTGATTGTCAACCCTTCCGTTGTGGAGGACTCAGCTTTCTTGGTTTTCCTTTTCTGTTACCACTTGTCCTGCTGGTTTCCAGCCTCAAAAACTTATACTGCTGGATCTGCTATTGTCTCCAGTTTAATCCCTTTGTCCTGGTGGGTTTATACCTTAAAAAATATATAAATATACACACATACATATTTATAGGCTTATATTTTATTATGTATTTATTATATATACATATATATTTATTATACATAAATATATAGCATATATATTTTTTTTCACTAAAGTGTTTCAGATAGAGAAGAGGTAACATTTCACTAAGGAGTTTCAGATAGAGAAGAGGTAACATTTATACTCAAACTGCCATTTTTTTCCCTGTGATTTTTCTCATCACTTTCAAAAGTTCTGTCATTCTTGTTCACAAAACATTTTCATTCAGGTCATTAAGTTGTCCAGTACCTGTAATAGCAAAACTCAGAAATTCATTTAATTTCGAGGTTGTGCTCTGGCCCAGCACTGGCGTTCTTCATGCTGGACCCCACAGTACATGTGGTTGACTTTTTCTCTGTTTCCCCATTTTGTGCTCTTCCTCCTCTTCCCACCGTCTGTTCCTCAGCTCCTATAAGAACTGGGAAGGGGAAGAGGCAGAAAGGTCTTACTTTACTCATCTCCTGGCATGTAGGAGATCTGGAGTTGGTGCTTTCTAGTCTTGGTATATGTTCAAAGATGAATCTTTCCTTTGTGGACTTCTTTTGTAGATTCTTTGGAAAACACCATCCCACTCCTTATCCACACACCCTGGGAACCTCCAAATGTTGCTCACCTAATCAACAATGACTCTATGGTGTTGCTTACATTTCCCTCCTTAGCCTCTGGCAATCCACCCATCTCAGTCCTTTAAGTCAAACCTTCTAGCACAAAACTATCTTTCAAGCCCTCTTTCAGTCCATCGATCTACTGACTTGAAAACACTTGGAGTGCAGGTGACATCCAGTGCAGCGCATCCCTTTACTCCATACAGAGCAACTACCCAGCAACAACCTCTTATGGTTTTCTGGAAATGGAGCCGATGCTAACCATTGTGCCTAAGGATGCAGGCAACCCAGGTAGAGCTCTCCAAGGCATTCCACTGAAGCTCCTCAGATTCAGCACAAGGTGACAGAAAAGCACTTTATTCCCTTCTCCAGTGGGTGGTGGTAATACTATCAGAATGCAACAAATTTCTCCAAAGGACTATTTTTCTTTATTTCTTCACACTCAGTACTTTGTTCCCTCAAATGGACATTGAGGTAAAAGTTATAAAACCTGTTTGGAATATCTCCTCAGCAAGTTATGAGTAAATGGTCTAGAACCTGTTTAGAATGGTATGCCCCTTATTGTTTCTCTTCATCTTGGGGCCTCAGTCAAACATGAGATACAGAGAATCACAAATTACATCCTCTTTTCCTCTAACTAGCCCCCTTTAACAAATCACCTAACCTCCAGAACATGAAAAGTTGACTGTAATGATCTATGGGAGTCTTCTAACCTACAAATAAACAAGAGTTTTATACATAGACACTATAGAAATGCTTGCATTTACTTTCATGACTGGCAAAAAGTTCCAACACAAGAATATCCCACTGTAAGAAAGTATAGAAAATAGCTTATTAGATATGTTATATAGATTTTGCCTTCATTTGAATCTTTAATACTCAAGAAAACTGAGAGCTGGCTAGGATTTGGAGTAACTGGGACACTTGTTTGCTGCTGGTAGAATTGTAAATTGGTACAATCACTTTGGGAAACAGTTTGGTATTATCATGCAATTCGGAACACTTATGTGGTCTATAGCCCCAAAGGCTGTACGTACTGGAGAAACTCTCACACATAGTTATTAGGAAACACAATACCAACATGTTCATAGTAACATGTTCATAGGAGTGGAAACTGGAAACAGACAAAAGTCTTTCAACAATAGTTTGCATAAGTTGTGCTATTTCATACTGTAGAATACTATGCTGTAGAGAAAATTAATGAATTGATACATATATAATGCACATGGATCTCAAAAACATATTGCTGAGGGGAAAGAAAGCAAGTCATGTAAGAGAGCACACTGTGTGATTCCACTTACAGTGAAAAACTGAAAAAAGTAAAAAAGTATATAGTGTTTAAGGATACATAGGTTATGAAGAGAATGCTAAAATTAAAAATCAGAATAGTGGTTACTTCTGGGGTTGGGTGAGAGGTGTGATCAAGGAGGAGCACACAGAGCTTTTAAGGTCCATTAATCAGGATCGAAACTTTAAAAAAAATGAAACCATTTCAAGAATTTGTCTTACAGGAAATTTAATAAGAAATTACTGACATAGGTAATGGAAGAGCTGAGAAACCAAACACGAGAGAGTGAGTGAGGTAAGCCAGGAACTAGTGAAAGCAGGAATCCACTATCATGTCTAGGTCAAAGAGAAAAAAGAGGAGATGGTATTACCAGAGCCCAGACAAGAACCACAAGGGCCTATTCAAGAGCCTTGGAGAACATACAGCCACCCCAGGTGTATATGTAAGGTGGAGGGGGGCAGAGGGAGAACATGCTCTGGCTTCTTCCTTCCTCCTGTCTTCCCATCTCCTGCCATGGTTCACACTGATCTACCACAGGTGAAAGGGAACTGGGGTACTGTAACTTGCAAAGTCCTTCCCTCTAGTGACACAGAGCATAGATCTAAGGGCCAATAAGCCCAGGACTGGCACATCAGGATGGTAGGTTCTTTTTCTTAAGGGAGTAGTGAATACATGTGTGTTGTCCATTTTATCATTATTCTTTAAACTAAATACATGCATTTTTTTCTTTTATGTACAATATACTTTTTTTTTTTTTTTTTTTTTTTACTTCTGCTTTTCCTAGCATGGGGAGAAATGTTTTACTTTGTGGATTGTACCAGTAATTTTGGTATACTGCAGAGATACATGAGCTTTCCAAATTAAATATCTTTTAATGTAAGATCTTTTAAAATTCCAATCAGTTTCCATATTGGTAAAATGGACACAATAACACCTACTGTCCAGAATTATTTCAAGTTCTAAGGGAGACAGTATGCATGAGAGGTCTAACACTGTGGCTGTCATAGCTTCAATGAGAGTGACTTGTCAAGCCTTTTCCTCATGGGGCTGTGAGAAAGCTAGTGACGCTTTTTCTGAATTCAAGACTTGACCAAAAAAAGACTTAGATTTCCTTTCATATTCTTAAAGAAGGCAATTAACGTACTTCCATGAATTTTTACCATTGTATTCATGCTTTGCAACTGGCATATGCAAAAGCAAGAAGCCAACACTATGAATTATTGCAAAAAAGATGTCACTGTTACAGTACCCATTATTCCAAGGGTTTAAAGGAGAAAATATGCTAAGTGCACGGGGAAGATTGGCCACCCCACCCAAAAGAAAACATTTAAAATGAAACAATAAAGACTTAAAATCACTCCCCATAAACAATGGCAGGAATGTGTAGTTTATCGAGAACTGAAATAATCCCACAGCAGTGCAGTGAATTTTCATTGATATATAAGTGGTTGCCTATTATTTGCAACAATGAAGAGGACTAATTTTACACAAGAATGTAGCAGGAGAGGCAATGCCGGCTTAATAATAGGTTCATTCTCTGCAGGAATTCATATGAGTGAGTAGGGGAAATAAGGATGGTTGCAGAGTAGGGAAGAGAAGGCACAACGAGATGGCTGCAAACCGCATGGCATCTCTGCTTAGGAGTCTATTACACGAGTGTGCCAAGGAGCTGTTTCAGTGCCCTACTGTGTGAGTCAAGAAATGTGACTACAACTTGACAAAGTACAAAAGGTAAAGACTGGGTAAAGCTGACAGACCTCAGGGAGCTCTGTTCCTGGCTGTTCCCCTTCAGAGTGTCATTGGCAGAAGATGAAAGCAGCCCCTGGCACAGCGAGCTGCAGGTGCACAGCCCTGGCTGGGCTAGAGAGCAGCAGGGGAAGAAAAGGTGTACCTTTCACTGGAATCCAATTTGTTAAAGGAAACTGTACATTCTGTGAAACTATTTACCCTGATTTGGAAATTAGTGGTTGTCTTAGCAACCCTTGAATCCCATGAGGCTCACACACAGTGCTAATTTCAGTTCATGGACACCTTCACGGGTGAGGAATGCAAACAGTAAGTTGAGTGTCCCATTTGACATGCCTCTCGTAGGAAATGAGATTTCCCCCGCCTATAAAAGTTTTCTGATAATGACCCCCATTTATCAATATCTTCTATGCACCAGGTGATATGCTGTCAGCTTCACACTGAATCTCGTTTAGAAGTCACTGCAAGCCTGCAAGGTCAGCAAGAGTATTCCCATTTTCCAGATGAGAAATTAGCTGTAGAGAGGATACATAACTTTTCCAAGGTCACCTGGTGGTCGTTTAAGCATTTAACTCAGATTTGGCTGACTCCAAAATTCCATGTTCTTTTAGTATTTCTAACTTTGTTAAGAATAAAACAATTTTTTTTTAAAACTGCAAAGTACCTTTGGGATTATCTGTTACCGTGTTCTTATTTAAAACATAAGGAACTAGAAACTTAAGAAGGCTAAGGGATTTGCCCAAGGTCACATGGCCAATAATGGCAGAGTTGAGAACAGAATTCAGGTTTCAGGACTCTGAACACTCATTTATTGAAGCCACTTCTGAGCCATCTAAATTACGATGTTCTCACTGTTGGACTGTATCTCACTGATTTTTGCATGCCTTTTTCTACGTATAAGTAAATACAGATGAAACTGAAGTAGACATAAAAACAGGGAGGATTCCTCTATTATGTTGACACAGAACAGTAAGATTTCAACATTTTTAAACCCAAAACATTAACGGTGACTGATTTGCACAGGCCCTTCCAAACTGTGGGCAGGCACAGCTGCTCATGTCATAAAGTACCCTTGCACAATTTTCATTCTGTAGTGAGACATTCCATCTGTGTCTGCAGCAGTCACCCTGAAGTTGACAGGAATATGAGTCAAATGGCAGATTCACTTTGCCCCTGGGTTTTCACAGGAAGTAAGGACTAGTCTGAAACAAAATTGAACAGTGAGGATTATGTATGGTGCTTCTTACTAAACACGTTTCTGTGCCACCGCTTCTTTTATGACCTAATACTCCCTTCCTCAAATTCCCAGACACCCAGTGCCACCATACTGTCAGGCTTGCCATACTGTCATCTAGCTAGCCAAAGTCCCCTGCTTTAAAATCCCATTAAGACCTGGCCTCCTCCACAGTAACCTTATGCTCCAAAATTGCCTCTCATTCTTCCTCTTCCTATTCTTATCACAATTGCCATTTCCTTAATGATCTCAGCAAGTTTTTGAAAAAGGGTATTTCTGGTTAATTCTGAGACAAAACGATAGAGGCAATCTTTACGTAAAATTCCTCTTGTATAATGTAGTAAAAGGTTTTGCTTCCCAGATCCACGATCCTCCTAGAAACCCTTTGTGCCTTGCTGTATGTGTAGGTTTGCCTGGATTTTTTTTTTTTTTTTGAAAATACTTTAATCCAGTGCTGGATTCAGACTTCAAAACCTTTTTAGGTGGTCAACTAAGATATGAGAACCAGAGCCCCAAGTTTGAGGAATGTGTCCGAAGGCAGGAAACTTGGGAAGGATGCCATTGAACTGAGAGAAACTGGTTACTATTCAGAGATACTGAAGTGGTCCAGATCTAGTGATCCATTCATCTATCAAACACTTATTATGTGCTTACCCTGTGCTAGCACTATACTAAGTACAGGAAATTTTGAAAGAAAAAAATGAGTAAGGGATAGTATTCGCCTTCAAGAAATCTATGATATGGATGGACAGATAATACATATGTTCATTGCAACTCTTTGTAATAACTGTTTTGATGAGAAGGCCATTTGGTGAAAAGATGGGCTTAGATACAGATCAACGTGAACTTGAACATTACCTCTGCCACTTCCTAGCTGTGTGGGCCTCAGCAAGTCACTTAACCTCCCTGGGCTTTAGTTTTTTGTTCGTTTGTTTGTTGTTTTGTTGTTGTTTTTTAATAAATCTTAAAACTACAGAAAATATATGTTTACTTTGCAGGATTGTTTAGAGAAAGCACATACAAAGCACTTATCCTGGTACTAGTGTGCCTGGCATAGAAAATATTATATACCTGGCAAATTTTTTTTATAATTGTTATAACGATAAAGATAAACCCACATATTACATACAGACACACAAATGACTCAGAATTTATGAATCTAAAGAGATTTCCCGAATTCAGCAGTGGCTTCAAATGACAAGTATAAATCTGGTAAGGGAATGGAGAGAAGAAAATGAGAATTTGTAACAGTCACATATTCAAAGGCACTGAGAAGCATGATACTTCAGGGACGGCTGGTGGGTCTGGGTGGCCGCAGCCGAAGACCAGAAGCTAACTGATGAGGTTGAAAACAAGATCACAAAAAGACTTCTTCTCTATAATAACCATTGTGCCTGTTTACCTGCAATAAGCCTGAGTTATGCCAATTGCCCCAAGGTAATTATTAATAGTATATTTTTTAACTCCTGTGTTTAAATGATAAATTGTATGGTCACCCTACTTACATGCTACGGTGAGAAACGTTGGTCTATCCTGACAGTTATGAAGAGTACCTGAAGAACGCTAACCTGGGGAATTATCTAATCAGTTCTGGTTTTTAAGATCACATTCTGGCAATTCTGTTACCAGTGTGAAGGATGGGTCAGAGAGGGCCACATGGAGGCATGATAGGATGTGGAAGTAAAATCAGTAGAAACCACACTTTCAGTTATTTGATCTGGATTACAGTCATAGATGACATATCTCTTCAGTCAATTTATCATTTACTCTATGTCAAAGGATATTTACTCTAAATGCTTCTGTGTGTTATCTCATTGAAACCTCACCACACCATCACAAGATGGGTGTCATTATTATTATCTCTCTTTTTACAAGAAGAAACTGAGACCTAGAGAAGTTAAATTATTTGCTAACGATGAGGAGGATTCAAATTCAAACCCACAGAATCCATCATCAGATCCCACGTTTGTAACCACTAACTTATACTGCAATTACATAAAACTCAAGCCAATGAACTGATGTCAGAATCCCCAGCCAGAACTTGCCTAGGTAAATATGAAGTCCAGTCTTCCTTCAAGTCCTCCCTTACTTTATTGTGCCCTAGAATCCATAAAGGATTATTATATTATTAGTTAGTATTCTTTATTTGTTTGTTTTCTTGTTTTTTCCCCCCTCACTCATCAAACTGGAACTCAGATAAATCCCCCTGATCTGCACTTGCTGTCAAGAACACTACAAAGAAACAAGGTTAAGGTTTCCATTCCTTATCTAGGGGTGTCAGTAAAATAAGATATTTACTTTTAAAAAGAACATTTTGACAACTTTTCCATATCTAAAAATGAGACATGACTGTCCACCATCCCCATTCAGATACAAGAGGAGAACTTCCCACATTTGTCACAGTCTCTATTTCTATTGCTATTCCATAATTAATCTCCTCCAGGATGATTAAAAGTTATAATATTTATCCCCTTTGTGAAAAATGCATCCTTACTATCATGAAATAGGGTAACATTGGTATATTTTTCAATCTCTGGGTTATACAGTCCTATTCACGAGCATTTGAATACATAGGGAAGAATACTGCTGGCATTAGAAATTGGATGACTTATCTGTGATGTGTACAAAATAGAATTAGGAAGACTAAGAACAGATTGCATGTGAGAGGTCAGTGAAGGGGAAATATCCAGGATGCTTCTCAAGTTTTTGTCTCAGGTGAGTGAGTGAGTGAGTAGATAGTGATTTCATAAAATTAACTAGGGAATATAATCACAGGAACTGCTTAAAAGGTTAGAGAGGTGATAGTAAATTCAGTAAATATTTGTTGGTATAAATGGATAGATGAATTAAAGATAACATCCCTGAAATGAAAAGATGATGGAGAAGTTAATTTAAAATGGAATCAGTTCAACCAATTATTTCAAGGTTACCTGACAAATTTGAAGCAAAATGAATTTGGTGCTGTTTATTAGCTGGGCAATGAGTAGGGCAAATGGAAAATACAGACATATGTGCATATGAGTGTAGAAACAGACACATCATTCTAAAAATTTCTGAAAATTGATTACACAGAACATTTAGGACATCTGCATAATTCTGTTTCATGTAATCTACTATTGTAATTTTAATCAATTAAAAAGATCAGTTATTAGCTTTTTTTTGTTTTGTTTTTTTAATACCCTGCCTGATATCGTTAGAAAAACTGTTCTAGTCCTTCATAAGATTGACGTATACTCTCTTTGGCTCAATTGCACAAGGTGTGTTTTATCTATTAACTGTTGAAGACTAAAGTCTTGGCTAAAATTATCATGAATTTTTTTTCCTATTTTAATTAGATTTTTCCTGTCTTCTAAAATATAAGTAGATCCTTGGTTTAGATGATAAAGATAATTCCTAATTTTCATTTCCCTGGACATACTTCCACAGCCAATGGTAACATTCTTGCTGACATACTCATATCGCCTATCTCTGTCCCAGAGGTGATGAGGAGATCTGACAGATAGAGACGCATCAGCAGCCATGCCAACTGGCTGCCAACCTTGGACATATGTACAGAGCAGAGAGCGTGCTAAAGTTCCTAATGCAGAGAGCCAAGAGCCCAGTGACATTCACCAATGACTGAGGAATGTGTCAATATCGCTACAGCATAGTCAGGTTTGGAGTGAGCCATCTTAAAGGTTTGGAAAGGAGAAGATGGCCACCTGGGTAGGGCACCACTCTGCTATGTATATGTGCCTCATTTGGCAACCATTTTGCATGTCTGCTGCTGGGCTTCCATCTGTCGAATCTCAACGTAATGTCAGAGATAAAAACTGAAGACTCCATGGCTTCAAAATGCATTTTTCTGCTGGCTGCCTGATGGCTGTCTGGGGACATAAAATTTAGAAACCAATCCCTGCTGACTAACCCTCTTATAGGATATGTATACTTTAATTTCACTCTGCAGAATGTTTATGTAATCTAATCAATATATAACTTCAGAAAGAGCTTTGCAAATTTAAAAATACAAAAGTGAGAGAACATAGTCCTTCACCTTATCATAGAATCAAATCACATATAACTGAGTTAAATTGTGAAATATTTTCCCTTTTATCTGTTGAACATGTACCTACAAAAATATAGTATTAACAGGAATGCAATTAAACTTGTACTATATGTCTAAATTATAACTGAATCACAATATCTAATATTTTTCAGAATAAATAAATCCAGGACTTTGAAAATATTTTACCAATTATATTTAATTAAAATTCCCCAAATTCATCTATAATAACATCTTTGACCCTTTCTTAACTATATTTAGTTGTATCTCTCATTGAAAGAACTAATTAATTAAAAATATGTCAATAATTCTGATCAATTTTATTTTTCCTTCTTTTCATTCTTCTAATTTAAAAATGTTTTTATTTTTCTGCCCCATATGATTGTAAACATTTTACCTTTACTTCAGGTGCACTCCAGAAGTGTTTAAGTGTATCTTTTCTGTCTATGAGAAATGGTAGTATAGTCAATCATAAATTGAGAGAAATTGAAAAACCAAAGGGCCTTTGGAAGAATGGCAGTGGACATTCCAGGATACCTTGGCTAGACTTGTACTAGTTAATCCCCTCTAGGTAAATATAGCTTTATATCTCTACCTTCAGAACTTGATCATTATAGAGTTGCAAGCTCTGTAGTGCTAGGACTATTTTCTAATAGAACAACAGCTCTGCTTCCATTGTGGAATGTGTATGTGTGTGTGAATCAAAGCTAATCATGTTTTCTCATTACTAAAAAATATATTTTTAAAAAAGTAAAAATAAAAATAAAAAAATACATATTTTTAGGTATTTTGATCAATTCACTGGAGGGCGACCTCCAATGAGTTCTGTCCTTGTGCAGTTATCTCCCCTTGAGTGTGGGTCAAAACTATGAATTTATCCAGCCAATAAAATATGGCAAAGGTAATGGGATATTACTCTTATGATTATCTTACATTATATAAGATTCAGTCTTAGTAGACTGACCTGCTAGCCTTGAAAAAAACAAACAGCCCTGTTGTGAACTAACTATAGAGGAGTGTACTTAAAAATGAGCAGCAGAGGGGCACCTGGGTGGCTCAGTCATTAAGCATCTGCCTTCAGCTCAGGTCATGGTCCCAGGGTCCTGGAATCGAGTCCCACATCAGGCTCCCTGCTCCACGGGAAGCCTGCTTCTCCCTCTCCCACTCCCCCTGCTTCTGTTCCTGCTCTCACTATCTCTCTCTCTGTCAAATAAATAAATAAAATCTTAAAAAAAAAAAAAAGAGCAGCAGAGATCCTCTAGGAACTGAGAATAGCTCCCAGTCAATAATTAGCAAAAAAAAAAAGAAAGAAAGAAAGAAAGAAAGTGGGTGTTGGGGGAACACTTCCATCCCACAAGCACAAGGAACAGAATTCTGCCAACAGACTGAATAAGCTTGGTGGTAGATTCTTCTCCAACCAAGCCTTCAGATGAGAATGCAGCCCAGCTAACACCTTGATTGAGTCTTGTGAGAACCTGAGCAGAGGCTCCAGCTCACCTGTGCCTGGACTCTTGACCCACAGAAACCGTCAGATGACAAATGTGTGTTGTTTTAAGCTGCTAAGTTGTGGTCATTAGTTTCACAGCAATAGAAGCCTAAAATAGATTTATACACAATTCTCCAGAATTCATATCTCAATAAATAGTCTGGAGTTGTGTTAGTTGGCCGGAGCTACCATAACAAAGTGCCACAAACTGGGTGGCTTAAACAATGGAATTTTATTGTCTCATTGTTCTGGGGCTAGAAGTCCAAGATCAAGGTGTCAGCAGGGTTCCTTTTGAGGGCTATAGGGATGACTTATTCTATATGCCTCTTCTAGCTTCTGGTGGTTTGCTGGGAATTTTTGGCATCCCTTGGCTTGTAGTAGCATCATCCCAATCTCTGTTTTCATGTTCACATGGTGTTTTACCTGTGTGCATATCTATGTCCAAATTTCTCATTTTATAAGGACTGTAGTCATATTAGATTAGAGACCCACTCTATTCTAGTATGACCTCATATTAACTAATTACATCTGCAATGATTATATTTCTAAATAAGATTGTATTCTATGGAAATGGGAGTTACAATTTCAACATATAAATTTGAGGGGACACAATTGAACTCATAATAAGTGTTTGGCTCTCACTATAAAAGGGACTTCTAAGAAAGGAAGAGAACACTGCCATTTTAATTTAAGGTGTCATTTCTTCAAAATAATGAGCTCTCCTTTTATCGCTCACTTTGTCTGTCATGGCTAGAAGAGAGGGGGGACCAAAAGCATTCACATATCCATTTCTTTTTTAAATGTATTTCTTTGAAGACTTGGTTTTCACAGTGATAGGAACCATGAAAATACATTACATTAAAAAGCTATGATATCAGCTTCACTCATTAAAATACAGAACAAGTACTTGTCTTGACTTACATAATTTGGTGCCCCAAAATAGTCAGACTTTGAAAACTGTTCGAAAAGTTTGTGAATTACCAATATTTCTTTAGTGGTAACTTATTTTGTATCATATTTTAAGGACAGAAAGCATGAAAATGTATTTAATATCACCCTAAATTTGAAGAGATCATCAACTTCCAAATGATGAAGATTTTAAATAGTGAAGAGAATTGTGAGCTACAGAAATAGCTGTTAGCCAATTAAGCATCCTCTACCTGTGAGGTGCTCCAGTAAGCAGTTAACATAGATTATAGCATTATCTATATAGCAACCATATGAAGTAGATGTTAATATCTCCATCGTATAAATAAACTGAGGAGAAAGAATAAGCAATTTGTCCAAAGTCACACAGTTGGAGAATATTAGATCAGAAATTTTAATCAAACTCAAAAATTTCAAAAATTCTTAGAGACCACTATTACCCACCATCACTTCATTACACAGGTAAATACTTAGTATTAACAAATACATTGTGTCGTTCAGAGATTTCTTTAAATGGCACTACTGAACTCAAGGAGAAAGCATATTGAAGCTGGCAGGAGAAGAGTGCTGGCCTTATTCAACTTCCAACATTTCCTCAGCCAGCATTCCAGACACTTAAATTATCTCCCTGAAGTAGAGTTGGATGAATATCGTATACCAAAAAAAGTTTTTAAGAGGTCAGGATGACACTATAATGAAAGGCAGAAGCCTACAATTGTATTTATGTGTCTCTGATTCATAGACCTCAAGAGCTTCTACTCTGGTCCTCTGTTTTTCAATTTCACACTATTTTTTTTTATTTTTTTATTTTATTTTTTAAAGATTTTTATTTATTTATTTGACAGAGAGAGAGAGCGGCAGGCAGACGGAGAGTGAGAAGCAGGCTCCCCGCTAAGTAGGGAGCCCGATGCGGAACTCGATCCCAGGCCCCTGGGATCATGACCTGAGCAGAAGGCAGACGCTTAACGACTGAGCCACCCAAGCGCCCCAATATCACACTATTTAGCTCCCTCTCCTGTATTATTTTCTATGTACCATAAATTGTTACTTTATCTGAGACTGGCATGTTTTTGGTTGTATTTAGGGCCCTTACCTAAAAATGTATCATGGGTATAAGAGTGATTCAACTCATGCTCTCAAGCTGCACAAATACCCACACATTACTCGAAGTTAGTTGCTTGGGAAGGGTTTCCACAATTTTGTGTCTATAGCCCTGTAATCAAATGACCAGATCTGTTTCCTTCATCAGCACAGCATGACCTGATGAGCAGCAATCTTTCCCTCTCTATTTCTCAGCTTAGGCTGTGATTAATTTGATTGGTTTCAAAACCTGTTGTGTCTTTCCTCTGTGCCCTGCCTGAATATTGGCACAATATGATTGCAGTAGGCTGCATTATTTCCATTTTATCTTACATACTTGAACTTCAGGCCACTTAAACCCAACATGTAAATTTCCATAATATTAAATGCAAGTGAGCATTTTAAGCCAAAAGCCTTAGTATTGGGGGAAGGGACTATGTAACTGCTCCTAAATTACCATGAAGCATGCTGACACAAAGATATTACAAATAACAACATAAAATATAGGGAGTTTAAATGAGTCTTGGGTAGTATATAATCCATACATTTGGGTCTACTATATATCATATCATGTTTATTGTAATACCAATTATAATCTCCAATCAGCAGAACTAAAACTGGGGTGATTTTCTATGATTACATTTCCAAATTAAAGTGTTACATAAATTGAAAGGAACTCTGTTCTTTCAAAAAACATTTATTTAGTACCTATTAAATGGCAGTTTTGCTTGGAAGAGCTGATCAGGAAATAGATATGATAGTTATAAACTTTACTGTTAAAGAAAATGTAGTCTAACTAAAGCAACTTCCCTCTAATAGTTCTGCCCCAGACTTGTCAATATACTTAAATGCTTCATTTGGTTCTTAAGATTACCATTTATTCTATGTCTTTTTGCCAATATCTAAAGGTTATTGATATTTCTTCATTATTTTTAATGAATAAAAATAATCTAGGTCTGGTTTACACTAGACTTAACATATAACTGTTTTGTTCTCATAGTTTGAAATTCATAAACCTTTAGGAACAATACACTCCTTCCAGAATACAGTTACTCAAATTTTAACTCCAGTAGTGAGAGAAAAGGCTCATAACTCAGTATTATTTCTATCAATGAAAGAAAACAATGATTTCATTCCTATTTTATTAGCCATTTGTGATTTTAACTCAATAGCAGTTAAGAATATTCTTCTGAGAGCTAGTTGCGAGGTATACTTTTGTGTTAACACTTTCAAAGAAGTCCTGGTGGTGACAATACAGATTTGGCAGTATAGCTACCTTGTCACCTTTTCGTTCTGCTTGCTCTTCCACTGCACAGTTTTCCCTCTGCACTTTAGCTGGTGCATGTGTGTGTGTGTGTGTAGAAAAATTAAAAGTTTCCAAAATACGTAATATACAAATTACGTAGTTTGTTCTTCTAGTAAGAGCTGTTTTAATATTTTTTGTTCTATTTCTTGATCCGAATATTATTACATAATTACTTCTTTGGATATTTTTTCATATTTGTTAAATATGTGATCATTATTTTCTATTACCTTTCTCTGTAATATTTTAAACATTTGTATGTAATTAGCAACATAGAAGAATCGTAATGATTGAGAATTTATGATTTCAAAGATAAATGTTACCTAAACATTTACTTTAAAAAGTGTATTAAAAAATGTATGGCTTCTTTCAAATAGATGAGTTTACATATAATGAGATAAACTCATTCCAGTTTTCATAACTTTAGACATCTTACTCATATTTAAATTGTATACTTGTTGCAAAGTAAGATGTTTCTATTTTGAGCGTTTATTTTTGTGACCTTTTATGTGTAACTGTGAAATTGTCATTTGAGTCTATTGCAACCAGCTGTAGTAAACAGAAACAATACAATAACATTAAATGAAGATGCTCAAATTTTACATAATGAGTGAGTGACAATTGATGATGGAACAGTGAACATGATTAACTAAGTCCAGAGCCTAAAATACAAAGAATAATGGCGTTATCCTTCCATGTCACTCAAAATTGCACAATAAATTCACTTAGACCATCCCATTACTAGTCATGGAAGCATTACAGTGTTTTTCCTACAGAATACAGACAATATGATGCAATCAGCTCTTCTCAGAAATGATAGCCATAGAGTCTCCATATTGTTTTGTGTTAGCAAAGAGCTATTCTTGTTTATATCTTGAAATTTAAAATGTTTCCCTTCTTCCTCAGATTATTTTGAAACTGCAAAAAAGTAGATGAAGAATACAGTAGCAAATATTAAAATCATTTACTTTGGGAACTAAAAATTGACTAATAGATTCCCCTTGACTTTTTGGAGTATCATGCAAATTTAGTAATTTAAGTTTCTTATGTCACAAATGGAATTAGCAATTTGAAAGCATTACGAATATCATCAACAATGCAATTACTTTTTACCAAGCATATTGGGGTGCTTCATTTTTTTAATTGGAAAAAAATAAGAAATTAAAGTTTAAGACTGCTCTTTAAGAATTGACACTAGTATGCTTGTAAGAATCATAACTATAAGCATTCTGTCTTATTTATTTATTTATTTATAACAAGAAGATAGACCTTTAAAAAAAAGAAAAGTCTGAAGAAATGGTTCGAAAGCCCAATGAAATGCAATGTGTGACTTCCCCTTGCTGGCTTAGCTGAATAATAAAAATAAGAAGACCCTTGTGAGAATTTCTTAAGACCGTAAAATCCTAGTAGAGAATCGAGGAGACATATATTTTGTAAGTTATACAACATCTACCAATAGCAGCAACATTCATTTATCTACCAAATGTGGAGACCTATCAGCATTCACACACATTTCCAGCTGGAAATTTCCAATTGGGTCCAAAAACATATTAATCCCTTAACCCAAGACTATATACAACATACACACAGGCACATAGCCCATACACGCACAGACATGCCAAAATCCCTCTGTTCCCTCATGCCAATTTGGGTTTTTGCTTTCTTCTCCCTGGAATTCTGCAGTCCTCTCTAGTCCTCGCCAACATGGGCTGGTTTCCAGGTTCCATCCTCTGCCTGCAGTCTGGTGGACCCTGTAGTTGAGCATGTCCCTGGAACCTCATGTGCAACACTACTGAGAAACTAGTTCAGTATTAAATTATATATTTTTAATCGCTTAATTATTGTTGCATCTTATTAAAATTAAAAATAACCTAATCTGATGAACCAAAAATAATGCATATTTTATATTACTTTGAATAAAATTTACATGTTAATCAACTAATTGCTAAATGCCAAGAAATAACTTTTCCTATTGCCTCCTCTCCCCCTGCCTTGCAGTGGGTATAAAATAAAGATGACCTAAATTAGAAATACAAGATTTTGAGTTACACATAAGAATTAACACCTCTGAACAGAGCACAGTTATTTGGGCCTGATTCTTTCTCAAGTCACTGCATATGAATTTATCCTTTCTAGAATTGTTTAAGCCATGCCTATACAGCAAGCTAGTTCCTATATCTGGCAAATGAATCAAAAGGACTATTATCCAAAAATAAAATCTGTTAAGGGATTATCAAGTCTGGATGTTGAGATCATTGGCATAATCGAATCAAGTACTTTCCAATCTGTGAATATTACCCTGATAAGTAAAGTGACTAAATAACAAGCTTGTTAACAGCTTAGTAACTAGCCTGCTCATGATTAAAATTACATTTTATATCAACCAGGCCCTAAAGTAAAAATATACTAGATGGTCATTGTTGTAGGTTGAATTGTATTCCCTAAAAGGTATGTTAAAGTCTTAACTTCCGGTACCTGTGACTGTGACTTTATTTGGAAATCAGGTCTTTGCAAATACAATCAAGTTAAGATAAGGTCATAGTGAATTAAGGTTCAGCCTGCCTGAGCCAGTGTTCCTGGTGTCCTTATGAGAAAAGTAGAAGAAACACAGACACATACACGGGGGAGAACACTATGTAAAGACAAGAGAGACAGATGTGATATGTCCATAAACCAAAGGATGCCAATGATTGCCAGCAACTGCCAAATGCTAGGAGAAAAGTATAGAACAAATTCACCCTCAGGACCTCCAGTAGGAATTAACTCTGCCAACAAACATCTTGTTTTGGGCCTTCTGGATTCCAAAACGTGAAAATACACTTTTGTTTTAAGCCATCCAGTGTGTGGTATTCTGTTACAGCAGCCCTAAGAAACTAATACAGCTACGTAATATAATACATATATTAATATATAGGCCCAGCACTAAGTGGGTTTTGGGCCCACAGCACATAATAAGACCTTAGTCTTGTCTTCAAGGGCACTTCAGGGAGTGGATGACCAAGAAGTGAACCAGCCATTACAATTAGGCATGAAACTATCTTCAAAAGGTGTTTCATGAGCTTGTAGGAAGAGCTTTAACATAGTCTTGGGGAGTCAGACTGATAGTTCCAAAGAATACGACATTTCAGTTAAGATCTAAAGAACAGATAGAGTAGGGGTAGCTGGGTGCTCAGTCGTTAAGTGTCTGCCTTCGGCTCAGGTCATGATCCCAGGGTCCTGGGATTCGGGCTCCCTGCTCAGTGGGGAGCCTGCTTCTCCCTCTCCTGCTCCCCCTGCTTGTGTTCCCTCTCTCACTGCTTCTCTCCCTGTCAAATAAATAAATAAAATCTTAAAAAAAAAAGAACAGATAGATTAAACCAAGAAATATTAGGAACAAAGTAGGAATGGAGATGTGAAGAAATGATGAAATTATTCCAAGCAGAAGCAACAGCAAATGGAAAAACTTAAGAGGATGAAAACAAGCCATATGAAGAGTGTGTTAAATTTCCAGAACTCCAAGTCCACCCATTCAGTGCAAAAAATCACATTTATTATTTGTAGCAAACCTTATTAGGAGCTAAGCAAGATTTCTTTTTCTTTACATATTTTGAGTTAATAAGATAGTTTCCCAATAACAAGACGTGATCTCTCCTGTAGAAGAATTCCTCAGAACAACATATTCATCAAATGACTGATCCTTTTTGCTTCAAGGCATTTTCTGAAACTGAAACCCTAAGTCCTCAGTTACTTAAACAAATATTCTACCACCACCTCTTTACTATTCCCGAAGTCTTTTTGAAAGTGCTTTTAAATTATTTCCACCTTTAAAGTTTCCCAGAAATATAGAGCACTTGCTCTATATTATAAACAGTTTTTCTAAAAATACCCAAACTTGATTAATCAGTAAAGAAAGCATTTCTTTTATAGTCCCAAGTGCAAGAGAGCATGTGAAATCAGTGTAGCTAATAGAAGAATTCAGATGAAAAACTACTCTGAATCTCAGAGGTTACATAAGCAGAGTATCAAGATATACTAGTTACTAGGGTAACCTCACTTTTCAATTAGTAAAGTAAATAGTATTACAAATCTTGAATAATCTGTTAACAAGTTAAGGTTAATCATAGTAGAATTAAACTATGACTATCTCTTTTTTACAAATATAAAAAAGAAAATTAGTGACCAGTATTTTTCAGAAGAAAGGTACAAGTACTTACACAAAGGTGTAATTGCTTTATTTAGAGTACTGATTTAGAACTCAAGATATTATAAATATCATAGTGATTTATTAGTGAAAACTGCTTAATGCAAAATTGTGATTCTTCCCCTTTCTGATCATTCAAATGCATACCTGCCCATATTATTTGTCCATAAAAATCTTTGGTAACTTTTTAAGGATATCTTACACACACACACACACACACACACGTACATACACACAGGTTTTTGTCAGTGAACTATAAAAAAATTTCAGGAGTAAACACCTGTTTACTCTACTTTAAGATCTCAGGAATTCTTTCATTCTTTCAGCACATGACTTCCTTCTGGGAAGGTACTTGTTTTTAGACTCTGGATCTCTGAGAAAATAGGGAGGGAATGAGCCCTGGCTCAAAAAGGAGGTGAACTTAAGCCCAGAGTTCAAATCTAACCCATTTGTCATCAGTACTTTGCATGACTAAATCTATTATCTAAACATTCAAAGAGTATTTAAACAAGTGAAACTAAAAGCAAGTCAGCAATATCTTTATCCAACCAAATGAAAAAATTGGAAATGTTAGTGACTATTACATAACCATTGCATATCCAACATTATGCATAATAGGTATGTTCAATTCTGTTCAGAAAGACAACTCTTTAAGTATTCAGTAAGCTGGATATTTTTGTCCATTTTTCAATATTAGTTGTTGAGAATCTTTTAACGCATAATGCATTTATGCAACTCTCAATTACCTGCTTTATAGTCTCATAATGTCTTCCCCAGATCTTTAAAGATGGGCTCTTTTAAGCTTCCATGTATCTTATGAGTGTGCCCTAAATTCCAGAGCACAAATGATAAACCTCATATCCTCAGAGTTTTAGTACTTCCAACCCCCTCTGCTCACTTCATCCTCTATGGTACCAGACTCTAGAACAGGATAACACTAAGCCCTCTCTCTTTTGTTCTGCCTATCTCCCTTCTTGGTTCTTTAGTACACCATTCTAAAGCTCAACCCATAGTACCATGCCTAGTTCTTGCCAATCTCCCTCAGGAAGCCTCTCTACTCCTATGGACGACTGGTAAGGGGAAAACATACAGTATGCTAAATTCTATCCTCTTCCCCACCAACACAGAGTCCCACCTAACTCCTGATTCACCTCTGCAATGCTCCTTCTGCCTCCTTGCATCAATTGCCAGCATGAACATCTTAGAATTAACACTTGGAGTATTGCACTCACTGGAACCTCTGCTTAGCCAATGTCAGCCTCTTGGGCCTAACTGAGCTAGTTTTGCTAGCCTCTGCCACACCCTAAGGAAAAAGAATCATCTAAATTCCAGACTCACAGGGCGCCTGGGTGGTTCAGTCATTAAGCGTCTGCCTTCGGCTCAGGTCATGATCCCAGGGTCCTGGGATCGAGCCCCACATCAGGCTCCCTGCTCCATGGGAAGCCTGCTTCTCCCTCTCCCACTCCCCCTCCTTGTGTTTCCTCTCTTGTTGTGTCTCTCTCTGTCAAATAAATAAATAAAATCTTTTAAAAAATAAATAAATAAATAAATTCCAGACTTACTTTTTCTCACTGTCATTCCTGAGTTTCCAGCATTTCAATTAATGATATTAATTATCCTACTCATCATTAATGATGAACTTCACTACTCTATAGGCTGGATAGACAAAACAAAGTTTTGCAGTAATTTAAACAAATAAAATGTTCCAACACCTAAATACACTCATTTAATGACCATTCATTGAATGCCTGCTGTGCACCAAACATTCTCCATGTGCTGAAGAAATAATGTAGAAAACAGACAAAAAAAAAAAAAAATCCTTTTCCCCATAGAGTTTATACTCTAGCAGAGAAATACAAATAATAAGAATACAACATGTAAAATTTACAGAATGTGAAAAGTACTAGTGAGAAAAGTAGAGATAGGGAGAGCAAGGAAGAAGGAATGAATACTTTTTTTTTTTTTTTACGGGACTCTCAAGGAAGTCCTCACTGATAAAATGACATTTGAGTAAAGATCAGGGGGAAAGAAGTAACAAGCCATGAGGCTGTTTGGGGCTGGGGAGCATTCTAGGCCGACACAAGGAGTATATTTGACCAGAAGGAGGAGCCTTTAGAAGTAAGGCTAGTCTTTACTGAATAAGCGGAAATATAGTAAAAGAAAGTATAGTAAGGTCAAAAAGAAAGTTCAGTTTTAGGTCACAGAGTCTTTCAGGAGCTATTTTAGGCAGGTTGGCATTTACTGTAACATGGAAAGCTATGGGAGAGCTTGGCCAGAGAAGTGACATAAACGGGATTAAGTTAACAGAATCAGGCCTGCCCTACATGAAGAACAGATTACAGGAAGCCAAGTGCGGAAGCAGGCAACCAGGAAGTTTTAGTGATAATCCAAATGAGAGATTACACTGGCCTGGAAAGTTGTAATGGAAATGATGAAAAACAGTTTCTGAATATGTGTTGAAGGTAGAGAGGAAGAATTTCCTAGTAGATGAAATATGTGGTCTAGAGGACAAAGAAGGACTCTTAAGATTTGAGGCCTAAACCCTTGAATGATAGGGTTGTAATTTATTAAGGTGGGAAAGACTTGCAGAGAAACAGGGTTGAGGGAAAAAATCAGGCTTTGATGCTGGGTAGGGTGAATTGAGATGCCAATTAAGTTACTACGTAAAAGCTACTGGCTCAATGATACCGTGTTCAAGGTAGAGGCTCCAGAGTGCAGATTAAATGTGGATGCCTCACTGTAGGCCCCTAGAGGAGATCCAGGGGAGTGGTGATGGGAAAGGAATCCTAGAACTGAGCCCTGAGTCACTCCGGTGGTTGAGGAAAGAAGGCAAAGGTACAATTGTCCTAGAAGCCAAAGAAAATGTTTTCAGGAGGAAGGAATAGTCAATGGTGCCAAACTCTGCCAATAGGTAAGGTATTGGCCACTGGACTTAGCATCACAGAGGTTACTGGAGAACATAAGTGGTTTTGTCAGAGAGGTGGGGGCAAAAGCCCAAGTTGGAGTGGGTTTATACATTTTAAATAAGGCTGCGTTCTCAATTTTGTTTTCTAAGTAGGTCAGACATTGTTAGGCACTGATATTACAAAGATAAGCAAGATCTCTCAAAGAGTTCATAATCTAGAGAAAAACATTTGTAAGTAAACAGTTTTAAATTTCTTCATTAAATACAAAAATAGAGGGATAGATTCAGTGTCTCGGGAGCGATGAAATGAGAACACCCAGCTCTTTGCTTTCTATTTTTGTTATTTTCATGTAAGGATTTCTTAACATGTGCTGTTTCTGTAGGTGACAGAAAGACAGCATAACCGACCAAGGAGAAGCAGTAACAGGACACACAGTATCCAAATTCCTGAAAGGCTTCTGATTCGAGCACAAATAGTACATCCTCTTCTTATCAGCAAGTTAAGGTTATACAGCTTAGAAAATGTTTGCATATTACATCTCATTAATGTTGACCCCAATATAAAACATAGTCTTCGTGGCTATATCGAGCGCCAAACCTAAGCCCACTGACACAAAATTCATCTGACTCTGGGCAGGCTTTGTCACCAAGCCCCCTCCCTGTCTTGATTATTTGTTTTTCTCTCAGCAAACAGAACTCTCCCTTACAGCCCATAAGAGGTTCCCAAACTTAAGTGGGATCAGTGACTGGGATTTTCTTTCAAGTAAGTATTGCCTCCAGCAAGGGCATCCCTCAAAATGGATCAGATCCTCCCTCCGTAGGAATCCCTCACTTTTCAACTCTCTAGCTGTCTTTCCTGATAGGGGGCCCGAGGAAGGTTAATTGGTAATTTCTCTTTGAATATGAAGCTTATTTAGCTAATTACTTGGTTTTTTGATGTTATTTTTAGAAGACTGGCTTAGAGAAAATTTTTTAGAGGTTCTTTTCCTTCAATTTACTTTCAGATGTATTTTTAAACTTAAAGGCAAATAAAATAGTCTGATTTAATTCCAAATATTATAATTAAGTGGGTGAGCCCATTATAAGTCTGAAGAGATTAGACCCTCGTTTTATAGAAGGAAATGAAATAACTCTCTTTATAAATTTTATTAAAGGTTCATGACTAAGAAATAGGAAACAGGCTATAAAATATCAATGTAAAAATTCTGAATCTTGTATCTAACAGAAGTTGAAGTGAACTTGACTAAATTATCACTTTCACACAGTCACCCTCCCTGATCACACCTTCCGTGTTATGTCACCTCTGTTTATTGTACAAGCAAGCACACTGACTCTTTCCCACACAACCTGTGTCATAACATAAAATTATTTTTGGCTTCTTATTTATTTTTTATTTTTATTATTATTTATTTTTCCCATTAGAATGTAAGCTTCCTGAAATCAAAGACCACATTTTTTCTTTTTTTCCTTGTAACTCAAATACTTTTCCCAATACTTGGAGAATGTTGAGACTTTAATACATATTTGTTGAGCAAATGTAAGAATAAATGAATCAACCAACCAACCACCCAAGTGGGTAACTCTCGGGTTAGAATTATACAACTCCCTAAAACAGTGATTTTCAATTTATTTTACATGACGCACAGTAAGATATACATTTTACATTGGCATAATTTATTACTTTGTTTTAATGATCTTTACAAATTGTATTTAACCGAGATTTAGGAGATTTGGGATTTTTTTAAAGCCTATTCTCAATTTTTCTTTCAATAGAAGTATTGGATTTGTTACAATTTGTTACAATTTATAACAAATATTACATTTCTTATATAATGATTTAAATAATTTTACTTTTTTAAAAAGATCTATTTATTTATTTTGGGAGAAAGAGCATGCACACACACATGTGCGTAGGGGTAGGGACAGAGGGAGAGAATCTCAAGCAGACTCCCTACTGAGCGTGGAGCCAGACTCCAGTTTCCATCCCATGATCATGAGACCATGACCCAAGATCATAACCAAGAGTCAGTCACTCAACTGACTTAGCTACCCAGGCACTCTTAAACAATTTTACTTTTTCATTTTAGTTCATGTTTATTATTTATTTTACATTGTTCTTTTTTTTTTTTTTCTGATTTGACCAAGTTGCCATGTATTATTCCTTTTCCTGTTGGGAGTATGCAAGTCCTATCATACTTTTCCTTCCATTAATGGCTACCTTCACTCTTCCTGCTCACTCTTCACTCACCAGACTTCATTCTTCACTAACATTTAAGAATAGGAAAACTGGGATGCCTGGGTGGCTCAGTCAGTTAAGCGTCTGCCTTCAGCTCAGGTCATGATCCCAAGGTCCTGGGATCGGGTCCCACATTGGGCTCCTTGCTCAGCAGGGAGCCTGCTTCTCCCTCTGCCTGCCACTCCCACTGCTTGTGTTCTCTCTCTCTCTCTGATAAATAAATAAAATCTTTAAAAAAAATAAAAATAGACAAACTCTTTTTCCCCACAAAGATGTACTGTGTTCTTTCCCAAGACACTCATTTTCCATCCCCTACTTCCACGGTACTCTCAATATGAAAGTTTTAAATACTATACTTCTCCCATTTTCTCCCTTACCTCCAGATAAGACCACTGAAATAATTTCCTACTCTTCCACTACCCTGCCTACAATTCTTAGGGTTTGCTGAGATATTCTAAAAGTACCAAACAGTATCAGAATTCCCTTCATTATATGTCCCTTCTATCTTAACTACACTTAATTGGAAACATCACATATAAATTGAGTCTAGGTTCATCTATTTAAGTTCTGTGAAACTACAGGTACCCATAGCATTTTCTACCAATTCTACTCAATTTCATTATTTACACTGCTGGCCACAACATCCTAAATTGATCACATTACTTAACCCTTTGCTTCAGTTTTAGCTCCTATAGAACCTTGCCTCACCCTAGAGAGGAGCATGCCCGATGGCCTACACATCCACTCACATAAAGTAGTCTGATAAAAACACTGAGTTCAGCATCACATCTTAGGTCTTCTAGAGCTATTGGGAACACCTACCACGATATCTATCTTGGTCCCATCACTATAATGCCAGGTTTGTGCCAGAAGGTAACTCCGTATACTCATTCCCTCTATGGACTTCTATAGATCTCAAAACACTGTTTCCATCCTCCAGGTGGGCTCAGTGTCTGCCTTGGATTTTAGGTTCGGTACCACACACCAACTTTCCCATTCAGCCTGTCTCATCTTTTAGCCATTCCACTTTATAGCACAGCTTCTAGCCTTCTCTTCCAGGTTTACACTATTCCACATTCATCTATGATCTGTCACTGACTCTCCCCAAATCGGAGAATTATAAAAGATACAATTTTAAGAAATCTTAAAAAAAAAAAGAAACAGACAAAAAACTTCTAGCTTGATAAATCCAGCCATCCAGTTTGAATAAAATTAGAAAACGTAATAAATTCAGAGACCAGATTCTGCATCTTTCCAATGGTTAAGAGGATATATACAACATCCAAACTGGTTTTAAGAATTATTCAATAAGGGGAGCCTGGGTGGCTCAGTCGGTTAAGCATCTGCCTTCAGCTCAGATCATGATACCAGAGTCCTGGGATCGAGCCCCACATCAGGCTATCTGCTTGGTGGGGAGCCTGCTTCTCCCTCGGCCTTCTGCCACTCCCCCTGCTTGTGTTCTCCCTTTCTCGCTCACTCTCTCTTTCAGATAAATAAAATCTTTAAAAAAAAGATTATTTAAAAAAAAGAACTATTCAATAAGATATCAATTATCTTCAACTATGTGAAAATAATCCAGCAGCCTTTTTTATTTTTCAACATAAAAGTACACAAACTAGTGAGATCTTATATGCATATTCACCTCTGGATTTTTAGCCATTTCTGTTCCAAAAAAAAAAAAAAATGCTGGTGGGTCTTTACTTTTTTTTTAAGCTTTTATCTATTCATTTGAGACACAGAGATACAGAGAGAGAGAGAGAGAGAGAGAGAAAGCATGAGCAGGGGGAGAGGCAGAGGGAGAGAGAGAAGCAGGCTCCCCACTGAGCCAGGAGCCCAACGCAGGGCCCTGGGATCATGCCCTGAGCCGAAGGCAGACGCTTAATGCTGGTGGGTCTTTAAAAAAAAAAAAATACAGAGCGTAGGGAATCTTAGACAACAGTTATCAACTTTTGCTATGTAGTAAAATCACCCCAGATAATTAAATAATAATACCCCACTGGAGTAGTTTTGAAAGCTCCCCAGGTGGTATGCAGCCAAGTATGAGGACTACCCCTCTAAGCAGTGAAACAGATGCTCAAAAAAATGAAGAATGCCCAGCCTTGAGGGAGAGCGCAACAGGAAAACAAAACAAATAAAAATCACCGATGAGGTAGAAAGCAGATGGTCATTCAAAGTAACCTCCAGATCTAACTGCTGGGAAGTTTTATTTAAATTCCTAGACACAGAAAACTCTAAGAGGAATTTTTTTGAGGGCCCTTGCCTGATATCACTTAGGAGTTACACTGGAGGGGGAGCTGATCAAGAAGGCAATAATCCTTAGAAGAGAAACTTCTTGTGCTTTTTTATTTTTTTGAAGATTTTATTTCTTTATTTGCCAGAGAAAGAGAGAGAGCACTTGCACAAGCAGGGGAAAAACAGGCTCCCCATTGAGCAGAGAGCCTGACACAGGACTTGATCCCAGGACCCTGGAATCATGACCTGAGCCGAAGGCAGATGTTTAACCGACTGAGCCACCCACGCATCTCTTCTTGTGCTTTTTAAAGAGTTGCATATGTTGCCCCAATAAACAGTGAAGAGAAACAACAAATGCAGTTAAATGCATCTTTCCCCACAGTCAGGGTCCAATAAACCTTGCACAGGCTTCCAGGGCTGCTAGGAATTGTCAAGATTCAGCTGAGGAGGGCAAGTCAAGTTGCAGTCATAAAGCATTTCTAGTAAACAGCCTAAAGAGATCTGAGAAGAGATGGACCTGACTTGTTTTAATTTGTTCTCTCATTCTAAAGAAAACTTCATACCTATTTTTGTATTTGTCATTTTGTACTCTTTTCTTCAAACAGGGTTTGCTTGCAGGTTGCTTTCTGCTCATATATGCTTTATGAAAAGAAAATAAAGTCCTGTCGGAGCGATGAAAGACTCAATAACATTGAAAATTTCTTAGAGGGCTCGAGGAGGAAAGGTAGGTTTCTTCACCCTGCAGTCACCTCGTATTTGGGAAATTATAAAGAAAATAACTGATACTTTGTTAAAACTGAGTTATCCAGATAGTACCTGTGGTTTCATAAGAATTGTTTCACCATGAATGTTTATGTGACAGAGAAGCCATTAGACATCTTGGAATATTTATTAGGAATTCCAAATTATGTAGCACTAGTTTTCAGACACCCACTAATGCCCAAATACTGCATTTCAAGTTACAAGATACCATCACACAATATCTGATATAATTCTCCTAATGAGACCACGAAGCAATCCTCTCAAGTATTTTTTTCCTGGCCCTGTGTTTTCCTGTGGACTGATGAAGAAAGTGAACCGTGAAAGAGGTTAAATGGATTGTCCCCTGTTGCTCATAAGGGTGCAGCATGGCTCTAAACCTGGGAACTCTGACTCTAATGCCAACATTTCTCCCACTCATTCTTGACTCTTCTCCCACTTCCCCATCACCCTCCACTGCCTTCTCCACATCTCCCTCTGTGTACCTTACACCTATAACAACTATCCAAAAAGTACATGCTAAATAATTTTGGCGTATGGGAAGATAGTCCCTTGATTCACAGGAGTGTTGAAAAAAATTAAAAAGCAAACAAAAAGTGAATAGTTGAGGCAAGTCAGGAACTATGAAATGGAAAACCTCATAGGTGCTAGTAAAGTTACAATGCCAAATTCATTTACTCTTCTAAACTTTTACTCTGCCAAAGAACATTCAATTCTTTACTTTTTTTAAAAAAAGATTTTATTTCTTTATTTGAGAGAGAGAGAGAGCATGAGCAGGGGGAGAGGCAGAGGGATAAGCAGGCTTCCCAGTGACCAGGGAGCCCAATGCGGGGCTCCATCCCAGGGCCCAGATATCATGACCTAAGTCCAAGGCAGATACTTAACCAAGTGAGCCACGCAGGCACCCCCAATTCTTTACGCTTTAATGAGAAGCCAAACTGTATGTTATATGCTTTAAATAATTATCCCAGAAACCACAAAATGCCTATGGAAATCAGAATGTTTTTTCATGAACGTGGGACCTAAATTTGGCTTTTTTCACCAATTTAAATGTTTTCAGGTAAGCCTTGTCTACCTAAAACACTTTTCACTATCTCAGACCACCCTGTCTTAAAGACTGCGTTTATAATACATTTTATCGCACTTAAGAAAACTATCTCTTGCTCAGCCATGATCCTCAAAAGGTTCAGAGATGAAGCAACTGGGTTTTTTTTAAGTTTTTATTTACATTCCAGTTAGTTAGCTCACAGCGTAACATTAGTTTCAGGTGTACAATATAGTGATTCCCCACTTCCATACAACACCTGGTGCTCATCACAAGTGCGCTCCTTAATCCCCATCACCTATTTAACTCAACCCCCCACTCCCCTCCTTTCTGGTTACCTTCCTCTTTCTTTTTAACCCCTTTGCTCATTTGTTTTGTTTTGTTTTGTTTTGAGTTCCACATATGAGTGAAATCATATGCTATTTGTTTTTCTCTGACTTATTTTGCTTAGCGTAATACTCTCTACCTTCATCCACGTCATTGCAAATGGGAAGATTTCATTCATTTTTATGTCTGAGTAATATTCAATTGTATATATATACCACCTCTTCTTTATCCATTCATCATATGATGAACACAGGCTGTTTCCATAATTTGGCTATTGTAAATAATGCTGCTATAAACATCTGGGTGCATATATCCCTTTGAATTAGTATTTTTGTGTTCTTTGGATAAATACCTAGTAGTGCAGTTGCTGGATTGTAGAGTAGTTGTATTTTTAACTTACTGAAGGGACTTCATACTGTTTTCAGATTGGCTGCACCAGTTTGCATTCCCACCAACAGTACAAGAGGATTCCCCTTTCTCCACATCCTCGCCAACACCTGTTGTTTCTTGTGTTGTTGATTCTAGCCATTCCGACAGGTGTGAGGTGATAACTCATTGTAGTTTTGACTTGCATTTCCCTAATGGTAAGTGATGTTGAGCTTCTTTTCATATGTCTGTTGGCCATCTGTACGTCTTCTTTGGCAAAAATATCTATTCATCTCTTATGCCCATTTTTTAATTGGATTATTCACTTTTTGGGTGTTGAGTTTTGTAAGTTCTTTGTATATTTTGAACACTAACCTTTTATCCGATGTCATTTGCAAATATCTTCTCCCTTTCTGTAGGTTCCCTTTTAGTTTTGTTGACTGTTTCTTTTGCTGTGCAGAAGCTTTTTATTTTGATGTGGTCCCAATAGTTTATTTTTGCTTTTGTTTCCATTGCCTCAGGAGACATATCTAGAAAGAAGTTGCTATGGCCAATGTCAAAGAGGTTACTGCTTGTGTTCTCCTCTAGGAATTTAAAGGTTTCCTGTCTCACATTTTGGTTTTTCATCATTTTGAATTTATTTTTGTGTATGGTATAAGACAGTGGTCCAATTTCATTCTTTTGTAAAAAACTGTCCAGTTTTCTCAACACCATTTGTTGAATAGACATTCTTTTTCCCATTGGGTATTCCTTCCTGCTTTGTCAAGGATTAATTGACCATATAATTGTGGATGAAGCAACTGTATTTGAATGTTATAATATTATATGGTCTTTTTTCATTTAAGAAAAGAAGAAAAAATTAACATATAACCAACTTTGTAGGGCTATTCCAAAGGCAACATCACACCAAAAAAGCAATATTTTCTGTTTTCCTTTTTTTTTTCAACTTTCAAAATGTGCTATCCTTAACTATTTCATTTTTCTACCGTGATTGCTTAGAATAAAATTGACATTTTCCTTAAAGTTTATATTCATTTTACCATTCCAAAAAGCCTCCTGAACTTTATAGATGACCTTAGATTTCTGCAATATTTGTTTGGTTTCCAATGTTAAAAGTGCAGTTAAAATTTGAATCATTTACTAATAAATATGATATAATATGGCAGAACTGTTGTATTTTTAGCTTAAAATACCAAATATACTTACATAAAAAGAAATGCTAAGAGATGTGATTGTACTGAAAGAAAATCTTTAATTATCACAAGAATGTTAAATATTTTTAAAAATCACCAGTCTGGTAAAGATTTTCTCAGTAATAAAATCCAGAGCATTGGGCGCCTGGGTGGCTCAGTTGTTTAAGCAACTGCCTTCAGCTCAGGTCATGATCCTGGAGTCCCGGGATCGAGTCCCGCATCGGGCTCCCTGCTCAGCGGGGCGTCTGCTTCTCCCCCTGACTCTTTCCCCTCTCATGCTCTCTGTCTATCATTATCTCTCTCAATAAATAAATAAAAATCTTAAAAAAAATCCAGAGCACTTTCCCTACATTTTATTGGTTTTTAATAAGCATGATTATTAATGCTATCTTCAGGAAATGTCCTATTTGAGAAAGGTAGAGAGAATATAGTAAAGTATACAGGAATCAGAATACAATGAGTACTGTGCCTACAAATCATAGCTGACAAAAAGGTGTAACTCTCATTATCTGTAGGAGAGAACAATAATTAGAAAATTCAAAATTTATTCTTCTGCATGTGCTTTAATTCTGAAAGTGAATTGCTCATTTAAGAGGGTTATGCCTTGATTATCAGCCATTATAGTGAGCAATAAATAAAACTGTATCTAAGTTTCTAAATATATTAGAATCTCATGTCTTACAGTTCACAGAAGGAGCCAAAGATCAGTCATCACTTTAATACGCTATGCTCATGATAAAGGCGTAAGGCTTTATTTAAACAAAATTAGATTGTGGAATTAAATTATAAACAGAAGGATAATTTATTCATTTACTAATTGGTCCTCCTTCTTTCTGGCACAGGACCATTGGCCTTTAGGCATAGCTTATACATCTATCAAACAAGATCTGAATTATCAGCATTCAGATCTATAGAGATTGACTGGCTCCAGTCCTAGCTATCTTATATGACAGAACTAAAACAGGATTTATGAGTGAGGCTTAAAGATTTAAACATGCAAAAATTAAAAAACAAAATACAATGATCACATGCCTATAACAAATATAATAGTATCAGCATAAAGTATCAAGAACAAAACATATTAACATAATTGGTCATGATGCCAAACACTTGAATCTAAAATAAAGTTGTTAGTGTAATACAAAGAAGGCAACATTGCAAATAAATCAACCAAAAATCACAACTTCAGAATAATGGTAAAATTTTAAATTAAGTATGACTTTCAAAATAAGTTATGAACTTTAAAATAAAAAAGGAGAGAGAGAGATTAAACTTGTACTCAAAATTTCAAAGCAGGTTTATTCATAATGGCCAAACATTGGGAACAGTCCAAAAGTCCATCAACATGTGAATGGTTAAATAAATTATAGGATACTTTTATATAAATAAAACAAGCTACTGATGCATTCAACATAAATAGTTAATGTATTATGCTAAGTGAAAAAATAATTAAATGAAATTATAAAAAAGGGAAAAACTATAGAGACAAAACCTATCAGTAGTCATCAGAGGTGTGAGATCACAGAGATGATTTAGTGATAAGGTGTTAAATTATTGAGGTAGTAGAAATATTCTATATATAATATATGGCCACCTATATTTTTTAATATGTACATGCATTTTTCAAAACTCATCAGATCATTCAAAATTGGTAAATATTGTATGTAAATTATGTCTTAATAAAGTTTTTTAAAAAGATTTATTTATTTATTTGAGAAAGAGTGAGCAGGGGGAGGGCAGAGGGAGAAAGAGACTCTCAAGCAGACTCCCTGCTGAGCGTGGAGTGGGGCTTGACCCCACGACCCTGAAATCATGGCCTGAGTTGAAATCAAGAGTCAGACGCTTAACTGACTGAGCCACCCAGATGTCCCAAGTTTATTTTTAAAACATATAAATAGGGGCGCCTGGGTGGCTCATTTGGTTAAGCATCGGCTCAGATCGTGATCCCAGTCCCACTCTGGGCTCCTTGCTCAGCAGGGAGTCTGCTTCTCCCTCCACTTCTCCCCCCTGTTCGTGCTCACTCTCACTCTCTCAATGAAAAAATAAAATTTAAAAAAAAATTAAAATTAAAAATACAAAAATAAATAAATAAAAATAAACAAGCCATAAAAATTTTAAAAAGACTAGCAACTGTTGTGACTAATGAAAAAGGATAAATGATAATAACACACATTCACCTTTACTATTCATTAAGGCTAAAGTTTGAAAACCAAACATGCTAATAAGGCAAAGATCACATAGATAAATACAGACTAATTGTTTCCATCTATTCAAACACACAAAAACAAACAACTGTAATCCATTTTGAGAAATTTATACCTAAGGCTTATTAGGTTTTTATGAGTGAGAAGCTGTACAGCTCTTCACCAACTGCATAGTAAGTCAGGGTGCGGCCTCTGAGACCACAATGGCTGCTTTGCCTTGTTCAACCCTTTCCGGCTGTGTGACCTTGATCACGGTCAGTGACCTCTCTTTGTCACAGATTCATCATCTGTACAGTTGGGATGGCAATAGTCTCTGCTTCACAGGGTTGTAGTTGGAAGGGTTGCTAGACCTGTTCCTGGCATATAAGTTCATAAGGAAGATGACCTACCCCATACCACTACCACTACCGCTCCCAGGGCTGCAACGCTGAGAAGTCTATTAAACTGTGAGTGTTCCTGACAGTGGACCAGTAACCTCTTCCTACTTAGCCCACTCATTGAAACATTTTTAATCAAGTGCAAATATAATAATTTCTTGTCTTTCATACCATTTGTAAATGAGATATCTAATCAATACTTGGCAATCTATTCCCTTGCTAAGGGGTTGGTTACTTAGAGAGTAAAAAAACTAAAAGGCAGGGGGGGCGGAGCAAGATGGCAGAGGAGTAGGAGAACTGGATTTTGTCTCCTCTCAGGAATTCAGCTGGATAGGGATCAAACCATTCTGAACACCTACAAACCTAACAGGAGATCAAAGAAAGGAATAGCAACAACTCTCTGAACAGAAAAGCGACCACTTTCTGGAAGGTAAGACGTGCGGAGAAGTGAATCCGAGGCGATATTCGGGAGGATAGACGGTGGGGGAGGGGGCTCCGTCGGCCACTTCTGGCAAGTGATAGAGCCGCAGAGCACAGAATCAGAACTTTTAGAAGTCTGCTCCGCTGAGGGACGTCACTCTGGTGGCTAAGCGGGGGGTGGAACCCTCGTGGGACAGTGTGGTCTCAGGACCCTCGGGGTCACAGAAACACCGGGGGTGCCTGAGTGTGGCAGCGCTCCCAGGTATCAGAGCAGGGAAGCCGGCTGCAGAGGCAGAGCCCAGGCGCGGGCTCTCAGCTCGGGGTTGTCATAAACCGTGATCCGCAGCACAGTCGGGCCACTGCTCCTCCAGCAGGGACCCAACAAGCAGCAGATCCGGGGAGACTCACCTTCCTCCCCCGGGAGGAGCCGCCTGGGAGTGCACCGCAGGAATCTGCTGGGTTTGGAGACTCCACCCGGGGTCGGGTGCCAGAGATAGAAATGCGCGGTCACAGGCCGGGTGAGCACGGAGTGCGGCTGGAGACCGGGGAGACGGGAGTGACTGACGGCTTTCCTCTGGGGGCTCACTGAGGAGCGGGGCTCGAGTTCTCGGCTCCTCCGAGGCAGAGATTGGGAGGCCGCCATTTTCACTCTCCGCCTCCAAAGCTGTACAGAAAGCTTGCAGGGAACAAAAGCTCCAGAGAGCAAACCTTAGCAGATTACTTAGCCCGGAACGGGCAAGGGCGGGGCAATTCCACCTCTGGCAAAGATATTTGGGAACCATGGCAACAGGCCCCTCCCCCAGAAGATCAGCAAGAACAGCCAGCCAAGACCAAGTTTACCGATCAATGAGAATGGCAGAACTCCAGCGCTAGAGGAATACTGCACATAGAATCCATGGCTTTCTTACCATGATTCTTTAGTCTTTCAAGGTTAATTTTTTTTTTAACTGTCTTTTTTTCTTTTTTTTTTTGAATTTTTCCTTTTCCCTTTTTCAACCAACTTCTTATCAATCCCTTTTTTAAAAAACATTTTTATTTTTCATTTTTAGAGTCATATTCTATCCCTCCATAGTAGGTTACCCGTATTTTTGGCATATATATATAAATTGTTTTCTCTTTAAAATTTTGAGATAGTTTCTTCTAACAGATCAAAATATACCCTAAATCTCTAGTGTATGGTTTTTTTCTACTCCCCTGCCTGATCACATTCTCTCCCTTTTTTTTCTTTTTTTTTTAAATCCTCTTCTTTCTTTTTTCAAACAACTTCTTATCAATTCCTTTTATAAAATTTTTTATAATTTCCATCTTTACAGTCATATTCCATCCCTTCATCATATCAACCCTTATTTTTGTACATATATAAATTTTTCTTTCTTTAAAATTTTGGGAGGCACTTTCTTCAACCAGACCAAAACACACCCAAAATCTAGTGTGTGGCACTGATCTATATACCAGCCTGATCATATTTGATCACATTCTATTTTTTTGTTTTGTTTTGTTCTGTTTTTGTTTGTTTTTATCTTTATCTTTTTCTTTTTCATTTTTCTTCTTTTTCTTTTGTCTCTCTTTCCCTTTCTTTTCCCACTGCTTCAGGTCTTTTCTGATTTGTTTAGAGTATATTTTCTGGGGACATTGTTACCCTGCTAGCATTTTGTTCTCTCATTAATCTATTCTTCTCTGCACAAAATGACAAGATGGAAAAGATCACCTCAACGCAAAGAACAAGAGGTAGTACCGACTGCCAGGGACCTACTCAATATAGACATTAGTACGATGTCAGATCTAGAGTTCAGAATCATCACTTTAAAGATACTAGCTGGGCTTGAAAAAAGCATGGAAGTTATTAGAGAAACCCTTTCTGGAGAAGTAAAAGAACTAAAATCTAATCAAGTCGAAATCAAAAAGGCTATTAATGAGGTGCAATCAAATATGGGGGGACTAACGGCTAGGATAAATGAGGCAGAAGAGAGAATCAGTGATATAGAAGACCAAATGATGGAAAATAAAGAAGCTGAGAAAAAGAGAGATAACTACTGGTACACGAGGGCAGAATTCGAGAGATAAGTGATACCATAAGATGAAACAACATTAGAATAATAGGGATCCCAGGGGCGCCTGGGTGGCTCAGTCGTTAAGCATCTGCCTTTGGCTTAGGTCATGATCCCGGGGTCCTGGGATCAAGTCCCACATCGGGCTCCCTGTTCCGCGGGAAGCCTGCCTCTCCCTCTCCCATTCCCCCTGCTTGTATTCCCTCTCTCGCTGTGTCTCTCTCTGTCTAATAAATAAATAAAATCTTTAAAAAAAAAAAAAAAGAATAATTGGGATCCCAGAAGAAGAAGAAAGAGAGAGAGGGGCAGAAGGTATAATGGAGCAAATTATAGCAGAGAACCTCCCTGATTTGGGGAAGGAAACAGGCATGAAAATCCAGGAAGCACAGAGAACCACTCTCAAAATCAATAAAAATAGGTCAACACCCCAACATCTAATAGTAAAACTTACGAGTCTCAGAGACAAAGAGAAAATCCTGAAAGCAGCTCGGGAGAAGAGATATGTAACCTACAATGGTAGAAACATTAGATTGGCAACAGACCTATCCACAGAGACCTGGCAGGCCAGAAAGGACTGGCAGGATATATTCAGAGCACTAAATGAGAAAAATATGCAGCCAAGAATACTATATCCAGCTAGGCTGTCATTGAAAATAGAAGGAGAGATAAAAAGCTTCCAGAACAAACAAAAACTAAAGGAATTTGCAAACACGAAACCAGCCCTACAAGAAATCTTGAAAGGGGTCCTCTAAGCAAAGAGAGAGCCTAAAAGCAACATAGACCAGAAAGGAACACAGCCAATATACAGTAACAGTCACCTTACAGGCAATACAATGGCACTAAATTCCTATCTTTCAATAGTTACCCTGAATGTAAATGGGCTAAATGCCCCAATCAAAAGACACAGGCTATCAGATTGGATTAAAAAACAAGACCCATCGATATGCTGTCTGCAAGAGACTCATTTTAGAACCAAAGACACCCCCAGATTTAAAGTGAGGGGGTGGAAAACCATTTACCATGCGAATGGACACCAGAAGAAAGCTGGGGGTGGCAATCCTTATATCAGACAAATTAGATTTTAAACCAAAGACTGTAATAAGAGATGAGGAAGGACACTATATCCTACTTAAAGGGCCTATCCAACAAGAAGATCTAACAATTGTAAATATCTATGCCCCTAACATGGGAGCAGCCAATTATATAAGGCAATTAATAACAAAAGCAAAGAAACACATCAACAACAATACAATGATAGTGGGGGACTTTAAAATCCCCCTCACTGAAATGGACAGATCGTCTAAGCAAAAGATCAACAAGGAAATAAAGACTTTAAATGACACACTGGACCAAATGGACTTCACAGACATATTTAGAGCATTCCATCCCAAAGCAACGGAATACACATTCTTCTCTAGTGCCCATGGAACATTCTCCAGAATAGATCACATCCTAGGTCATAAATCAGGTCTCAACCGGTACCAAAAGATTGGGATCATTCCCTGCCTATTTTCAGACCACATTGCTTTGAAACTAGAACTCAATCACAAGAGGAAAGTCAGAAAGAACTCAAATACATGGAGGCTAAAGAGCATCCTACTGAAGAATGAATGGGTCAACCAGGAAATTAAAGAAGAATTTAAAAAATTCATGGAAACCAATGAAAATGAAAACACAACTATTCAAAATCTTTGGGATGCAGCAAAGGCAGTCCTAAGAGGAAAGTATATAGCAATACAAGCCTTTCTCAAGAAACAAGAAAGGTCTCAAGTACACAACCTAACCCTACACCTAAAGGAGCTGGAGAAAGAGCAGCAAGTAAAGCCTAAACCCAGCAGGAGAAGAGAAATAATAAAGATCAGAGCAGAAATCAATGAAATAGAAACTAAAAGAACAGTAGAACAGATCAACAAAACTAGAAGCTGGTTCTTTGAAAGAATTAACAAGATTGATAAACCCCTGGCCAGACTTATCAAAAAGAAAAGAGAAATGACCCAAATCAACAAAATCATGAATGAAAGAGGAGAGATCACAACCAATACCAAAGAAATACAAACAATTATAGAACATATTATGAGCAACTCTATGCCAGCAAATTCGATAACCTGGAAGAAATGGATGCATTTGTAGAGATGTATCAACTGCCAAAACTGAACCAGGAGGAAATAGAAAACCTGAACAGACCTATAACCACTAAGGAAATTGAAACAGTCATCAAAAATCTCCCAAAAAACAAAAGCCCAGGGCCAGATGGCTTCCCAGGGGATTTCTACCAAACATTTCAAGAAGAATTAATACCTATTCTTCTGAAACTGTTCCAAAAAATAGAAATAGAAGGAAAACTTCCAAACTCATTTTATGAGGCCAGCATTACCTTGATCCCAAAACCAGACAAAGACCCCATCAAAAAGGAGAATTACAGATCAATATCCCTGATGAACATGGATGCAAAAATTCTCACCAAAATACTAGCCAATAGGATCCAACTGTACATTAAAAGGATTATTCACCACGACCAAGTGGGATTTATCCCTGGGCTGCAAGGTTGGTTCAACATCCGCAAATCAATCAACGTGATACAATACATCAACAAAAGAAGGAACAAGAATCATATGATCCTCTCAATAGATGCAGAAAAAGCATTTGACAAAGTACAGCATCCTTTCTTGATCAAAACTCTTCAGAGTATAGGCATAGAGGGTACATACCTCAATATCATAAAAGCCATCTATGAAAAACCTACAGCGAATATCATTCTCAATGGGGAAAAACTGAGAGCTTTCCCCCTAAGGTCAGGAACGTGGCAGGGATGTCCACTCTCACCACTGCTATTCAATATAGTACCAGAAGTCCGAGCCACAGCAATCAGACAACAAAAAGAAATCAAAGGCATCCAAATCAGCAAAGAAGAAGTCAAACTCTCACTCTTTGCAGATGATATGATACTTTATGTAGAAAACCCAAAAGACTCCACCCAAAACTGCTAGAACTCATACAGGAATTCAGTAAAGTGGCAGGATATAAAATCAATGCACAGAAGTCAGTGGCATTCCTATACACTAACAACAAGACAGAAGAAAGAGAAATTAAGGAGTCAATCCCATTTACATTTGCACCTAAAACCATAAGTTACCTAGGAAAAAATCTAACCAAAGAGGCAAAGGATCTGTACTCAGAAAACTATAAAATACTCATGAAAGAAATTGAGGAAGACTCAAAGAAATGGAAAAACGTTCCATGCTCATGGATTGGAAGAACAAGTATTGTGAAGATGTCAATGCTACCTAGAGCAATCTACACATTCAATGCAATCCCCATCAAAATACCATCCACTTTTTTCAAAGAAATGGAACAAATAATCCTAAAATTTGTATGGAACCAGAAAAGACCCCACATAGCCAGAGGAATGTTGAAAAAGAAAAGCAAAGCTGGTGGCATCACAATTCTGGACTTCCAGCTCTATTACAAAGCTGTCATCATCAAGACAGTATGGTACTGGCACAAAAACAGACACATAGATCAATGGAGCAGAATAGAGAGCCCAGAAATGGACCCTCAACTCTATGGTCAACTAATCTTTGACAAATCAAGAAAGAATGTTCAATGGAAAAAAGACAGTCTCTTCAACAAATGGTGCTGGGAAAACTGGACAGTCACATGCAGAAGAATGAAACTGGACCATTTCCTTACACCACCCACAAAAATAGACTCCAAATGGTTGAAAGACCTCAATGTGAGACAGGAGTCCATCAAAATCCTAAAGGAGAAAACAGGCAGCAACCTCTTCGACCTCAGCCGCAGCAACTTCTTCCTAGAAACATCGCCCAAGGCAAGGGAAGCAAAGGCAAAAATGAACTATTGGGACTTCATCAAGATAAAAAGCTTTTGCAAAGCAAAGGAAACAGTCAACAAAACCAAAAGACAACCGACAGAATGGGAGAAGATATTTGCAAATGACATAGCAGATAAAGGGCTAGTATCCAAAATCTATAAAGAACTCATCAAACTCAACACCCAAAGAACAAAGAATCCAATCAAGAAATGGGCAGAAGACATGAACAGACATTTTTCCAAAGAAGACATCCAAATGGCCAACAGACACATGAAAAAGTGCTCAATATCGCTTGGCATCAGGGAAATCCAAATCAAAACCTCAATGAGATACCGCCTCACACCAGTCAGAATGGCTAAAATTAACAAGTCAGGAAATGACAGATGTTGGCGGGGATGCGGAGAAAGGGGAACCCTCCTACACTTTTGGTGGGAATGCAAGCTGGTGCAGCCACTCTCGAAAGCAGTATGGAGTTTCCTCAAAAAGTTGTAAATAGAGCTACCATATGATCCAGCAATTGCACTACTGGGTATTTACCCCAAAGATACAAAAGTAGGGATCCGAAAGGGTACGTGCACCCTGATGTTTATAGCAGCAATGTCCACAATAGCCAAACTATGGAAAGAGCCAAGATGTCCATCGACAGATGAATGGATAAAGAAGATGTGGTGTATATATATACAATGGAATATTATGCAGCCATCAAAAGGAATGAGATCTTGCCATTTGCAACAATGTGGATGGAACTGGAGGGTATTATGCTGAGCGAAATAAGTCAAACAGAGAAAGACATGTATCATACGACCTCACTGATATGAGGAATTCTTAATCTCAGGAAACAAACTGAGGGTTGCTGGAGTGGGGGGTGGGGTAGGAGGGAGGGTGTGACTGGGTGATAGACACTGGGGAGGGTATGTGCTCTGGTAAGCGCTGTGAATTGTGCAAGACTGTTGAATCACAGACCTGTACCTCTGAAACAAATAATGCAATATATGTTAAGAGGAAAAAAAAAAAGAAGGTAGCAGAAGGGGAAGAATGAAGGGGGGGAATCGGAGGGGTAGACAAACCATGAGAGGATGGACTCTGAAAAACGGACTGAGGGATCTAGAGGGGAGGGGGTGGGAGGTTGGGTTGGCCTGGTGATGGGTATTGAGGAGGGCACGTTCTGCATGGAGCACTGGGTGTTATGCACAAACAATGAATCATGGAACACTACATCTAAATCTAATGATGTAATGTATGGGGATTAACATAACAATAAAAAAATTTAAAAAAAAAACAACTGAAAGGCAGAATCAACTGCCATAGCAGTGGACATGACCATTCATGCAAGTGTGATTTTGAATTTTGTCTTTTTTTCCTACTATTTGAGATTTTAGAAGTCTAGGTAAAGAAATCTACTGTGTTTTTTAAACAGTTCAGTTAAAGGTACCGCTTTAAATTAAATTAAATCCATAATACTCATCCCATCAGACTTCCGAGACCAGTGGATTGGGGAAAGGGAAGGAAAATAGAATGCTCGTGTCACAACCACCCCCTCGTATCAGTCCAGAATCCTCTTGTACCTTAATAGGTCTATTGAAACATTTTCTCTAGTTCAAATGCAAATCTTACTATCAAAAATAAAGATCAAAATTCTTACCTTGGCAATTCAAGCCACAACTTGCCTTTCCAGGTACTTCTTTTTTTTTTTTTTCAGTTACTGTTCTCTATTTCTAAAACAGCTCTTGTGCTATTTCACTTTCTAACTTCACTTTCACCCCCATATTTTTCTCTCCACTTAAAATATCCTCCTTCCCCTAGCTCTGACTATAAAAATCCCAGCCACTCTTTGAAGCCTAGGTCAAATGCATATGTTGCACAATGTCTGCCTTGACCTATTCTTCCCCTTGCTACCACAATGTGAAGTACTTCCCCTGACAACTGAGTTCCCTTCTGCTCAGTTTCCAATGGGGTTATTTTTCACCCTCTGGTATGCGTGTGACTTACCATGTATACTGATTATTTATTGGATCCTGTTCACCAAATCCAATAAGTATAATGGCATAACATAAAAGCAGATCAGCACAGTATTGTAAGAAATAACAGGTTAAAGAAAATCCCTACAGATTAGTTTCTGAAAGGAAACCTGGAAAGTTGACATAGCCCTCAAGTCAGAAAGTATAGGGGTACTGCCATCTCTTTCAGGTGAAATAAACCACTCTTGGTAGTCCTTACCATCAGGGATAGAAAATACTACTACTACTAATAGCTGATGCTCATATACCATTTCTATGTTCCAGGCACTGTTACATATATTAACTTAAATTCTGACAAGAAGCCTTTGAAGTACATATATGTTATTATCATCATTAGTTATATCATTATGAAGAAGTAATATATAATATATATACCTGATAGAAAGTTCTAGTAACTTGCCCAAAGTCACTAAACTTTTAGCTAGTTGAGCTGAGATTTAAACTAATACGGTATAGATAAAGAGACAATATTCAAAACCAATACATTATACTGGCTCTCAATCCTACATCTGATATTTTTTATGTATTGCTATCCTTATATGACCCTCAATTTATTTGCCATGAACTTTCTTATACAATAGTTAAACCAAAGATGTTTTCTATTCAAACCAATAATAAATTCCTTTAAAATATGGCATATGATATTTATTTTTGTATGTTCACAATTAACACAATGCCATTATATTAAGGTACTCAATAATTAAGGTTTTTAAATTGATTGGCCAATTATGCTTACATTGGAAAAATATTGCAAAGTAGGGGTTAGCTCTGGGATGGATGCTCTCCATAGAGGATCACATCATGGGGACAATCAGCTCTGAAAGTTACCAAGTGTTGTTGAAGTTTGATTAGTAAATCCCAGCTTACCAACAGGAGACTCCCCAAAAGTATCACAGTTTAATAGCTGAGACAATATAATAGTGTCACTATTTGAACCAGAAACAACGACCTCATTATTTTAGCCATTATAACCAGATTAGACTACCTGGGGATCCAATTAAGTGTTTGATCGCTAATGATAATTTCTGAAAGAGAAAATCTATCTTAAGTCTGCCTACCCCAAAGTACCTATGCAATAAAAAAGTAATAGTTGAATTAATTCAGCTATGATAGAGGATTTGAGTAGAAGACTCAAAGGACAAAATTTTAAATTTATTTAATATACATGTTTCATAGCATGTTTAACCCAAACTTTCAAGTATGTAAATCTTTTCCTATAATTTTAGGGTTATAATTGTTATTTCTAATTAGATACATTATTACTCTATCATATAGACACTTATTGCCAGAAATGTTATCTATAAATACTTGATTGCAATCATCACCTCCTCTAAAGGACTAAATTAAAGAATGGCTATAGCATGCCAAGCATCTTTTATAGATATGACCTCTGAAGACTAATATGAGGATGGAAAATATAAGTGCTTAAACATTACATTACATTAACCTAAATGAGGTCTTGTGTAATAATAATTCTTAACTTATAAACTGTACTGCTTTTTAAAAGTTCCAACTAAATAATATATTCTTAGCATTGACATTAGCAATTTATAAGAGATCCAGAGAAACTAGACAGACTTCTATTTTAAGATGTAATTAAAAGTATGTTAGAAGTGTGTGCTGAATGAACCTCCTACATGCAGAATTTTTTTTAATAACATCTCAAAACAGAAATGATGCTTTTTATCCTTTGAAGCACAAAAATTTAACTCACAGCTTCTCTAGACACTAACAGGTTGGCATAGCCAATATGATCTTTTGATCAAAATGAAGGAAGGGCTGTATTTTGGGCTCAGCCACTGGCTGCAGAGTGAATTAGACAAAATTCTGATGGTATATGAGCTTTCTTTTCTCTAACTGTGTATACAATTAGCAAGGCATGCTGAGAACCTTCAGTGAAAAGAAAAAATAGGTGTCATTATTCTTATTTCCTGCACTAGTAGCGCACTTACTAGTACAGTAAAATGGAAGAACATTGATTTGGGAGTCAGTAAACCTGTGTCTTAGCTCTGGCTTTACACCTGAGCTTGTCCTAACACTCTCTCTGAGCATTAGTTTCTTAATATACAAAATGAATTTATTAGTCCATGGTCTATCTTATTATTATCACTTTTAGGATAAAATTCAGATTAGATTTTAATTATGTAAATTTTCTCCCTCATGTATAATTTTGTATTACATACACAAACACACACACAAATACAGATATACATACATATGTATTTGTAGGTATGTATGCATGTATATACATATACATATAAGTGTACATATATAATCTGTGTTTTATGAAAAGATTTATATATACATAAATATCTATGTGTTTCATGAAGACATTTATCTCATTTGCTCTATGAAAGTTCATTGGATGCCTTATATAAGTCTGATTCTATATTAGGTTTTACCTACACAGAGAATAAAGGCTCTGACTTTAGGAGGTACTATTCTAGTTAAGTTAGAACATTTAAACAAATAATAAAGACCAAAATGTTTCAAGGTCTTTGACAGAATTACATATAGACTAAAGAAAGGCACAAGAGAAAAAACGAAATTCATCATTTGATAGGTCTGTGCTGGACACCATCCAAGACCTTTATAAACAGGGGTTACGAAAAGGACCTTGGAACAAGATGGTTTTATCTGTACAGCACACGCACAAAATAGAGACTCCAGTTTACTATAACTCACATCTAATGATTGTCCACTCTCTTTTATTTCTTCACTGAATCTAGAAACTACTTTCATCTTAATTACCTGTAGCATATATTTGTTTATATATTTATTTTTCCCAATTGACAAGTCAGTTGCTAGGACATAGAGACTTCCTTATTCATCTTCAGGACCTAGCAGATTGTATGTGGGAATGAATAAATGAATAAATATTATTTGTGGCTATAGAAATCCAAAGATGCAATAGGAACAGTTAAGATAGGAATCCTCATTATGTAATTTTTAACATAGTATTGATCAACTAAGAGAAATCTCTTGTGCCTTAAATGTTTCCCAAACCTTTTAGAAAAACTAAATCTTTGTGTGTGGGCACACATGTGTGTGTGCATGTGTGTGTGCATGTGTGTGTATGAATGCATGCATGCATAAATGACCAGGTTAATTATAATATGATGAACTGGAAAGAAATGGGCTTTGAAGTCAAATAGAATGGGGCTGGAGTCCAAGTGATATAATACCTTGAATGAGAGCTCTCAGAACTTGTTCTGTCTTGGGATTTAATGAAACCAAAATTGGAAATCAGAGGCTTTTGTTGTTGTCTCACTTATAAGGCTTAACCATGAGAAAGACTGTTGAAATATTGCCCATTGCCATAGAAATAATTTACCTTTCATTAAATTTTATAAATGAAGACCTTTACTACTATTTTCCTCCAATTGCTGGCCCTTGGACTCCTTCACTGCCAAAGCAAAGGTAGCAGTAAATCTGACTATAGTACTTGCATATCCCTAATCGGAGCTCTTTGTAAATTTAAAACTTCACATTACAAAATGTGCATGACTTCTTATTAGAAAGTATGGTCGTGCAATGAAAAATAAAGGGGGAGCTTAATTCTCAAAATGGTAGCAGTGGTATGTTCATATATACATCTGCCAAGGGAAGCCCTACCTCAGAGAATTAAATAAATTCAAAATGCGAAAGTTGCAAGGAATATGATTTAATTCCACCCAGATTCCTAAAAATTTCCCTGACAACACTATCTAGATTGGTCACATCCTTTTGTGGAATTCTTCCAACTCTTCATGTCTATATTCTTTTATGGACGAGCCTTAAAAACATATAATCAATTGCAACTCACAATCCCATTGCTGCTCTTCCTGCCCATGGGTCCTGTCTCTGTGCTTTAATGAAAACATATAATGAATGAGCCTTGGGTATGCAGCTATGCAGCTTCCTCTATAAACAGATTATAAATTCTTTGAGGGAAAATGCCACAAAACACCCCATATATAGGATTGTTCTTACATCCAAACATTTGTTGATAATGTCATTGAGTCACATTGAAAAAAAAAATCTCACAAATTTTCCTCTCAAAATTAGTTTCCTCTAAACTAAATTTGCCTTAGTATCCCCAAAGCACTGCGCTGTATATTTGGAACACAGAGAGATAGAATGCCTATTCCTTTCTCTAAAGAAACCGTAATTTAATTTGGAAGATGGAAAACTTCATAAAAAGTAGACTCAAAGTAACATACAATTGTGAAATGAGAGCTTAAAAAGAAAATCAAACCTAAAAAGGAAAATGTGTATTAAAAAGATGTATGTGGAATTTACAAATGTGAACTTTCTTTTTGTAACATAGAAATTTGAGGATATTTTAGTTTCACTGAATCCTTAGCTAAGAAAAGTATTTTTGATATCAAAATGGAAAATTTCACTCGTTCAGTTTAGAACAGAACATTAAAAGATAAATGATCTTAGAGACAGGAATTCACCAACTATCAGATCTGATAAATTACCTACAGTACAATAATTAATCTTATTTGTGTATATCTCATAGGTATAGAATTATTAATATTTTATTTAAAATATATAAAGTATTCAAATGTAATATTAATATCTGAAATCTAGTTAATGGTGACTCTCTGTCACTCTAAAAGTTAACATGCTAGTAAAAAATGTACATGACTTTGAAATTTAAATTATGACGCTCTAATCTCCTGAGTTACTAGGAAGTTTAGCAACTCTGTCCTAGAACCATATTTTAAATTCTATTATTTTATCAGAATTATAAACTGAATGGCTGCCAATAATATAGCAATGCCTAGTTAAAAAGATTCCTGAAAATGTATGGAAGATTCATAGATGGGACTAACCTTAGCTAAACTGTGAGGTCCAAAAAGTCTGTTGTTCTCTAGCCTCTCCTATTCTTATATGTTCCCTCCTCCCCTCCAGTGTAATTTGTATTATTTCCCCATCAGAAGCAGATATGACTGAGAAAGGAGCAGATAATTAGTTCGACTAGAACTATGGACACCAAATTGAGTAGTTTGGATTTATCCTAGAGTCCAATGGACTTTTTAAACTATAATGTCTTAATATGCTATTATAGCAGTAATTGGTTAATAATAACAATGAAGTCACAAATTATTCCTTTTAATAAAAAAAAGCTTATCCTTCTACTTTCTCTTTTAGTCCCTTGCATTTCAATGTGTTTTTTTGAGTGAGTGGGAAGAAAAAAGCAGAGCAAATAGCTAATGAGACTGAAGCTCACTGTTCCCAAGCTAGTTCCATATGAACATGTACGTTAAGACATTTTTAAAAAATGCTGAGAAGCACTCCTTTAGGTAATGGGAAACCAAAAATTTATTTTTAACAAAGGAGAAACGTGAACAGATTTTCATTGAAAAATATCTGTCAGGGCACCGGGGTGGCTCAGTCAGTTAAGCAATTGACTCTTGGTTTCGACTCAGGTCATAATCTCAGGGTTGTGAGGTCGAGCCCTAGGTTGGGCTCCACGCTCAGCAGGGAGTCTGCTTGAGATTCTCCCTCTCCCTCAGCCTCTGCCCCTCCCCCTGCTTGTGCTCTTGCACTCCCTCTCTCTAAAAATAAATAAATAAAATCTTAAAAAAAAAATCTGTCAAGATGTCCATGAGAGGAGAGCAACATTAAAGTAAGTGAAGTGAGGGAAAAAGAAGATATTGTCAAAATCCGGTTGAAAGATGAAGATCTGATCTAGACAGTGTGAATAGACACAGATTCAAAACTGATTCATTTGTCAGTCATTTTTCTAAGCTCTGGGTCAATCCTGAAAATAACTTCAAAAAACAAAATAATACAAGTTTCATAAGTAACTATTTGTATAAACATTATTTACTAACCAAAGATGGCACAGAACCACTTTTTTGAAACTGTTCTTTGCAGCTCCAGCCTTCTCTCTTTGCTACTATTTCAACAACATCCTCTTTTGTCCTAGGCTTTGATCTTTAAAGCAAAAAGATAGAAACTCAGTTTTCTACCGAGACAAGGCAGCTAATTAATAGAATCAAAGTGCTATTGCCCAAACTGATTCCAGTAAATGAAATCTATTCGAGTCATAAAAATGTTGATGTTTGACAGATCATGGCAGAGAAATTTCAGGTGACTTAAAGTTCATAACCAAACAACATGGCAGAACTGGTAAATATTTAGGTTTCCATGAATAGATGTCTACTTATTAATGTCTGCATTAAAGACTCCAACAAATAGAAACCCTGAAAGCCTTTTTCAAGTGGGCCATCTAGCCAACCTTCCACCAAATTGTTGCATATCTTCTACTTGAACCATTAGATAATGGCTGCCAGGTCTCCATTCTAACAAAGAACTTATATTTGTTTAACATATAATTCTATGTTTCTAACAAATTAAGTAAGTTTTAAAATAGTTACTATGTATGTATGATTGTTATTGTGATTGGTCTTTTAATTATTGGTTTGTCATTGAATAATTGGCCTTCTAGGTACAATTATAAATAGTGAATGTTTTTGCTTATAATATTTTAAGATAAAGCTGAAAGCTTTCGTGAGGTTTTTATTCAACTATTGCTCTCTCTGAGTTTTAAAACCATATTTTAGGTTTTAGCACCATATTTAGCACCTGGGTGGCTCAGTCGTTGGGCGTCTGCCTTCGGCTCAGGTCATGATCTTGTGTTCCCTCTCTCACTGTGTCTCTCTCTGTCGAATAAATAAAATAAAATCTTTAAAAAAAAAACATTTTAACTTTAAAGAATAATAAGTTCGTGTCCTACAGATTACATAGCAATATAGCAGACATGTCCCATTTTCAATCAGTTTTCACTCATGGGGCAAACTGAAAACAAACCTGTATCTTTTCATCCCACTATTTTTTCTTTACTATTGGGAGTAGTTTTTACTTAATACTGGATGAAACTTTTGTTAGTTTTAGATAATTATAGGTTGTATAATCTGTTTATGTCACAAACGTAAGTCTTATGTCAGAAATCACACTGTTCAGTCCCCAATAACCAAACTCTGACCTTGACTTATCCTATTGTCTCTCTTCACCCAGAGACTGGCTATCAACTGGCCATTTGGGGGGTAGAGGGTACAGGAAACCGGTCTTTCTGTCTCACTAATCTCATCCTGTACTCACCTGTTCCTGTAAATACCACTCCTAAATTAACAGGAGTGGAAGCCAAATGGGGGGAAGGGAAGTTCTTACTTGGACAGGTAGCATCACAAGATGACATTGCAGGAACTTGTCCTGGGAGACGTTTAAAGCTTCTTTGGACTTGTTGGAGACTAGTCTCCTCTGGCTACAATATTTGTGACTACTCATGCAATAACTTTTCTTCAGATCCCTGCATCTCCCTCACCTTTATACAGAGACTAACAGTTAAGAGTCCTGTTGTCTATCCTGGAAATACAGCTGAACAGAATTCAAAACAGCTCCAGGATGGCTCCACCCCTGTCATCTCCATCAGGTCTACAGGAAAAAACTCATGATTTGTTTGCCCTTCCACAGGTGAGAATGCAATTATTTCACAAATGAACCCTCTGTTTTCTCTCAAACCCACCACCTCAGAGAACCATGACCTTGCCCTGAAGAATGTCGGGGCATTTGTCAGATGGCAGACCAAAGGGCTCCCCCAAATTATGAGGGCATAACCAAGCTCTCCAAAACTTCCAATGAAGCTCCTCTTTCTAGGTTTCAGGTAGAGAAAGGAGGAGTTCCACTCCTCATCCTTGGAATGGGTGGTAGAACTAAGAATCTAGAACCAGCTCTTGAAGGAAATCTCTGCACAAATACTGTCTTCTTACTCTATTCTTTTTCAATCCTTTCATTGTGGGTTGTAGAGCCTTCTAACCAGTTATTTTTCTTGGAAAATTTACATTTCGATCGGCCATCTCACTTTAGAATTTTATATCTGTGGAATCACAGTGCTTCCAATTTTCAAGTGCTGTTATGTTAATATTGGTCATTTTGATAATAACATACCAGTTAAGTTTCTGTTAAGTAACAAATGAAAATAAAGATCCTCCTTTATTATACAGACAAATTGTTCTCCTCCAAATTTTACATGTATTGTAAGTCCTTTTGTAAAGAAATGAGTACACATTTAAAGCATGCATTCTGTTGTTTTATTCAGATTTAAGAAAGATGTATCTTTTACTCTCTGCTTGCAAATGTTAGATTTACAGACTCTCTTAGGATGACAGATCAATAAAGAACCCCATTGAAAAATGCTTGCCTGGAGGAGGAGAATATAAACTTTTTTCTTAATCTCTATAAGGCTTTGCTCCCAGGACCAAGCACTTCTCACTCGGTGTTAATAGTACTGAATTTTCTTACTGCATTTTCATGTCAAAGGCACTCTTCAAATATGTACTTAATTAAGCCTCTCTCTTACCACAGGTGGCCCTGTTCTCATCCCCTAGCCTCCCTTTTCTATCTCCTGTGTGGAGAGTTCTCTTTGAAGTCATGCAGGAGAGATGTGAAGGGATGAAGGGATGAGAACAGAGCTAAGGGCGCTTGTAATGACCTTTTGATGGAAAAGAAGTTTAGATTCTAGCTACCCTCTATTTAGAATTCTTATAAGTGGAAATACTAAATTACAGTAAGATAATGAGTCAGATTTTATATTAGTTCTGAAAGTCTTGCCCTCTAAACGCATTTGTGGACATCCTATGGATTCCTGAGGATTTAGAACTCTGCGGATTTCCAGTTTTATAGCACTTACTTATTTTGTATTATGTCTGGCTCTCTATGTTTATCTCTTATGATTGTCTTGAAGTTCACAGCTGGAACTTGACTTATTAAAAGTTATGTTTGTCTGAATACTTCTCCTTGGACTGATTCTTGAAGGAAGTCCATGGTGATTTGTAACTATGCATATTATCCATAACTGCACTTTTAGAAATAGATGTTGATCATTTGAGAAAGTGTTTTCTAACAGCTTACAATACACAGGCAATTTCAATAGTAGAATTAAATCTAATGTTACTATACAGTAGCTGCCAAATAATTCATTTTAATTTCTTATCTGTGGTTATCTCAGTCATTTCCCAGAAAATTATTTTCTTAGATTGCTTATTTAAAGGTTTACAAAAAGATGCAGCAAATATATACAACATAAATAACTTAATGGTCATAAGTTTCATAACTATAGTAACTTTTTCTTCATTGTATTCTTGTTCAGGCATGCTGAATCTTCTTTGGGACATTAAATTTCATAGATTGGCTCATATTGTATTATGGCAAATATTATTTTGATTTTTTCATGCATTGCAGGCAGGATGTAGAGGTAAAGTAAGAGCCATATTGCATACAATTTACCTGAACTCATTAAAAGAACTGTTGGGAGTCATTTAAAAAAAAAAAATCCTTATACTGTTTTCCAGGTCACAGATACTCTACTCAGCAGTAAAATTGTCCTTATTAGTTTCTACAAGGTACTGATTACATTTCTTGTGATATTTTAACAGGTTTATGCTTAGAAGTGTTAAAGTTCAGATTTTTAGAGATTTTTACAGAAATATAGTTTGTGTATTTCCAGTATTTTTTCAACAATTTCTAATATGCATTGATCAGGAGAGACCTCAGATTTTCTTCCTTTTGCTAAATTACTTTCTGTTATTTATTATATCTATCAGATTTTTCATCTAAATTCAGACCTCTTCAATTTTATTATGCAATAATTCCAGCCCTTTTTTTTGTACATGCAATTAAAAATAAAGTTACAACAGTCAATGATTTTATTAAATTTTATTTATTTATTGGTCGCCTGGGTGGCTCAGTTGGTTAAGTGACCGAATCTTGATTTCAGCTCAGGTCATGATCCCGGGGTCCTGGGGAATCCAGCCCTGCCTCAGGCTCCCTGTTCAGTGGGGAATCTGTTTCTCTCCTCTCTGTCTGCCTCTCTACACCCCCTCAAATAAATAAATAAGTCTTTTAAAAATTTTTGTTTACTTATTTTTATTTTACTTAGTTAAAATCAGTTACATCCTAATCATACCTAACAAACCTCACAAAATAATACTTCATAACAACTGAATTTTGCATGAAAAATAATATAAAGAAAATAAAATAACCTATTATGCTGAACAAGACCACTTGTTTAAATCTATTTTAGATGATAACCCTTTGCCAGCAGTTATAAAATCTGCATACCTGATTCACACAACATCCAATACTAAACAAAGTGAAGATAAAATTCTGTATATTTTAATTTAGGTTCTCTGTAGAACTATTGATCCTTTTGATCTGTACTTTTATATCACTCATATGCTATTTATTATTATATAATAATTAGATAAATCCCATATGCATATCATCAAAACTGAATGTGAATCCCCCACCCCAAAGACTTAGCACCTGTCGTTCTCCCTGCCTATGTTCTTCTCCCAGTTCTCCAATGCCTGCCTCTACTTACCATCTAGAGCTCAGCTTCATAGGACCTTTGCAGAGAAGAATTTGGGGGCACCCTATGTAAAGAATCCTCCTCCTGAGTCACTCCCTATTATAGCACCCTGCTTTTATCTCCTTCACAGTATTTATCAATATCTGAATGTTTTTATTTATTTGTTTACTTATATATTTTTCTGTCTCTACCAGTTGAAATACGAGCTCCATGAGGACAGCAACTTTTTTTTATTATTATTGTGTTATGTTAATCACAATACATTACATCATTAGTTCTTGATGTAGTGTTCCATGATTCATTGTTTGCATATAACACCCAGTGCTCCATGCAGAATGTGCCCTCTTTAATACCCATCACCAGGCTAACCCATTCCCCCACCCCCTCCTCTGTTGAATAAATGCACACATCATTAAATGAACTTCATACCAGTCCATTTAAAGTCAGGGAAGAGATAATCCATACAGCTGCCCAAAGCAAAGTGGAATTGATAGATAATGTCAAGATTTTGAAGCCTGGTGGTCATTTAGTGCCTCTAGGGGAAATGCAGCGAAGATCATGAGAAGCCCCAAGTCTCCTTTGGGCTTTTACCTTTTAGTATCACTGTTAGAGGGCAGGACTGTATAAAGCTGGAATTCCCAGTATCATTTAAAATGGAATTTGCTTGTACACAGCACCTGATGATAGTTCAATGTCCTAAATATTTTCACTCCAACTTGGCCTGAAATTCTATCCAACAGTCACTACAAACTGGGGTCTTGTTTTTATATGACTACTACCTAAATGAATATATTACCTCTAATATGTTTCACCTTCCAGTAGATAAATTAAATGTTCTGAGGTTAGTTTTCAAAGGAAAGTGCCAGCATCTAAAATAATGAGTTCTAGTTTGGTTTCATTTGGGACTAAGGGGAGCTAGAACTATTGCTGGGCCCAACTGTATTAGGGAGACGCCTAAGCTGCTCTGATAAAGATACTCATAAAACAGAGGCTTAAAAATACAAATGTAATTTTCTCTGACTAGAATCCCAAAAGTGACCCTGCTGCAACTCAGGGGAAGGGGAAAGTATAAAGAATTCACATACCCAGTACTTTAAGACCCATAGCTGGAAGTGTCACTTTCATTTCTAGTAACATTCCGTTAGTGAAAATGTAGCTAAAGGACCACATCTAGCTGTAAGGGAGTTCGAGAAATACGGTCTCTAGCTGAGCAACCACATGCCCAGCAGCAACTCTACAATGGAAGAATGGGAGAAATATTTTTTTGACAGCTAGCTATTTCTCCCATCAGCTAACGGGAACATGAGGATGGTGGTCCACGGGGAAAGTATTGGATGATTACTAGGGGTATGTTCAAATAAGAAACAAACAAACGAAAACTCAGTTTTCAGTAACATACTGCCCTGTTGATGCCAATTTTATATTTGGCTTATATCAATATTGAAATGGCAACTTATGCGGTGGATAACTACTTAAAGCCTTTTTATAACTACATCAGAGAATCGAATTGAGAAACCCTGTCACGGCGCCATGTACAAAAGCATTTTTGTTTGTTCTATATAAAAGAGGTGTAAGGCAAGGCATGCTAGAGCAAAAAGTCAACTCCCATGTGTGAAGTGTGTTCCTTAATAAATACCATGTCATGAACTGTCATATTTTAAGTCTACTTCTAAATATAACTTTCTGTTACCCTACGAATTCAGTGGCACTTGATCTTTTCAAAAATGTAGCTGCCTAGCATCTTCTGGTTTTTTTCTGTGACCCTCTCTTAGCTCTCACAAAAGTGGAATATACATATAACTTTAAACAAAATAAAATATTTAGTCATTTCAATTTTTATTCAATTATTTTTGCTTTTCTAATATTATTTAAAACCACAGGGCAGTACTAAATTACAACGTATGTATTTCTATAAATATTTGCTGGCCTACCATCTACAAGCCCTGTTTTGGGCACAGAGGATGAAAAAAGAAAAAAAATGGATGATGGGAATCCTGCCTTTAGTCAAATCATGGTCAGCCTTTTTAGGGGGGGAAGTAAAGAAGGTTTACTTGTGCCAAAATGCCAACTGCAAAAGAGGGAAATTCTCTAGTTAGTAATCCCAAATATATTTTCAAGTTCCTAAAATTAGATTTCTTGTTATTGACCATTTCTATTTTTTATTAGACAAGAATAAATTTTAAAAGTTTCCCTATTATAAGTAATAAGTTGATTTAACAAGTAATAAGTTTTAACCTGCACATGGTATGTGTGCTAGCTATTACCAAGATGCCAACTAGAATACACCTATGTGGGGGAGCCTGGGTGGCTCAGTCATTAGGCGTCTGCCTTCTGCTCAGGTCGTGATCCCAGGATCCTGGGATCCAGCCCCGCATCGGGCTCCTTGCTGGGGCGGGGGGAGCCTGCTTCTCCCTCTCCCACTCCCCCTGCTTGTGTTCCCTCTCACTGTGTCTCTCCTTGTCAAATAAATGAAATCTTTAAAAAAAAAAAAAAAAAAAAAAGAATACGCCTAATGTGGCAGATGGATGAAGCATAAAGCTCAGAATCAAAGTATGCTAAAAGCTTATGCTTTTATTGTGAAAACTTATAATTCTTCATATTAGGAAATACAGTCAGTCATAGCAGGGAGATTCATTCTGAAGTTTAAAAAGTGACTCCCAGCGCTCCTCGCGCCAGCTCCTGGGCTCTTCCGTGGTCCTTCCGCCAGCGCCGCTGTGGCTGTGGCCCTGAGGGAGATCTTGCCCCTCCAGGTCAGCCAGCGCAGCAACCAGATCCGCACCAAATTCGGAGGGTGATCAGCGACGAGCATGGCATCGACCCTACCAGCATTTACCATGGCGACAGCGACCCGAAGCTAGAGCAGATCAACGTGTACTACAAGGAGGCCACAGGTGGCAAGCTCGTGCCCTGCACTGTCGTTAGGCACTGTGCTTGTGGACCTGAAGCTGGGCACTATGGACTCTGTGCACTTGGGACCCTTTGGGCAAATCTTCAGGCCAGATAACTTGGTTTCCGGTCTGAGTTATGCTGGGAACAAGTGGGCCAAGGGGCACTACACAGAAGGTGAAGAGCTGGTCGACTTGGGGCTGGATGTTGTGAGGAAGGAAGCTGAAAGCTGTGACTGCCTGCAGGGCTTCCAGCTGACCCACTCCCTGGGTAGGTGGACTGAGCCTGGGATGGGTACCCTTCTCATCAGCAAGATCCGGGTGGAATGCCCAGACAGGATCATGAACACATTCAGTGTGGCGCCCTCACGCAAGGTGTCGGACACGGTGGTGGAGCCCTATGATGCCACCCTTTCGGTCCACCAGCTCGTAGAAAACACAAAGGAAACCTATTGCACTGATAACGAGACCCCCTATGATATCTGCTTTGGAACCCTAAAACTGACCACACTCACCTATGAGGACCTCAACTCCATGGTATCAGCCACCATGAGTGGGGTCACCACTTGCCTGCACTTTCCTGGGCAGCTCAATACTGACCTGCACAAGCTGGCTGTCAATATGGTCCTCTTTCCCTGCCTGCACTTCTGCACGTTGGGCTTCGCCCCAGTGACCAGCCGAGGCAGCCAACAGTACTGGGCCCTGATGGTGCCTGAGCTCACCCAGCAGATGTTCAACGCCAAGAACATGACAGCCGCTACCTGACTGTGCCTGCAGCATTCAGGGGCTACATGTCCACAAAGGTGGACAAGCAGATGCTGAACGTCCAAGACAAGAACTGCTGCATCTACTTCGTTGAGCGGATCCCCAACAACGTGAAGACAGCCGTCTGTGACATACCACACCGGGGGCTAAAAATGTCTACCACCTTCAGGAGCAATAGCACAGCCATCCAGGAACTGTTCAAGTGGATCTCAGAGTAGTTCACAGCCAAGTTCAGGTGCAAGGCCTTCCTGCTCTGGTACACGGGCAGGGGCACCTGCGCTGGTACTCGGGCGAGGGCGCGGACGAGATGGAGTTCACCGAGGCCAACGGCAACATGAATGACCTGGTGTCCGAGTACCAGCAGTGCCAGCAGTGCCAGCAGTACCAGCAGTACCAGCAGTGCCAGCAGTACCAGCAGTACCAGCAGTGCCAGCAGTGCCAGCAGTGCCAGGAGTACTAGCAGTACCAACAGTACCAACAGTGCCAGCAGTACCAGCAGTACCAGCAGTACCAGCAGTACCAACAGTGCCAGGAGTACCAGCAGTACCAGCAGTACCAGCAGTGCCAGCAGTGCCAGGAGTACCAGCAGTACCAGCAGTGCCAGGAGTACCAGCAGTACCAACAGTACCAACAGTACCAGCAGTACCAGCAG
>NC_058403.1:33785726-33890375 GCF_002201575.2 Neomonachus schauinslandi | reverse complement strand
GGAGTACCAGCAGTACCAGCAGTACCAACAGTACCAGCAGTGCCAGCAGTACCAGCAGTGCCAGCAGTGCCAGCAGTGCCAGGACGCCAGGGCCGAGGAGGAGGGTGAGTTTGAGGAAGAGGTGGCCTAGAGCTGATACCCGGTAAAGTGTGTGGAAGATGTGTGAACTCTTTATTCACTCACCATCTGTTTTCTGATGGCCATGTCTCTCTATGCACTTGCTCTTTTTCCTGTCTTGACGCCACATCCTGTACGGAGGCCGCCATTAAAGCATTTATATAGTGAGAAAAAAAAGTCAATCTTCTTATCTTCTTAACTTGAAAATAATTCTAATGGCAATTAAACTCTTACCAAAAGAAATAAAAAATAAAGAAGAATCAGTGTAGAAGAGTTCTTTAAAACCATCAACTTTAATATCTCTGGACTTTAGACAGGAGTCAATTTTATTTTTTTCAAGATTTTGTTTATTTGACAGAGAGAGAGAGCACAAGCAGGGAGCAGCAGGAAGAGGGAGAGGGAGAAGCAGGCTCTCCACCCAGTAGAGAGCCAGACATGGGGCTCAATCCCAGGACCCCGGGAACATGACCTGAGCCCAAGGCAGATGCTTAACCGACTGAGCCACCCAGGCGCCCCATTTTTTTTTTAAGATTTAATTTAAGGAGTCAATTTTAAACATCTATAACATATTTTTGTGGACTACTGTATTGTTGAATATCTAAAGAGATATTCCTGTAGACATCTGTTCAATGTTTTCCTACCTTAAAGTCTTCCATAGCCTCAAGACATAGTGTTATCTATCTTCCTCCTCAATGTCTTGGTCCTAGATACTCCTTATAGGATAATTTTAAGTTCGGTCCAAAACCATCACACACAAAAGCACTATGACATCACAAGTTAATTCAAAAACACATCACTAGCATGCTTGTTAGTGTCAAAACTGTCTCTAAAGAAACACAAGATTACATGAGCCTGCCTCATTTTGTTCCAAAATATTTGCTGATGATAAAAAGAAAAAAAAATGTGATTGTCAAGTTAATAACATACTGAAAAAGTTACAGTTAGAAAGACCAACTCTGTTGTCCCTGAGAAAAGTGTGGAACCTAGGAGAAGAGCCTAATGAGAGGTTTTTGTTATTAACAGAGTGGGAGTGAAGGCTTTAAAGTTCTACTTAGCTTCCTCTATGGGAAGTGCCTATCTAAATACAGAAACCACATGGAAACAGATGGCTTGGAATGTTCCAGCCTATTTGACTATATAAATGTATATGGATCCTCCTCTGTCACCAAGACCATCAGAGTAAACAACTGGTAGTTTACAGACTATATAATCCATTTCCGCTTGGAAAAAAGCTCTCCTGGCTCTTTTTAGACAGTCTCTTACATAAGGTACTAAAATTTACCCTATCAAATAAGTTAACACACATAGCAAAATGCTTTTTTATTTCCATGGAGAAAATTAAATCCTCTGGAGTTTGTGACTAAGAATCTCATGTATCGTAGAGTATCTTTATGTTTTCCCACTTCCAAGTATTTTTTTCTCATCCCCACTTCCCCACCCCTCCCTCAACAGTTAAGACTAAAAACCTGAAGCACTTTTTTATTCTGGCCTTCATCTTAGAAGACCATTTCTTTGCACCAAGCTGATAATTAGAAGTTTTTGGATATTTTCTGGTTGGAGTACTGGGTGATTAGTCCATTGAAATGTGTTTCCACAGCCTTCTTTTGTAGTTCTCTATTGCTTTGCATCTTTTTTTTTTTTTTTAATGTTTGTCTGAATTGAACTATAGTTACCATCTGCTGTTTCAGGCTCTCAAATGATCTGAAACCTTTAAATTTTGTTAAATCATTCCTCATTATTGCTTCTCAGAGAAGAGAGCTGTTCTGATCTAAACTTTTGGGGACAAGTCAACAACACCCTTTTTTTTTTCTCTCACTTTTATCTCCACACATATAAGGATTCAGAACCTTTCCATAGCACCTTGTTGTCCATAGGCAACCTGTGGTTACAGGTATAAAGCTTCACAAAAGGTGTTAAGTGGGAGGAAAGGGTAACATACCTTTGTGATAACACACAAAGTGATATCCTAGGTAACATAATCCCAGTGATATCCTAGGTAATATAATCTACTTCCAATACAGAGGCTTTTGTTCTAATCAGTCATTGACTCCTTCGTTCTTTCATTCATTCATTTTTTTATAAGTCTTTGAGTTATCAATTACTGCATAACAAATTCCCCCAAAGTTGGTGGCTCAAAACAGTAACAATTTATGATTTCTCACAATTCTGTGAATTGACTGGAATCACCTAGGCTGTTTTTCTGCTCCATCTGGTTTGGGTCACTCATGAAGCTTCATTCTGCCAAGGGCTTTGCTGGAATCAGAATCTCCAAGATGACCCCATTCTCATATTTGCTGGGGTGACTGGAATGGCTTAGGAGGGCTGAGCTTACCTCTCCAGCAGAGTAATAAGATGTCTTACACAGAGGTTCACGGCTCCAAGAAAGCAAAGTAGAAACTGCCAGGCCCATTAAGGGATAGGTCCAAAACAGACACAGCATTATTTCTTCTGCATTCTATTGACTGAAGGTCACAAATCCAGGCAGATTCAAGAAGAGGGCAATAGATTCCACTTCTTGATGAGAGGAATGGCATGCCTAGGCTTGGGAAGAATTTTTTTCCTAGACAAAATTCACATTCCTCACATATGCAAAACACACTCATCTACAAATAAGATCCCCAAAATGTTATTTAATCATGGAATCAGGTGGCTTAAAGTACAAGATTTCATCATTTAAATTAAGTCCAAATATGCATGAGGCTTATCAGATACAATGCCTTTTAGCCTAAAAACCTTTGAACTTAAAAATACAAGTTATCCGACCCTTGCATAACCAGCATTCAATGGTGAGACATGGACGAAACAACTGTAATCGACACTTGTGTTTACAAAGGAGAAGAATGGCAATCATAGTTCTGAGTTCATAGCAATTTCAAAACTACAACTGGGCAAACAAAAGCAAAGAAGGAAGGAATGAACAAACAGAGAAGAAAGAGGAGAGAATGGGTAGAGAAGGGAAGAAAAAGAAGAGGAGAAGAGAGAAATGAGAAACGAATAAAGTAAAATAAACTAAGAACATGTTTTCAGATCTCCCAATTTCACTAGGAGCAGAGAATGTTTCTTGATTAGTCCCCAGTTTTGCTGACAATAGTTCCTTAATCCATTATTCTCAGTTGGCTTCACTGCCTGGGGACTTGGCACCTCCTTCTGAGATTCCATTTAAAAAAAAAAAAAAAAAGACCATATTTTAATCTGCAAAGTTCTCTCATCCTGCTTCCTGCCTGTATAACTTTGGAGCCCACAACCCTTTTGTCAGTTTAAACTGTGCTTTTGGGTCAGACTACATTGTGTGTTTTCTAGTAAAAGTCTCTTTAAAACTTTGTGAGTTTTCTATAAATATTTTTTAGTTTCAGGGTCCTGGGTGGCTCAGTCAGTGAAGCATCCGACTCTTGATTTTGACTCAGGTCATGATATCATGGGTTGTTGGATCGAGCCCTATGTCAGGCTCCGCGGTCAGTAGGGGAGTCCTCTTGAAGATTCTCTCCCTCTGCCCCTCCCCCGCTTCAAATAAAATAAATCTGTAAAAAGTTTTTTTTTGAGGGGTACCTGCGTGGCTCAGTCGGTTAAGTGTCTGCCTTCGGCTCAGGTCATGATCCCAGGGTTCTGGAATCAAGCCCTGCATTGGGTTCCTTGCTCAGTGGGGAAGCCTGCTTCTCCCTCTCCCTCTGCCTGCTGCTCCCCCTGCTTGTACTGTCTCTCTCTCTGTCAAATAAATAAATAAAATCTTTAAAAAAAAATTTTTTTGAGTCTCCTTGTTTTGGTTTTTGTTATGTTAGCATCTACTCTCAGATACTAATTTCTGTATCACTCAACATTCAATAAGGTAAGCAGAAGAATTAGACCTCACACAAATATGGGGAATACTTGGGTAGTGAAGACCCAAAAGGTAAAGATGGAGGATCAAAAGAATTAGGTAGTTCTGAGAGGCTAAGCACATCCAGCTACTGAAACAAGACCATGGAAAGGTACCTAATAGAGAAGTCCATGGAAAGCTCTTGCTTTTCTGAATACCCATACAAGAAACTAGTGACAATACTGGAGTTGCTGTTGGTCATCAGGGTCATCAGTCAGATAGAAGAGCTAGACTCAAAGTAAGAGTTGAGAGAGGACAAGCTGGAGCCTGCCAATACCTCTGTGACTCTCTGTCACCACAACTAGCCATGACAATTCAGAGAACAATGGCTGCTTCTTAACTCATGTCCCAAATTTCATACAAGTTTCTATTTTGGCCAACTGTGACCTGGTACAGAGAAGGGTTTCTAAGAAATGGCATTCCCAATTTAAGCAACCATTCAGCACAGGAAGGAAGAGTAGGCATTGCTTCCAAAAATTACAGTGATGCCAGAAGAAGCCAATTGAAGTTTCCTTGATAAACCAATATGCAAGCAATGTACATCTTGACATTTCTACATTTCAGAAAGATCATTGAGAAACTATGTAGAATAGTAGCTCAGAGCTCAGATTTTAGAGTAAGATAATTTGGATTTTAATCCTAGACCTGTCACTTACTAGTAAAATGGCCTTGGGAAAGTTATTTAACTTCTCTAAATTTCCCACCCTAAAATATAGGCATAATAATAATGGTATTCATGTTGTAAAATAATGTGTTATTGACACAGGACTGGAATATATTAGGTACTTGCCTTTTTTGGTTGGCATTATTGTCCTTGATATGATAAAATGTTTTAATCTTCTTAAAACACATTAAATTTTCAAATCAATTACCACAGTATCTAAGGGCTTGGAAAAAATGGGTATTTCCAAATATGAATATGGCTTTACCACTTGTGATGATTAATTTTGTGTGTTACCCTGACTGGCCATGGGGTGCCCAGATTAAACATTATTTCTGGGTGTGTCTATAAGGGTATTTCTGGATGAAATTAGTATTTGAATCAGGAGAATGAGTAGATTGCCTTCCCCAATGTGGGTAGGTATTATCCAATCTATTGAAGGCCTGGATAGACAAAAGGCAGAGGAAGGAGGAAGTCATCCCTTTTTTTTTTTTTTTTTCCTGCCTTACTACCTGAGCTGGAACATCTTATCTCATCTTCTCCCGCCCTCAGACTGGGATTTACAGTATCAACCCTCCTGGTTCTCAGATCTTCAGACTCATAATAAATTATATCACTGGCCTCTAGTTTCAGTTCAACTTCTCCTTCTGTCCAGTCTTGCTTTATTCTCTCTCCAATGGCTATTTATCTAGAGTACATTCTCCAATAAAATTACTCCATTCATGTTCTGCATCTCAAAATCTGTTTCCCAGAAAGATCAGCCTGTGTCTGATATTACTTTATAAGGTGTTGGGGGTGGGGAGAGAGGAGAGAGAATGGGAGTTGGGGAGTCTTCCACCTTCAAATAAATCAGATAGATATCTATAGAACATTCCAGAGAACCCTCAAGACAGAGATACAGCATGTGGCACTTACAAAATAGTTTGCTTGGAGCAATGTTTAAATTAGACTACCCTTTGGTAGAAATGGGTATCATTAATACCATAGCGATTAAAAACCAGATAAGTCTTATTACTCCGCTTCCTTTCTTTCTATGTCCATACCAATGGACCCTCCCATCCAATTCACTTCCGCTTCATCGTGGACCAAAATTGGGACTGGCAGTGGCATGTTAAGGTAGAGAAACAAACCTCAGACATAAGATGACATTGACACTGGCCCCCACATGAGCACCCCCACTAGCAATAAAAAATAAGATTTGGAGTGTTTTTTAATGTGCTGTAGACTGTTTAAAAGCACAGAGTTCACTGATGGTACAGTGAAATGAATGAAGCCAATGTGCTGAGCAAGATGTTTCTCTATAGAAAGCGAACACTATTATTCTCTGAAACATCTTCCCAGGTATTTGATTATTAGAGATTTTAAACAACAACCTGCTAAAAAGCTTAGTCAGAATAGATTGAAGGTGATCCCAGTTGAAATGAGGGACAGAGCCCCTGTGGCTATCCAACATCAAGAAAGATGAAGGACTACAATATTTTGACTACTCTGAGAGGTACCTCTACCCCTTGCCCACTCTTTTTTAATTATTTGTAATGCACTGAGAAGTGGTGTGATTCAAATATTAGGGAGTTATTGCTGTGAATCTCAGGAATATCCTGAGAGAAGCTCAGGCAGAAATACATATTTAAGCAATTTTTTAAACTAGTATGTTTACATTTTAGAAATGACTCATCATATTCTATTGTGTAAATACATATTTAGACTAGTAAAACTCTTTAGAAAGCTATGAATTAAAACCAAATGTAAGTATTGGAGTTAATCTTTTTTGCCTGCTTTCAGCGCCATTTTGAATGAGTGGGGTGAAATTGGACATTGTGTGTGTATAATGATGAAAAATGGTAGGCTACAATAAGGAATAATTATTTTGATTTCCAGAGCATAATGGCCTATGAATTATGTTTAAAATTAATGAAAGAGAAGATAGAGAATGATTTGAATCTCATCAGTAGCTATTTTTCTCTTTCTCTGAGGCAGCAATGAGCCATTTTCTAAGGGATTTGAACTTTTGTGAGCAAGTCCCTCTAAGCTTCTAAAAGGTCTTAATTTGAAGCTGAACCTTTTTAATGATGATTTGTTTGGCTTGAAAGAACAAACAAATAAGCAGTTGGACTTCCTGAGAGGTTTTCATTGTATAAAGAGAATTTCTTTGCAAATCTAGATAAGTTTTTAACATTTGGAAGGACATGTACATTCCAGCATATCCTTTGCCATAAAAGATCCCTTTTCTCTTCAACATTACAAACAGCTATAAAAAGAGAGGTTATTTTCCTGCAGAAAGCAACTTGGATTTAAAAAGAGGGGGGAAAAAAGGTGCTTTTTAAAAAAATTTCTTTTACTTAATTGCATCCTCTAACATTAAATAGAGAAAACCATTGTCTTTCAATACAGTCATGTCAAATCCAGAACTATTGCTTGGCCCTGTTTACCTGTTTAGTCCTCTATTGGAACATATTTTTATTTCTTAGTCTTTTTAGGAAGAAACATCTCCCAATGGAGATGGAAAATACAGTTAGAGATATAACTGTAGGGAATGCAAAATTCTGCAACATGTTTGAAAGGTGAAAGTTACCATCTCTCAGATGTTCTAATGTAAATATCCAAATTCCAGCTTAGGCATCAGGACACACTTAGTTCTTGTCACTCATAGTTTCATCCTTCATCCTCTATCCTGCAGCTGGCTTCAAGGACAAGCTCATATATTCAGTCTGCTCACAAGCTGTCAATTGTCTCTTGAATCTAATTCTTTTCCTCAAAACTCAACTCCTTTAAGTCTTCACTATACATAGAGAGAGTGGCTTTTCTTAGTCCTGTATTTCTTGAAATATAGTGTATTAAACCACTGGCTGTGTAAAAGTCAGTTTTCAGCAATATATAATATTCTCTTATTTGGTATTAGTAATTTTCTAATTCATTTTACAATTACCTTCTATTAATGATTTTTCATTTACAATAATACAAAGTTTTTTAAAGTAAGTCTAAATAATCAATTCAAAATGCTAATTAAAGTAATATGGCATATTTATGAAGAAGCTTAGGCAGAATACTGTTCAAAAATATATGTTACTCTGCTCACTCTCAATATTTGACATTATAGACCCTCTTCTTGATTTTTTTTTTTTTATCCTATCCTAAGATTCTGACAAAAGTATATTTTTTTATACTTACTCCCTTGGTGGTTTTATTTGTTTATTATGCTTGTTAGTTTGTGTTTTATGGCTTTAACTACTATCCCTGTGTAGATCGCCAAATCTGCATTTTTCTCTTTCAGCTTCTGCTGGCACTCCTGAAAACATCTCTACAATTTGATCTGACTGTTGCATTGTCATCCACTTATTACCAGTCACACTGCCTTTCAGTTTCTCTCTTCTCCGATACAGCCCACAACATTGCTAGTGTTATCTTGTAAAATATCACCGCTTCAGATTACGCAGTTTTTAAAAATGTCTTCAGTGACTCCTGCTACATAAAAAGTGTGTTCTCTAATCTTTAATAACATATATGATGTCTTCACTAATCTCAACCTATCTACCTTTGCAGCCTCATCCCTTAATTCCCAATACCTTTAGCCTTGTCTTCTTCATTTCATTTCTGCCCCTGGTTCCATGTCTCTGTCTTTCCTTAATGTATTAATCTAGTTTGTTGCACATCACACAATTTCCTCTATTGATATTGCTTTGTCATATTTACTTTTGGTTGTTTTCATTACACACGATGACACTTCTAAGAATAGGTTTTGATGTTTCTTATTCTGCTATAAAAGGTTTGAGTTTCGGGGCGCCTGGGTGGCTCAGTCGTTAAGCGCCTGCCTTCGGCTCAGGTCATGATCCCAGGGTTCTGGGATAGAGCCCCGCATCAGGCTCCCTGCTCAGCAGGAAGCCTGCTTCTCCCTCTCCCACTCCCCCTGCTTGTGTTCCCTCTCTCACTGTGTCTTTCTCTGTCAAATAAATAAATAAAATCTTTAAAAAAAAAAAAGGTGTGAGGTTCCACATTTATAAAAAATTATAGTTTTCTTTTTTGTTGTTCTGAAACTACGGAGGATTATCTTAAGAATATGAAGATGGAAACTAACCTAATTTTAAGAATACTTACTTATAATATCTACTTTTTTAATTGGTAGAAAGTCAGCTTATTATAGAACCCATTCTGAGTTATCAATGGGTGTATTATCTAATTATGAGATAATCTTTAATAATTTTAGCGAATCACCTCACAGTATAAACACATATTAGTATTAGTTTAATCAAAAAAAAAAAAAAAAAACAGGGCGCCTGGGTGGCTCAGTTGGTTAAGCGACTGCCTTCAGCTCAGGTCATGATCCTGGAGTCCCGGGATCGAGTCCCCCATCCGGCTCCCCGCTCCGTGGGGAGTCTGCTTCTCCCTCTGACCCTCCCCCCTCTCATGCTCTCTCTCTCTGTCTCATTCTCTTTCCTAAATAAATAAATAAATAAAAATCTTTAAAAAAAAAACAAAAAACATAGAAATCTAAGCCTATGATAGAATAACAAAATCAAAGTTGGATTCCTTACCATTCTGGGCACCCTTCTAAGGACTTAATTTATTCACGTCGTTATTAAAATGAGGCACCAAGACTGAGAATGCTATTTGACATTTGTTCTGACTGTTGAAGCTTATAGTAGCTATATTACTTGTGTGACCTGTGCTACTAGTAAAGTCTAATTTTTTTTTTATATTTTTGTAACACATTATGTTTTTCATGGTTCTTTTTTTAAAATTATTGGAGCCCCTCAAAAATCCTGTGTTGTAGGTGGGACAACTTGTAATTTTGGCTTTTTTTGTATAGAAAATGCATTTAGAATTTTGTGTTAGGATCTGAGTACTAATAGAAACTAATGGACCTGGAGAGAGGTATGTGGGGGAGTAGAGCTGCTCATAAAATTATAGAGAAATGAATTTTGAAAGGTTATAAGATGATAAAAGGACCTACATTAAATGTTCAGGATGGATCAGAGATGAGGCCGTAGTGTGGTATATATTTATGATAACTAGGTCTCTAGAATAAAAGAGAGAAAAGCCCTGTTTTTTAGCATTTGTTAATTTCTATGGTATAAATACTCCCGCCATGGCCAGTTTCAAGCTACCAATGGGGTATCACTGAATGAACTAGAATAAGAGAGAGAAAAGCCCTATTTTTTAGCATTTGTTAATTTCTATGGTGTAAATACTCCTGCCATGGCCAGTTTCAAGCTACCAATATGGTATCACTGAATGAAAGACTGGGAAAAGATATGCATAGCACAACAATATATAGTATTTCTATAATGCAGCTATAGATATAAACAACCTCAGTCATAGATAATAGTAAACTAACTAGGAAGGGATGAGCTATATATTATCTTTTAAATATAATCTCTTTAACTTCCAGTTTGTATAATTTAATTTTTAATAATGGCCAGTTTTAACCACCAGTTTGCAAACTTCCTGAAAACTTCTTATAACCCAGTATATGCCAGCTCTAGCAAACCACTAGATTAATACAAGATATGATCCTTTCAAATATTTGAAGTACACCATGGAGAAGATAAGACTTTAGCATTTATTCCAAAGAAGGAGTAGACACGAAATATAAAATGGCAGATTTGGGATTCATTTTAAGGCCACACTTTTTAACAGTGAAATATGCCAATGTGATTGTCTATTTTGGGCAATGAATTTTCACTGCAAGTATTTAAAGTGACACTTTTTACTGAAAATGTCCAAGAGGCTGAATGACCTTAGATAGCAATTTTGTAGAAGGCTTCCAGAACTGCTGTGGTTAGAACTAAACGGTGCCTTCCAACTCTAAGGTTTGGATGATCTTTTTTTATTATCAGATACTTGCTTTTATAGGTTCCTGATTCCTGATTTCAAATCAAGTATGCAAAATTCATTCATGAAATTATTTTTGCTGAGTCACATGGGTAGACAGAGGGCTGCTTAAAAATGGACTGGGCAGGACAGTGCACATCTCAGTCTTTTTAGTACTGGCAAAAGGTTAGAAATATCAGGACTGGCTTACATCCCATTAGTCTGATGCTTCCCACAGGAATAAAAGGAAAGCTACAAGGAGAATAAACATTTTTTCCCCAGCAGTCTTCTAAAAAGAAGAGAACGGAGAAACAGGATAAGCAAGAAACATAATGTGCGCACTCTCCCCTCAGAGTTTGTCCCAGTTCTGGCTCTGGACTTAAATGTTAGGGATGTTGAGTGAGGGGAAGAAAAATGTGTGAGGTCAACCAGTGGAGCTGTATTTACAGATTTTTCTATTTGAGAAGATCTCTAAAAAAGATGCCAGAAATGCAAAAAATTGCTGGAACTCATGGCTCTGTCTATCTGGGTTTTGATAGAAAATTGAAAGTCATCCTTAAATGAAAATTAACTAAAAATAAAACTGTCATTTGAGTAATTTGAATATGCATGCAGTTTATCTCAAACTTCATGATTTTCAGGGTATTTTAATACCATCTAGAGATTCAGATTCGAAAGGCTTGAGATGATAACTTAAAGATTCACAAAAAAGAGAATCTGAGTACAATCAGAGTAGAGAAGAGATGCTAGTGCTAGGCTAGCAACCAACCATAGCTAGTATAACCTATAAAGGTTCTAAGGACGATTTTGCATGCTTCATGCATTTTGATATTTAACATTCAATCAGATGTTAATGCCTGAATCTCTCAAAATAAATAACTAATATATACACAAAGAGAGAGACAGTCATGAGGCTGGTTTATATTGCCCTTTTATCAAATTATAAAAAGATCAAGTTCTAATCTGCTAGTCTCAAAGCAAAATTTTATTGAATCTAGATACATTAACCACTAGCATTAAAAACATGGTTACTCAAGCTGTGATAGTCATATGGGCAATGAAACCAGTATTGTAGGCCATACATTTCATCTACATAAGAGTGCTGAGACCACCGCCATCAAGGAATAGGAGAGGAGACTGAAGGAGTGCCCCCTGGTGGGGCACTGGGGGTACAATCCAAAGTTGTCTGAAATTATTTTGAAGACATACGTCTTATTTTTTGAATCAATGCAAAAATTTGTGATTTCTACTCTACAATATATCCATATTTATTATAATAAAAATAAAATTCAAGGGGCGCCTGGGTGGCTCAGTTGGTTAAGCGACTGCCTTCGGCTCAGGTCATGATCCTGGAGTCCCTGGATCGAGTCCCGCATCGGGCTCCCTGCTCGGCAGGGGGTCTGCTTCTCCCTCTGACCCTCTTCCCTCTCAGGCTCTCTGTCTCTCATTCTCTCTCTCTCAAATAAATAAATAAATAAATAAATAAATAAATAAATAATAAAATAAAATAAAATAAAATTCAAATTCAAAATGTTTGTCTCTAACATTTTTAGCATTATTGACATGGCAGGAAGATGGACCATGTGCATCCCACAGCTTCAGATGTATCCTGGCATAACACTCTGTCCCCCTGGGGTTATGCATGTCCCGGTTTGAAAAGCACAAACCTCCAGGATCATCAAGCTACGGCTTGTCCTATAAACTCATTTGCATATGCACAGGGTAATTTCATGTGCATTTGGCATTTTCACAAACACTTCACTTAGTGGAGATGATGAGGCTGAGCTGCACACAGGTCACGAGATTGAAAGGGGCCTTAGGAGGCTACTTGGTCTAGTCTCTGGCCTTCAAGGATAATCACATTTAAATTAGCAAAGACACAGGAGGACACATTTTTCCATAAGCTCAGCAGAGAAGGATTTCCATAAACAATCTTGGAAACTCATCCCATTTTAATATCAGGAAGTTCCTTCTTCAATATAGGCAAAATGCACTTTAACTCTACTGGTCTTGGGAGACCTATAAAAAATAAATTCCGATAATTTAATTTAAAAACAGCCACTTGCACTAAGGGCCATCAGTTATATCCTACATGATAGCAACAATTTTATTAGGATGTCTCTAGAACATACATGGTATTGATAGTGAAATTAAAACATCAGTTTAATCTTCTGTTATATTTGAGCTTGAAAATTAATCTTAAATATTCTTCTTTTCAGTTGCTAGGTTAGAATGAAGATTTTTTATCTTACAAAGAGTAAGCAAGTTTTTAAACCAAAACAAAACATATGCTACGCTAATAGTTTAAATAAGCAGAAAGGAAAAGACAAATCTCTTCTCATGGGCAAAAATAAAGAAAACCTGTTCTGTGTTTACAGAAAAGGAGTATAGCTCTCTTCTAGTGAGGCTTTGTCCATATTTCTTCATTATCTGGTATCTATGATATGCTTAACAAATATCTGATGAATGAACGAATGAATATATAAATAATGCACATTCAACTCTGAAGAAGAATTTCTTCTGTTGAAGAACTAAACCAAGCCAAAAGCTGAGAAATAAGACTCTTTGGTGGTTATAGTCAAATATGTCTAAAAAGGAGAATGAGAAAACCATGTATAGACTCACTGTGACCATTCATAGACTCAAAGAAAAACATGATCTTAAAAAGACATAAATCTTTTAAAGTTATCAATTTCCAGATGACTTTACCTCTCCCTGTCTCCCCCCCTCCCACCCCAGAAAAAATCCTATTGGAGAGAAAGAAGCAATTAGAAAATTAGAATAAATTCATTTCTTTAACCAGAAAGTTAAAGAACTTCTGAATATACAAAACGATTGGAGACAGATGGGGAAATTTAACAGACCTAGTAACCATTAGTACAATATAGGAAAATACAGACTTGCTCTGAAATGAGTATTTCCCTCAGAACTCCAGAATAATCTAGCGTAAGAAGCAGAAATAAGGGGCAGTTGGTGATGTAAATTAATCAGAGCTAGGAAGCAGCCATACCAGCTCCTTGCTCTCAGATTTGCCGCAGTATTTGTCTCCAGGATAAAGCCTTAGGACAGGTTTCTAGAAAGAAAGAAAGGAAGAAAGACAGGTTTCTAGGAAGAAAGGCATTGTTTCTGGAGACACCAGAGTGGGTGCTGGTGTTCTATTCTAGGTGACTTTCAGTTGCTAAAAGACAAATACTTGAGCTGCAATGGCAACCTCTTTATGGGTCTTAAAACACAACCATCAGCTCATGAACGTCTTCCCTCCTTATGTCAGTGAGGCCCCTACAATCTGAACCAATGTTCGCAATGATTTTCAGGTGTGCCAGTGATTACCAGACTGATGAAAGAGAAACTGAAAGTGGAAGAAAGTGTTAATACAAGAGGCAGGCAATAATTTTAAAATGAGAATAATTAATATACTTGGTATTCCTGAGACCATCAAAAACATAAAATAAAAAGAGGCAAGAATATAATTTACAATTTTAAAAACACAGCTATTAAAATTCAAATTCCAGTACAAGAGCAAAGTAACCATGAGCATGCAAAAGGACACAGAGAAGAAATATGAAAGAAATACATAAGAGGGGCGCCTGGGTGGCTCAGTCGTTAAGCGTCTGCCTTCGGCTCAGGTCATGATCCCAGCGTCCTGGGATCGAGCCCCACATCGGGCTCCCTGCTCAGCGGGAAGCCGGCTTCTCCCTCTCCCACTCCCCCTGCTTGTATTCCCTCTCTCGCTGTGTCTCTCTCTGTCAAATAAATAAATTAAAAAAATCTTTAAAAAAAAAAAAAGAAATACGTAAGGAAAGACTCTCATAGATACAGATGTGCAGCATAAATGAGATATTTCGTTTTATTCTTCACAACATAAATTGAAATTTGACTGCATTATCATATAGAGTTGTTTTAATAAAGATAAATTTGTTTCTAATTTTTTTAAGGATTTTTTATTTATTTTAGAGAGAACATGAGCAGGGGGAGGGGTAGAAGGAGAGGGAACGAGAGAATCCTCAAGCAGACTCCTCGCTGAACGCAGAACCAGAGCCCTGGGGCTCCATCCCGGGACCCTGAGACCAAGACCTGAGCCAAAATCCAGAGTCGGCTGCTTAACCAACTGACTGAGCCACCCAGGCATTGCCGGTTTCTAATTTTTAAAAACCAGGAATCTGGGGGGCCTGGGTCGCTCAGAAGGTTAAGCATCTGCCTTCGGCTCTCGTCATGATCCCAGGACCCTGGGATCGAGCCCCACATCTGGCTCCTGGCTTAGTGGGGAGCCTGCTTCTCCCTCTGCCTCTCCCCCTGCTCGTGTTCTCGCTCTCTCTCTCTCTGTATCTCTGTGTGTCGACTGAATAAATAAAATATTTAAATAAATAAATAAATAAATAAATAAAAGCCAGGAATTTGTGGTCTACTCATTCCCAGTGCTATGAACATCTTCATTTAAACAGGGAAATACATGACTTTCTATTATCATTCAAAAGTAACAGTTGCATGCCAATTGCTTTCATCTGATGATTTCCTTCTTTGTACTTCCCAAATATTCTTGAAGGTAGATATTACTTTCACCCACTTTGTGTATGTGAAACTGAGGCTGGAGAGGTATATAAATCGTAGAGATCACAGAACAAGCGGCTTTTAGGATTTGAATCTAAGATTTGTCCAGTACTTAAGCTGTTTCTCTAATACTCATATACTTTTTAGGTTTTACTAAAATTAATGCAAAAATAACATTAAAATTTTCACAGAACTTCCTTTTAAGCTGTGCTAATAAAATTCTAGAGTAAAAATTCCATGAAGGAGGCAAAATAATATCAGGTTATGTTTTAAACATAAAACTGAGAAGTATAGCTGGTGTTCTCTGAGCCTGTGGACACAGAAAGATTTTTTATTTTTTTTGCTTTTTGTTTTTTTATTTTTAAATATCTGATGTGCTAAGTTTCATAACTTCTAATTGATTTTAAAACATTATATATAATGGATTAATTTGGAGAATCAGATAGGAAAGCTGCTCAGAACACAAATTAGTAGAATACGGGTCCCAGATTACTGTCTACCGTTACATCTACATTTTTAACCACTTAAGTTTTAATCCCATTTTAGTGACTAGAGTAACATTTTCCAAAAGGTGTTCCATGGAATGAACACTTTTCCAAGAAGAGTGCTGGCTGAGGCCCAAACAAGTTAAGGAAACACAGTAATACATATGTTTTCTTGGAGAGTCACAAAACATGTATTTTTTCCTCTGGTAACATCTATTAACATCCATCAGATATAGTGTGGGAAATTACTGATTATTTTATTTAGTCCTCAAATCCTGTGAAAGGGATGAACTTCTCCTGACCTTCTTGAGACCGATCAAGGTACCAGGCTATTAAGTACCAGAGCCCAGATTGGCAGTCAGATCTTCAGAGTAAGTCCAGAGATCTTGTCCCTTTCCACTTGGCTACAGTTCTTTCTTTTTTCCCCGACCAGTACGTTCTTGCTCTGTTTATTTTTAACCCATGTGTCCCAGGATGAAGGAAATTGCTTTTGCTATCACTTCATGCAGCACTTTAGGATTTTGTTCAAATTTTAAGAGAGAATTCTTGGTAACAGAATTGCTGTGTTGAGTATTTGTTTAAAGCTAAAGCAGAAAACCACTCATTGAGTGACACAGGCAGTTAAATGGTACCGTCTGGAACAAGACGTATCTGTAAGTATCCTTATTTAAGAACCAGTTTACAAATAATAACAGGCCCCTGGAATTAAGCAGTTAGCTCCTTTTTCATGAGTAACAGCATTCAAGGGAAATAGCTTGCTTCATTGCTTTTGAATCTTCACAAACAGAAATACCAGGATATTTTGGCTTTCCTTAGAAATACCAAGATGAGAATCTCTTAAATCAATAATATTAAGAGCAACAGATAATCCAGTCTCATAGACACGAACCAGAATGAAGTTTCATATTTAGAAGAAGAGCAAGTGGAACCACTTAAAAGCATAAAGTTGAACAAAAATCAAAATGGCCACACTAATGCTTGAGTGAAGCTCAATTTTAAAGTAACCTTTTTCCTCTCTTCTGCGAACCTTCTCTCCTCTCTTCTTAGCCTTTTGTTTCAGTGAACCTTTTTTTTTTCTCAAAATCCTGAAAATGACTAATTTACGAGGCTGTCAGCACATACACAATTCTTGTCAAAACTGGCTAGATCTATATTTCTCTGTAAAGCCCCCCAGCCCCTTCCTTGGGAGGGCTTGCAGTTTTTTGAAGGCCATAGCCTGCCGAAGCCTCCTTTGCCCAGCAAAGCTATAAAGCTATTGTCCCTCTTTATCCCAAACTTTGTCTTTGGGTTATATTTTGGAGCCGAAGCACAAAGGTCGGTTTTGGACAATGCAAAGATATTAAACTTACCTAGATGACAGCACAAGAAAGAAAGATGGGATGCATTTTTAAAAAATCAAAAGATTCACTTTTTAACAAATAGAAATATTGTATAAATTAGACAGAGTGTCTAGTCATTATTTGTTGCAGATTGTGTTTTCACTTTATATATTGCTTGTCTGCATAGCACTCATCAAAGTCAGATTTTGAGTATTTTGCACTATGCATGGCGTATTATGTGTGCTCAAGAAAAGTCTGTAGAAGAGATACAGATAAGAATATAGACATAAACATCGGTATAGATACAGCAGGGACTACAATCAAAGACTATTCCTTTACAGAAAGAAATGCAAAGCAATTCTCAGACCCAGGAAATCATAGCTCCCTAGGGCAATGTTTTCCTATCTTAAAATGGTAATACTTGTACTGTGTACTGCATTCTAAGGTAAACAGATACAACTCAAGACCAGAGAAGACTGGCCAAGGGCAGTTGGGGAGGGGGGTTGCTGTGGCCACTGGTGGGTTTGCTGAGCCGTATTCAGGCCTGCGGGCGTCAAAATCTCTGCAAGCTAGGCCCCAGAGACTAAAATTTTTCTCTTTCATTTGCTTTCTATCTGTCAGTTGTATAGACCTCATTGAAACAGATTTTTTTTTTTTTTGGTATAAATTTGCACATCTCCCTTAAGTTAGCATGAACAAGTGTATTACTATAAAGAACCCCAGGCTCACTTATAAAACCCAAGTTACATCATCCCTAGTATCTGTTTTCATCCCCAGATGCTTTTGTTTCTCTATAGACAAAACAACAACAACAAACAAACAAAAAAGCATTTTAAGGCAAAATTAGTCTCAGACATTTGCAGTATCATTGTTAAACTATACTGAAATCACACATATGCACAGTTTGTAAAAAACAAAACAGTCTGAAGATCCTAAAACCATCAGTGATTTGTATATGAATTTGTAATTTTTCACTATCACACTATTCCCAAATGCAATGTAAATCATATTCTGAATTTACATAGTTTCCTCTCACACTCTTCTCAAAAAAAGACCTCATCAGTGTCTCTGAGAGTTAAAGGAGGTGAGGTAATGAGTAGCAGAAGTGATGTGAGAATCCAGGAGAGTTTAGAAATGTAAATACTGTAGAGCAAATGAACAAACCACCCAGGACAATAAAGTATGATAAAAATAAATATACACATAATGTGAAAAACTATTGAATATTAGATTATTCCTCAGTCTCCTTGCCTCCGTGGACAAATAATCCATGTTTCTCTTTTTTTCTCTTAATTTCTATTAAGAGATTTATATTAAATATAATTTATATTAATTTATAATACTAAGACATAAAATATTATGGTTAACAGTTATTTAGCTAGAAGTGCATTTTTATTTTAATAGTAGCCATCTGAAAATGCTTCTTATGTGTTTTCTCTTAAATATTTTCTCTGTCTATACAGTGTGTAAGTATTTGAGAGTATAGTAACTCAACCAAAGCACCTTTAAATGGACAACGCTTTAGAACATCTAAGCTCATTTTCTTCTTAAATTCTTAGAAGATAGGGGTGCCTGGGTGGCTCAGTCTTTAGGCGTCTGCCTTCAGCTCAGTTCATGAACCCAGGGTCCTGGGATCGAGCCCCGCATCGGGCTCCCTGCTCAGCGGAAGCCTGCTTCTCCCTCTCCCACTCCCCCTGCTTGTGTTCCCTCTCTCACTGTGTCTCTCTCTGTCAAAAAATAAATAAAATCTTAAAAAAAAAAAATTCTTAGAAGATAATTTTTTTTTTCTTTTCCACACTCAGCTCCCTTTTTTGTTTCCTCCCTGATTCATTGGCCCTGTGCAAACTTCTTCCCTATATGCAAATTACATAAAGGACTTTTCAAGTTCTTTTTTTTTTTTTATTTTCTGTTTACTAAATATGGTGGTTAAAGACTAGACAAAGAGATACAGAAACATCTTAGCTCTTTAAATTCCATCTCTTCTCCTCAAACCTTGTCCTATCACTGGGATTTTGTGATGTCCCATGTAAATAATTATTTAAATACAATTAGTAGAATGGAAGGAACACAGGAGAGAGGGTTAATATGTCAATCACAGTTCAAAAATAGTGACAAAATAGTCTGGAATATCTAAGCAACTCAGCTTTACTGCATTTCCTCTGCTCTGTTTCTGAGGATCTGTTCCAACAAATCTCTTGCCCACCTTAGAAGACCCCAGGGAATCTGAAGTACCAACAGTTACTTTTGGAGCAAGTAAAGGGTGGGAATGGGAAAAATTCTCCAAAGCCTGGTTTCATCAAACTTCCTTCATGTTAGTAGTTGTGCTTCAATGATAGGTGCCCCTAGGTGACTTTTCCATGACATACATATTATTGTGCTTTTAAGTTTTTCACAGTGCTTTCATTTTTTTTTCCATCTCATAGTTTCACATCTCTTTGGGTGTCTTGAGTGACTATACCATATACTGTGTTTATCATAGCTTACACAAAACTCTATTTTGGTAACATTTAAGATGTCCTTTGTTGTGACACATTTTGGCAATTTGGGCAAAGAAAAAGAAAGCATTCACTAATATAATGTATTTGCAAATAGGTACAATAAGCTAGCTCTGCATAATGCTACTCAGAATCAAAAGGTTTAATTTACAGAATGAATGACTGCATAATGTGGTCTTTAAATATATAGAGAAAAAAAGCCCTCTAAAAATGAAAAGCAACTTGGGCACTTTTTTTTTTTTTTGCATAAATTCCTTAGAAGCTTTCATGAACTCATCTTTCTTTCTCAAGGTAATTATGTTTAAAAGAAACCTGCAAAAAGCTAAATAATTGCTCTGTATAGGCTTAAATGGAAACATGTACCTTTTGATCAATGGGGGATGGGGAGAAGGCAGGTTTTAAAGGCATAAATATAACTGAAGCATTTCTTATACTTTGAAGCATGGTATTAATGGCGAGACTTCCTGATGTTCATGTGATTTGCTTTTGTAGAACAATATATACACTAAATTACTCAATGGTTGATTGTGGGGGTTGTTTGATTTTGATTAGACGTTTGTAGTTCCAGCACTAACTCAAATTTTAGTACTAAGTTGTAAAATAAAGTTCCAAACTTGTGATGTGAAAATAAACTTTATCAGAATAAAAGTAATATCAAGACCAGTGGCTGATTTCTCCCGTGAATATATAATTTCCACAGGACAGCAAAATGTGCAAATAAATAGATATGTATACACAGACACACCTGCTTTAGAAGTCCTTACGTAATTGGGTGACTGGGGAAGACGTTATATCACACCCTTTCATTTCTAAATTATGTCTGCTTTCAATTAAAATTAAAATTCGGGCACCTGGGTGGCTCAGTTGGTTAAGCGACTGTCTTCGGCTCAGGTCATGATCCTGGAGTCCCGGGATCAAGTCCCGCATCGGGCTCCCTGCTCGGCAAGGAGTCTGCTTCTCCCTCTCCCACTCGCCGTTTGTGTTCCCTCTCTCGCTGTGTCTTTCTCTGTCAAATAAATAAATAAAATCTTTAAAAATAATAATAATAAAATAAATAAATAAATAAAATTAAAATTCATTTGAAAAGCCTGAGTCTTTTAAATTTTATAAAGAAGATACATTCACATTAATTAATAGGAATCACTTACATAACAATTATCATGGGCCAGGCTCTGCACTCAGCATATCAGATGAAAAATTCATTTAATTATCTCCAGAACCTAATGAGATGTGTTCTATCACTGGGCCCACCGCACAGGTGAGGAAATAAGGTACAGAGAGCTTAAGGATTTAAACCTTGTCAGTGTCAGAGTCCACACTCTGAACACATTATACTTTCTCTAGGTATGCCTTAGGGGCACATTTAATTTTTTTTTTAATTTTTTTTTAAAGATTTTATTTATTTATTTGAGAGAGAGAGAGAGCACATGAGAGGGGGGAGGGTCAGAGGGAGAAGAAGACCCCCCACTGAGCAGGGAGCCCGATGAGGGACTCGATCCCGGGACTCCAGGATCATGACCTGAGCTGAAGGCAGTGACTTAACAGACTGAGCCACCCAGGCGCCCTAGAGGCACATTTTATAACAGAAGTGTTTTATGTAGCTAAAAGATTGAAAACATACTTGATTATCTACATGGTAGATGAATGCCAAAATAGGACCCAGCAGGGTAGGAGTTTATCTTATTCACTCACTGTCGTTTCCTGTCACCTAGACCTAGAACACTACAGTGAACAAAGTAAGCATTTAGTTCAATTTTGGTGAATGAATAAATCCCACCGGATAATTATTGGTGCCTCTCAGCAGAGTGGCAGTCCCAAGTTTTTAGTTATGATCATGCTGGATCCACTGATAATAAAAACAGAAATTACCAGCTCATTTTATAAATATAAATACCTGGTTGATGGGGCCAGCCAAATAAAAAAAGAACAGAAAAGACCCCCGCCACCCAAAATAAAATGTTTCAGAGGGTGTGCTTTTGCCTAAATATTACTGATCTAAGCTTCCCTCTCAGTCCAACATTTTAGAATTTGAGGAGGATAAAATAAGATAAGCTTTTCTCTCCGTTCATTCTCTCCTCTCCCTTGTATCCTCCCTTGCTACTAGCCATGCTTTTTTGGACTAAATATCTCGTATCTACTTGTTTTTCTTATTTTTGCGGGTTTTTTTTTCCCTAGAAGTGGGAAGCAGTAGAAATTCCAACTGAGAGTTCCATTTATTCAGACATGCAACACAAATATCTATATCATCTTTTCTTCAAACCTACATCCCCAATTTTAACTCACAATTAAACCAAACATTAGAAAACAGATACCATCAGACAAAGATCACCTCATTTTTACAGATCCATCAGTCTAACTGCCAATGTCTTCATGTATCAGGCCTCTTCTGGTTTTGCTGCTACTGAGGAACAGCCTCTTGGGTTCATCTTAATTCATCACTCTTGCCTATTTAAAGACAATTGTCCTGTAATTATTCCTTTGATCTTCTGCACCATTAATTTCTCTCTCACTCTAAAACCATTTCCATCAGCATATAAACAGGCCTTAATTGTACGTATTTGTAAAAAGAAAAAAAAATCACTTGACCCTATATCTTCTTCTCTGCCACAACAAAACTTCTTGATTAAATATATCAAGAAAACTCAACTCCTTTACTTCCATTCTAACCTCATGTCACTAATATGACTAGAACTTTTTAGTAACTCCTACTGCACTTAGAAAAAAAATCAAAATTCCTTAGGACTTACAGTATTTTAAAGAATTTGGCTTCCACTTATCTCTCCCTACTTCATCCTCCTTTAATCCCACTCATTACGCTCTGCACACACTCATCTTTCTTCTGTCCTTTGGAAAGTCAAGTTCTCCCCTACCTTAGAGTCACTATCTGCTGCTGCTTCTACCTGAAATGCTTAGCTTCCTATGTGTCAAATAGCTAGTTACTTTTTGTTTGGGTCATATCAAATACCATCTCTATAGAGAGGCCTTCCTGACCTCCCTATGTAAGAGGCTTCGATTACTTATCTACAGCTGTGTAACTAATCACTTCAAAATAAAGCAGTTTAAAATATCAATAATCATGTATTTCTTCCTCCATTTCTGTCAGGAATTCAGAAAAGGTTGGGCTGGGTGTTCTAGCTCAGACTCTTGAAAGTGCAATCAATGTCAGCTGGTGGTACAGTTATCCAAAGGTCTGACTAAAGCTGGTGGTCCACCTCCACAGTGGCTCATTCACATTAGAACAAGTTGATGTGGGCATATTGGTTCCTCTCCAAACAGATTTCTCCAAGGAACTGTATGTCTTCACAACATGGAGGTTGGTTTTCCCCAGAGCAAGAAGTCCAAGAGATCAAGGCAGAAATGTCAATACCATTTATCACATAGCCTCAGAAGTCACACAGCATATTAGGTTGATCTTATCGACCAGTCATGATTACATTTGGGAGAGGTGTATACAAGGATGTGAATACAGGGAGGGCACCTTGGAGATTGCTTTGTTTTGTTTCATTGTTATCCTTTTATTTAAATTGTGTCATCCTTTCCTCCATTTTGAATAAGGATTCTTTGCTATTCTACTAACTTTAGTAGAGTGGTAGAATACAGCAGTGCACCTGGATCAACACCTGTTGCAATTCTTAGCATGCAGAGGCTGGGAGAATAAGAGAAAAAAACGATATTTTCCAGATTCCCTTGTAGCTAAGCTTCAAGATATGATTTAGGTTTATCCATCCAGGCATATTGGCATAAGTTCCTAATTTAGAATTTAGTCATAGGTAGTATGAGATCTATATTACTGATCTGCCATATTACTGATATGGTTTCTGGCAGAGGGAGCTATTCTGGAGCAAGTACCCGTAAGAGCAGCTTCCTGATTCAGCAAATTTCTGATCTTGGCAGAGAGTACTCCATTTCTTTTTTCTTTTTTTTTTAAAGATTTTATTTATTTATTTGACACAGAGAGAGTGAGAGAGAGAGAGAGCATAAGCAGGGGGAGTGGCAGGCAGGCAGAGGGAGAAGCAGGCTCTCTGCTGAGCAAGGAGTCTGATGCGGGACTCGATCCCAGGACCCTGGGATCATGACCTGAGCCGAAGGCAGCCGCTTAACCGACTGAGCCACCCAGGCGCCCCGAGGGTACTCCATTTCTATGGCATGGTTTTTAGAGTTGTCACAGCGTTCAGTATTGAATGCTTTTTTCAGGTCTCCCAATGATTTAGGAGCTACTATTATCTTTTCGTAAATCACTTTCTGCTATCATTAGCTAGAGTTCTGTTGTCTGTAACTAGAAACCCTGACCGTAGTAAGTTGCATTAGCTGTATCAGCCAAAATAACACCTAGGCAGTCTTAACTGGGTGAGTGTGTGTTGCATTCTTATGTATAAATGGCTATATCAAAACAGCTATCTCATCTGTGAAGAGCAGAGCCTACAGGAATCTTTATCCCCGCCTTTCCTCTCTGCTCTGGCTTTGGGATTTCTCTCTTGATTTCCTTTTCTGCTCCACTCAATTAATACTTCCTACGACTGTCTCTTATGCCAAGTTCAGCCAGTAATAGGAGAGTTAACAATAGCTAGGAAGACCACAATTAAGAACTATGTCCATTCAGTTCTAGTGCACAGTTCTTATAAGGAAAGGGATGGCATCCCAAACTGAGACATGCGTCCTACTTTTCTATCCTTTTCTCTTCACTTCAAGGTACTGGGTCTTTGCCTCTGCTATAATAACATATCCAGGAAGGTATTAGTCAAGATTTATTCTGAAATATAAACTCATCTAACTTCAGAACTCAAAAGTTATCACAGCATTCATATGTTCATAGATTTAAATAGAGAAAAATAGACACCCAAACTTTAGGTGTCTACAGGTTTTCAGGAAGAGGCATAAGCAGAAAGCAAAGTATAAATAGCAAAGACCAGAAAAAAATTTACCAAACTTCCACTTCTTACTTGTTTATACTTAGCCATTAAAGGCCCTAGGAAAATCTCAAGGCCCATCTGCTTGTATAACCATATTGGGACTATGTGCAAAAGTTAAACTGTAACACCTGGAACGACTGGTTAACATGTTGCATAAGAAATGCCATGGCCTCCTTGCTTCTGCCCAGAGGGGCAGTTGTTTTCAGCTGGGACTTCTCCCAACAAAGGGTTCTTAAAACACTGGCCCTATAGCCACGACATGCATAGAGGAAGGAAACAAAGATTTCTGGAGGTGGAATAACAGAGAACTGTAGCATCTAGCCAGCATTTGGTAGCATAATGGAGAAGAGTAAAACCTCCCATAGAATTCAACTGATAAAGACTCAGTACTTAAAGACTGCTTTGAAGATGTGTATAATAAAATACCAGTGTAATGGGGTGCCTGGAATGCCTGCAATGCCGGGCTTTAATTTGTTTTACTGAACACAGTACCAGCTGCTCCCCTGTTTAGGCAGAGGTAAAAAAGTTATCTCAAAGCCATTCTTCTCTATTCTGTGCGGTTATGCAGTTATACACACGTAAGGCATAGTCATTCCTAACCGAACAGATCTGTTAGATTTAGCTGGGCTGCACCTAACTCTTGGTAATCAGAGCTTCAGAAGTGGGAACACCAATTTACATAAGGAACCCTTGGTAAACCAAGAAGGCAAAATCTCAACCACTTCTCCCTGAGGTTAGAAAATAAGGAGAACTATTTAATGGAGGGAGTAGCCCTTACTAAATGCTGAGAGCCTACTGGCACCCCAGTGTCCCTAAGGGGAATTCACTGCGAAGGAAGAGAAAAATGTGTTTGATCTGGGCCCAGTGGGATTCCTTAAGGAGGCAAGGCTACAACTGTCCTGGCTTATGACTGTAGAAATAGTGACAGAAAGCTATAAACTTTGGGCTCAAATATGGAGCACCAGCATAGTTTGGACAAGGATCTAAACCATCTAATACACCATCACTAGAGAACCAATTCAATATTCAATAATAATTCTATAGTAGTAAAAGTGCAATGAACTGATTGGACCCTTCTGGTATTCTCTCCTCTACCTGACTTTCAGAAGCAGGTCTGACTTTGCTCTGGAAAACACAATAGTTTCCTCAAAAAGCTAAAAATAGAACTACCCTAGACCCAGCAATTGCACTACCAGGTATTTAGCTAAAGGATACAAAAATAATAATTTGAAGGGGCACATGCACCCCAATGTTTACAGCAGCAATGCCCACAATAGCCAAAATATGGAAAGAGCTCAGATGTCCATCGACTGATGAATGGATAAAGAAGAGGGGATATATGTATACAATGGAATATTACTCAGCCATCAAAAAGAATGAAATCTTGTCATTTGCAACAACATGAATGGACCTAGAGGGCGTTATGCTAAGCAAAATAAGTCAGAGAAAGACAAATACTACATGATTTCTCTCATACGTGGAATTTAAGAAACAAAACAGATGAACATAGGGGAAGGAAAGGAAAAATAAAACAAGATGAACAGAGAGGGAGGCAAACCATAAGAGACTCTTAACTATAGGGAATAAACTGAGGGTTGCTGGAGGGGAGGTGGGTGGGGAGATGGGGTCATTGGGTGATAGGGATTAAGGAAGGCACTTGATGTAATGAGCACTGGGTGTTATATGCAACGATGAATCACTAAATTCTACCCCTGAAACTAATAATGCACTATATGTTAACTACTTGAATTTAAATAAAATCTAAAAAATTTTTTGAAATTTAAAAAATAAAATAATAAAAGAAAAGAAAAGAAAGAAAGAAGCAGGGCTGACCTTATGGGCCTTGGCAAAGCCTTGCATGTCCAATGTCCTCCTGGCCTAGTTCGTATCTGTATACAGACTTCTCAGGATTATGTTGTTGAAATATGATGGTACAAGATGATGCTAATGACATAGGCAAGGAATTAGGGGTGACCTGTAGATCCTCAAAGGAGTTGTATGCATAAAAACCCATATGGTATTAGGTTTTGCATAAAGGAGACTTTAAGCAGTATACTAGAAATCATACTCATATTCACAGGACTTGGTGAAAATTGGAAAAAGCTGAGAATTCCTCAAAGATATATCCCCAGACACATAACCATTTATATATTATTTATGTGTGATCAACTGTATATATTCTAATTATAATCATTGTAAATTCCTATCACAAAAACTAATCCCTGCCTCCGCATCCCAGTACCACCCCATCAAAGATCTGGACACATCTCAAGGGTTCAGGGTGGGAACAGGCCTCAGATTCCTGTCATTCAACAAAAGCCCTTCATATCCTCATTTATGTCCTAAGCTTCTGAGAAAACTCCTGGAAAGCCTAACTCCTCTTCAGTTCATCTGCCTTCTCCTCTACAAGTCTAGGCTTAAAGAGAACACAAACCAACAAAGACAGGAGTGGGAGTTGTCTTTTGGCGTCCTGACCACTTCAGCTCTTGGCCCTGCCACATAAATGGTCAAGAACTCCACAAGCAAGGAGTTCAGAACTCAGAACACAAAACCTGGCAAACTTCTTGAGTTTTAGGGAAAAGCATGCAACAGACTTCTCACATCTTCCCAGTTCACTGGTTTGAACAAAACACAAATTAATTTAACATTGGTAGAATGCCTTGCTTTTTGATACAAAGTTAAATACCCTCCCCCATAGCTATACTTATATACAGATTCCGTACGTAGTAGAGATATTTCACCATTAGCATCTAGGATCCGGTGTTCAGTGTGAACAAAACCCAATGCAATATTAACATGACACTCTTAATTCTGCCTGAATGTGCCACAAGTTATGAATACTTCAGGGAAACGAAAGGAAGATAATTGTTTTATTAGAAACAGTAGGTAGAAAAATGAAACAAGACGAAACCAGAGAGGGAGACAAACCCTAAGAGACTCTTAATCTCAGGAACAAACTCAGGGTTGCTAGAGTGGAGGGGAGTGGGAGGGATGGGGTGGCTGGGTGATGGACACTGGGGAGGGTATGTGCTATGGTGAACGCTGTGAATTATTTAAGACTGATGAATCACAGACCTGTACCCTTGAAACAAATAATACATTATATGTTAATTTAAAAAAATTAAAAAATAAAAATAAGTTAAAAAATTTAAAAATGCAGATGTAAAAAAAAAAGAAAAGAAAAGAAACAGTAAGTAGGAGCATAGAAATAGAAACAGGCAGGTAAATTCCTGAAACCAGGGGTAGAGGGGAAAGAAAGCACTTAAATCTCCCCCTTGCCAAGCTTCTATCCTGCTCCCATATTATGGCTAGCCTTTGACCCCTCTCAGACTGATGATCAGGCAACAAGGGTTACCATTGCCTTTTGGGATATGGTTTAAGAACTTTCCCACTGCCTGATCCTTAAGGAAGTCCTCAGTTTTATTGCTGTTGGGGTGATGATTTTCTGTTTGCCAAGCTAGATCTCTGAATTCACTTTTTTTTTCCTGAATTCATTTTCATCCCAAAGGAAACATTGCTTTTCAAGGTGATCCAATTCTCCTAGACTGTACAGATTTTGTGGTATTATTGGATTAAATGGGCCTTATGGGTTTACCTTGGGAACCTGGACACCATTTATAACATTTCTATGGGGGAAATACATTTCAAGCTCTAAACTACCAGATCTACAAAACGCTCATTAGTAAACCAGTAATGCCCTTTCTTCTCTTTGCCTCACTTTTGCCTGTGAGAATAGCAACCACACTGGTATGAACTGCATTCTTTTAACTAACTTCTTTTATCAGTTGGAATGCTTTTGTCTGTAAGTAACAGAAGACCCTGCTAAATGTGGCTTAAACAGTAAAGGCATTCATTAGGACATTCAGGAAGAAGTCTAGAGAGAAGCAGATCTAAGAATTGACTCAGCAGCCTAACAATGCCTTAAAGTACCTAAGCTCTTTCTAACCTTCGGCTTTGCCATACTCTGCATGTCCTCAATCTCCCTCATCCTCAACCCCTTAGGCAGCAGCAACTCTATGCATTAAATCCTTATAACAACATTCAAAGACTGGAAAGGAAAGGGAATTGAGATGTTTTCTCCTTACTCATATTTCTTTTATCGGGAAAAATACTTTTTCCAGAAGCCTTACAACAGACTTTCTTTCATGTCTTATTGGCCACAATTCAGTTACATACAAATTCCAAGTGAATCCCTGGTTGAAAGGGGAATGATATTATGGCCAATATCCTTCATATCTCATACCTGGGCTAGAAGTGAGCTCATCTTCCCTGAGCATTTTTCCCAAACTTGAACAAAATTAGGGTATGATTAGGGAAGAAGAAGAGAGGACTGGCTGCTGGTAGATAACCAATAGCATATGTCACACTGTAATTTTATTCCTTTTTATTTCCTCTTGCTTAAGAGGTTTACTCTAGACCAGTAACATATGGCACTGGGCTGCGAAGATGAGACTTTAATGGGATACAAAGCACATTAACAAAATGTGTGCTAAATTGCAATGCTATGGTTGTGCTGCAAACTCCATGTTGTGAAATTATATTCCTGATTAGACAGTATAAATAGCTCAACGCCAGTTTGCATGTTAAAATGATTCACTGAGTTTAAAGACGTAAAATGTGGAAAGCTCCCCTAGTGCTAACTATGCTTACTTTTCTCTGACCTATGTCCAATAAGCCAAAAGATAAAACATGTGAAATTCACATATAAACAAGAATGTAAGTTATATGCCACTTACTATATAGATGGTCCCCAACTTACAATGGTTTGACTTACGATTTTTCAACTTTATGATGGTGTAAAAGTGATACAAATTCAGTAGAAACCTTACTTTTAATTTTGAATTTTGATCTTTTCCCAGGTTAGCACTATGCAGTCCAATCCTCTCTCATGATGCTGGGCAATGGCAGGAAGTTACAGCTCCATCAGCCACGGGATCATGAGGGTCAAGAACTGATAAACTTACAACCATTCTGTGCCCATACAACTACTGTGTTTTTCATTTTCAGTACACCATTCAATAAATTACATAAAATATTCAACATTTAAAATTCTAAAATAGGCTTTGTGTTAGATGATTTTGTCCAACCTGAGGCTAATGTAAGTGTTCTGAGCACATCGAAGTTAGGTGAGGCTAAGCTATGATGTTTAGTAGGTTAGGTCTATTAAATGCATTTTCTCTAATGATATTTTCAACTTACAACATTTATCAGGGTTTTATCAGGACATAACCCTATCATAAGTCAAGGAAGATGTGTACATTGAAATCATGTCAGCTTCTCCATGATTAGTGATACAGAAAATGTCACTAATAGTCTAGGGACTATTAGCAGAAGTTTTCTCAAAGCAATATCCCCCGAATTAGAGTCAGAAATAACCAACAACACAATCACCAGAGACACCCTTCTCCAGTAATACTCTTAGATATCCTGTTAAATAAAGGCCATTGCTCTTTTTGTAAAGATCCTACTCCTTATCACAAGATTGTATAAAAATAATTCACAGCTTAGAAACATATCTTAGTGATATGATACTTTATGTGGAAAACCCAAAAGACTCCACCCCAAAACTGCTAGAACTCATACAGGAATTCAGTAAAGTGCACAGAAATCAGTTGCATTACTATACACCAACAGCAAGACAGAAGAAAGAGAAATTAAGGAGTCAATCCCACTTACAATTGCACCCAAAACCATAAGATACCTAGGAATAAATCTAACCAAAGAGGCAAAAAATCTCTACTCAGAAAACTATAGAATACTCATGAAAGAAATGGAGGAAGACACAAAGAAATGGAAAAATGTTCCATGCTCATGGATTGGAAGAACAAATATTGTGAAGATGTCAATGCTACCTAGAGCAATCTACACATTCAATGCAATCCCTATCAAAATACCATCAACTTTTTTCAAAGAAATGGAACAAATAATCCTAAAATTTGTATGGAACCAGAAAATATCCCAAACAGTCAGAGGAATGTTGAGAAAGAAAAGCAAAGCTGGTGGCATCACAATTCCAGAATTCAAGCTCTATTACAAAGCTGTAATTATCAAGACAGTATGGTACTGGCACAAAAACAGACACATAGATCAATGCAACAGAATAGAGAGTCCAGAAAGGGACCTCAATTCTATGGTCAACTAATCTTCAACAAAGCAGGAAAGAATGTCCAATGGAAAAAAGACAGTCTCTTCAACAAATGGTGTTGGGAAATTGGACAGCCACATGCAGAAGAATGAAACTGGACCATTTCCTTACACCACAAACAAAAATAGACACAAAATGGATTAAAGACCTAAATGTGAGACAGGAATCCATCAAAATCCTAAAGGAGAACACAGGCAGCAGCCCCTTCGACCTCAGCCACAGCAACTTCTTCCTAGAAATACATCACCAAAGGCAAGGGAAGCAAGGGCAAAAATGAACTATTGGGACTTCATCAAGATAAAAAGCTTTTGCAAAGCAAAGGAAACAGTCAACAAAACCAAAAGATAGCTGACAGAATGGGAGAAGATATTTGCAAATGACATAGCAGATAAAGGGCTAGTATCCAAAATCTATAAAGAACTCATCAAACTCAACACCCAAAGAACAAAGAATCCAATCAAGAAATGGGCAGAAGACATGAACAGACATTTTTCCAAAGAAGACATCCAAATGGCCAACAGACACATGAAAAAGTGCTCAACATCGCTCAGCATCAGGGAAATCCAAATCAAAACCTCAATGAGATACCGCCTCACACCAGTCAGAATGGCTAAAATTAACAAGTCAGGAAATGACAGATGTTGGCGGGGATGCGGAGAAAGGGGAACCCTCCTACACTGTTGGTGGGGATGCAAGCTGGTGCTGCCACTCTGGAAAACAGTATGGAGTTTCCTCAAAAAGTTGAAAATAGAGCTACCCTATGACCCAGCAATTGCACTACTGGGTATTTACCCCAAAGATACAAATGTAGGGATCCAAAGGGGTACGTGCACCCCAATGTTTATAGCAGCAATGTCCACAATAGCCAAACTATGGAAAGAGCTAAGATGTCCATCAACAGATGAATGGATAAAGAAGAAGTGGTATATATATATATATATGTGTATATATATATATATATATATATATATATATATATATATATACACAATGGAATATTATGCAGCCATCAAAAAAAAAAAAACAACGAAATCTTGCCATTGGCAATGACGTGGATGGAACTAGAGGGTATTATGCTAAGTGAAATAAGTCAATCAGAGAAAGACAAGTATCATATGATCTCACTGATTTGAGGAATTCTTAATCTCAGGAAACAAACTGAGGGTTGTTGGAGTGTGGGGGGTGGGAGAGATGGGGTGGCTGGGTGATGGACATTGGGGAGGGTGTGTGCCATGGTGAGCACTGTGAATTGTGTAAGACTGATGAATCACAGACCTGTACCTCTGAAACAAATAATACACTACATGTTAAAAAAAAGAAGAAGATAGTAGGAAGGGAAAAATGAAGGGGGGCAAATCAGAGGGGGAGATGAACCATGAGAGACTATGGACTCCAAGAAACAAACCAAGGGTTCTGGGGGAGGGTGGGAGGATGGGTTAGCCTGGTGATGGGTATTAAAGAGGGCACGTTCTGCATGGAGCACTGGGTGTTATGCACAAACAATGAATCACGGAACACTACATCAAAAACTAACGATGTAAAGTATGGTGATTAACATAACATAATAAAAAAAAAAAAACAGTCACCTTCCGTGAAGTAATCTGGTTACAGCCAAATTCAATTACTTATGCCTAAAACAAAGCTCTAACACTTAAATATACAGAACTACAAAGTCAACAGTCTACTAGAATTTTCCTAGGAATACAATTGGTCCATAGAAGAGAGGACAGTGCTTCCACAACCATATCCCTGTTTGGAACTTTGTGATAAGATCTGAGTCTGAGAGAAAGTATACCCTCTGTAGCACCTCTCTCCTCTAACTTTGAAATGTCACATATTAGGGGCACCTGGGTGGCTCAGTCGTTAAGCATCTGCCTTAGGCTCAGGTCATGATCCCAGGGTCCTGGGATCCAGCCCCACATCAGGCTCCCTGGTGGCAGGGAGTCTGCTTTCTCTCTCCCTCTGCCCCTCCCCATGTTCATGCTCTCTCTCTCAATTGCTCTCTCTCTCTCTCTAAAATAAATAAATAAAATAAAATCTTAAAAAAAAAAAAAGAAATGTCACATAGTAATGAAAGCTGTGTCATTATGACTTTCTTTGACCTAACTCCCTTCCTATGTGGTATCAGTGGAAAAGAAGGCTGGGGTTCCCATAATTCTTTATTGAATGTCAATAGTTCTTTCTTCCCAAACTTTAGTTGCAGGGTGAAGATAAAAGAATTATTAAAACAGCAGTCTCCTCCCTTCATCAGATTTTAAATGTGTGTCTGAAAGAGATGAAAGCAATTCTTAGGTATCTTTCTCTTTTGCACAAAACCAAAGGAAGAGGAAAAGATAATAAAAAGAAATACACGGACCACGTTTACATGGAAAGAAATATTTTTTAACTAGAGTGAAAATTGTCTTACAAATTCTGGTCAGTTACGAGTAAGCTAGAGCAATCTTAAAATTATAAATAAATAATGCTGAGGTTACCTAAAGCTATTCATGTCGCCTCAACTTGAATTCCTAACAGCTGTGTTGTTTGCAATGAACAATCCAACATTGCACTGTCCTATCAAATTTGAATTATGACCTTAATCAATTTATCAATAATTATTTGTTGGATGTTCAGCACTAGGCTTGGCTCTGTGTTAAGGAATACAGAGAGACTATAAAACATAAAGCCTGCTTCAAGGAGTTTACATCATCGTCAAGGAGATGACTATTATACTTGAAACAATACAGAACAATGCAGCAACTATGTAAATTAAATGCCAAATTTACATTCAATCTGAAATGTACACATGTTCATATGTTTCTAATATTTTATTTCTCATCTGCTTTCTTTTTTTGACTTTCTGTACATGCAGTTCCTCTCCATTAGCCTGGCTATTATTGATCTTTTTAATGTGGGTGAAGCACCAGGCCTAACGTACCATAGATTTTGTCTAAAGTTGGTGTTTTTGACAGTTTCTGTCTGCCTTTACAAAGCCCAAAATAAAACTAAGCAAAAGTATTCTTGAACTTTTTATAATGTGAATAACTTTCTGCTCACTTAAGAATTGTTTGGAATTACTTCTCAGGAAAGAACAGACGTTGGCAAAGCTGAAGAACTAATTGGGTTTTGCACAGTTCTGTCAGTACATGGGAAAGCTTCTGTCTATCGAGATACCTGCCAGAAAATAACAAAAGGTTTTCACTGACATGCAAAGCAAGAGTTCATTTAATTTTTCAGAATTCTATTTTTCAACTCCATGTTCATTAGTTAAGTTGGTCTTCCTTGTCTCTAATTATGTTGTTTTAGGTACTGAAAGCTTTACTTTAAAAAAAATACATATAACTAATTACAAAACTAAATAAATATCTGTGCTTAATTGGAGGATGGATAGAGGTAGCTTATTATGATTTTGCAAAAGGAAAAAACAAGTAACAGTGATGTTCAAAATCCAAGAAAACTATATGTGTAAAAAAGTGAAATGTCTAGCTATAATGATTTCCTTTTCCATCCAAGAATTAACCAAGTAACTAAATATAGCCTTTATCAAATCAGTTCTGTATCATAACCACAACGTTAAAGTGGAAATCTTAATAAACAAAAATCTTTCCCTAAGAACCTATTCAAAATATTTTTAAAAGATTTCTTCCTGAGACTGAGAAATTTGAATTACAGATGCACAACAGTAAAACATCCACTTGATGAGTTTATTATGTATTGATAGATAAATATGTAGAAAATGGTTTTAATCTTGTGGAAAGGAAATGGTCCTAATGTCCTTTACTTCTTCCCATCTTATTGTGAAATAATATTTTAATAGTTCAACAATTACTATCTTACCTATAAAAGGAAACTGCCCTTTTAAAAAAGTAGGCCAACTTGTTTATGAAGCAAAGTATTTTCATCCACTTACTCATACTTCTTGGCTTTTGACAAGATGTCTTTGACATCTGAAATGAAAATATTCACTCTACAATTATATAACTTTATATTCACCTACATATTCCTGCTAAAAAAATTAGATGAGCTTATTTGAATTGTGTAGGCCATTCATTAAAATTGAGGAATTTATTTAATTGGGTCTGTAATTCCTAAGTATATCCTCATATAACACTGGAACTTTTTCCTGCCAAATATTTGTACATAGTTTTAAAGTTTTAAAATTTTTATATGTAGTTACATCTTTAGGCCACTTATTCCAAGTCCCCAGTAAAACAAAGGTAATTTATGCTCTGCATAATGATACCTAATAATTAAATTATAAAGAGATTACAATGCACAGATGATGAATGATCTAATAGATAAGCAATTTTTCATGCTGTGCTTTAATTTAAGATGGGGAAATGTATAAAATGTTAGTTTTGAAGAGTAGAAACTTTCAAATGATTCACAGCTTTCCTATATAAATACTGTGTAGCCTAATCTTTTTTTCAGTTTCAACTTTCTTGTGGGCCCCATGAGAATAAAAATGGTTTCCAGAGGGGACGCCTGAGTGGCTCAGTCAGTTGAGTGACCTACTCTTGGTTTCGGCTTGGGTTTTGATCTTGGGGTGGTTATCTCAGGGTCATGAGATCGAGCCCCCTTATGGTTCCACACCCTACATGGAGTCTGCTTGGGATTCTCTCTCTCTCTTTCCCTCTGCCCCTCCCCCTGCTCATGCTCTCTCTCTCACTAAATTTTTTTTAAAAATGGTTTCCAGAGAAGACTATATTTTTAGTCTTCTAAAATCTTATTACCTTTACCAAGACATATTTATTTTGAGATACTTAATTAACATTTAGCTTATTAAAACAAATCTCATGTTCCTATTACCCCATTTATATTTTACCATTATATCACAAAATAATGCATGTATTAGTCAATGACAGCTACACTTATGCTGGATAATAAGCAACCCCCAAAATGTGTGACTTATAGAAAAAAACTTTTTTTTTTCACTGATCAATCTGTGGATTGACTGCAGATCTACCAATCTCAGCTGGGCTCATCAGAACTCAGGCTTGATTTGACTCCAAGCTCCAGGTTAGAATCAAGTCTGCTTCACCTGTCTTCATCACTCTGTGACTAGATTTTACTTGGGGCACGTTTCTCTCATGGTGGATAGGAGACCAGGAGCTCAAGCTTAACCACACTGGTACACTGAAAGTCACTGTTCATGTGATGGCTGCTGACATTCCACTGGCAAAAGCAGGTCCCATGGCTAAGCCCAACATCAGAGTGGTGGGTAAATTTACTCTACCTACCCTGGTAGGAGATGATAAAAAGCTACTTCACAAAAGGCTTCAGTATATAATTCTTTTTTTTTTTTTTTAAGATTTTATTTATTTGACAGAGAGAGACACAGTGAGAGAGGGAACACAAGCAGGGGGAGTGGGAGAGGGAAAATCAGGCTCCCCACCGAGCAGGGAGCCTGATGCAGGGCTCGATCCCAGGACCCTGGGATCATGACCTGAGCCGAAGGCAAACACTTAACGACTGAGGCACCCAGGCGCCCCAGTATATAATTCTATAGCAGGGAAGGAATGACAAATTGGGAATAATAATATTCCATAATATTCCCATAATATTTTTATAATAGGCACCCATTACTTTAAATTTCATAAATATATTTGCAGAGCTTGAGGAATGAACTCTTGATCAGTAAGGTAAAACGATCCACTTGTAATAAGAACTTAAAGTTGAAACTTTGGCCAGAATTTATGTCAGCTTATAGTAAGAGTTTAGGTCAAACACACATTTAACATGTGATTGGATTGTTAACATATGCATGCATTTAGATTGTATCTACCAAAACCAAATGAATATGACATCCAACATCATTTGAAACATTATTTAATGATAGATGCCATTGTTTGAAAATGTGCTTTTCTTTCTTGATGACTAGAAATAACACTTTTTTTTCTAGCATAAATTTAGGGCAAGAAGTGGCCAATAATAGAAATCATAACATTCTTCTTGTGTGTTAAGAGAAAATACTTTTCTTCCTTTTTTTTTTAAGATTTTATTTATTTATTTGACAGAGAGAGACACAGTGAGAGAGGGAACACAAGCAGGGGGAGAGGGAGAAGCAGGATTCCTGCCAAGCAGGGAGCCCGCTGCGGGGCTCGATCCCAGGACCCTGGGATCACGACCTGAGCCAAAGGCAGACGCTTAACAACTGAACCACCCAGGCGCCCGAGAAAATACTTTTCTAATATAATTTATATGATGTTCTATTATAAAATTCTGTTACATAGGCCTGCTTTCTTTTTTTAATGATAATAAATCTAATGTCAATAGAAACTCAAATACACTGGAATGTGATGTCCATAACAATCACCATGTACAGCCCTTTCAAGGGCTGAATAAGAACTTCAATAAACAATCCATTTGATTTTTTTAAGATTTATTTATTTATTTGAGAGAGAGAGAGAGTGCATGCATGAGTGGGGGGAGGGACAGAGGGAGAGAATCTTCAAGCAGACTCTCTGTTGCACGCAGAGCCCCACCCGGGACTGGATCTCATGACCCATGAGATCTTGGCCTGAGCCGAAAACAAGAGTCCCACACTTACCCAACTGAGCCACCCAGGTGCCACCAATCCATTTGATTATTAACAATGCTGCCCAGAGTAGTAAGAAATGAAAAGGCTGATAAATTATTTTTTTGGTTTTGGTTTTGCTTTGTGTTCTCAAGACATGAATTTCTAAGCCTTAAAGATGCTACTTAAGAATCACCCTATGTATGTTAAAGTGTAACGGCTAGAAGAGAAAGCAAGCTCTTATGCAGTACTTCCCAGCTTAAAAATCTTTGATGACTCCCAAATTGCCTACAGAATGAAGAACATTTTAACCATTTACCTTTCTAAATTCATTTTCATTACTCCCCTACCCAACAGTCAAATTAAGCCATTGCCTATTTCCAAAATTTACTCTAGGCCATCCTTCCTTTTTATTTCTTCCTGGAATCTTCCTCACCTGTTTTTTATAACACTGCTGACCGTCCAAAATTTACTTCTAGTAAGAACATAACTTCAAGGCCCAAATACAACTTGCCTGACAGACTTTTTCTGATAATCCTAAGACATTGACTTCCCACTGCTTTTTGTATCTCTCTGATAGTACATGTCATAGTCTAACTTCCGCACTATTTGATTTGTCAAGTCATTTACTGACAACCTGCCATGTGTCAGTCCTTCAGAAGCTCAGTCTATTTTGCATATTTTATGCATCTCAGCAAAGTGTGAGCTCTCTCAGATCAAAGGCTCTTACTCATCTTTGCCTTCTTGGTGGGGCCTAGCACATCTTTTTCACACAGTATGTGTTAAATAATATTCAAATAAAAAAATAGTTTTGTGGGAAAAGGTCTCAGTAATTTTTATTCATTTTATCCAGGAGTTTTCACAAAATGATATAAAATTTTACTTTAGACTTCAGCAAAAGCACCTGGATCACTCAATAAACTGTAACAGGGTCATTAGAGGTAATTGGATCTATTTGAGCCAGGAAAAGACTGTGCCATTTGCCTTGAGGTATTTAAAATCAAAGATGGAACCTCATTTGTCTGGGATAATTTGAGTGTTGGTCTGCATAACAGTTGTGATACCTCCAGACTAGTATGGTTCTAAATTAAGGATTTTCAACATTCAAATAGTAAATGATAAACTGACAGAAATTAGGTTATACACTTGCTAACCTGTAACACTTTATTTATAAGATTATAGATGTCTACAGTTATTACATATTCTTACTTATATAAAATAGAAAAGTAGCTAAAATATTATATTTATAAAGTTTTTTATCCTCATTGATCTTTTTCCTATCTTCCTTAAGTACAGATTTTATATGCCATTAATTGCCCAAAAACATAATGTAGCCCATTATTTCTTTACAGACTAAAGAAATTTAAAGTTTAAAGCTAGAAGAGACTAGAAACCATTGAATCTTATCTATTAATTTCACAAAATAGCAACTGAGGCCCATAAAAATCATTATTGAAGTTTTATAACCTATCAGAATTTAAACTGTGACTGGTCTGACTCCTAATGTAATGTTTCTACTTTACCATCTTTTACCTTTTTAAACTCTTCTGTTTTTCAAGATCTCTACAATAAGACACCTTTATAAGTACATGAATTTATTTCCAACTTTACCCTCAACACAAATCTTTACTCAGGGAAATTGCCTTCCATTATACAAACTTTTGTCATGAAAGGTCGTCCCTTAAATTTTCTTCTGCCCAAACTCAAGACTGTCTTCCTTCACGAAACAAGCTCTGCTCTGCTGTTCCAACTCACAGTGACCTCTTGAATCATCAGAAGAAATATTCTATATCTACATGTTTAAAACTTAGGTACTGGGCGCCTGGGTGGCTCAGTTGGTTAAGCGACTGCCTTCGGCTCAGGTCATGATCCTGGAGTCCCAGGATCGAGTCCCGCGTCGGGCTCCCTGCTCGGCGGGGAGTCTGCTTCTCCCTCTCCCACTCCCCCCTCTTGTGCTCTTTCTCTCTCTCACTCTCTCTCTCAAATAAATAAATAAAATCTTTAAAACTTAAGTACTGGATGTAAAGAAAGCTTTAAAGCAGTTTATAATACAGCTGGGGAGAGTAAACATGTTCATATAAACAGGACGAAAGATTATGAGTGTTTTAAAATAGCCACAATGAGCTGTGGAAGCACAAATAAGAGAGAGAGATTTAGGTAGTACCTGGTGTAATCATTTAAAGATGGCCAAAATTCTAGAAAGAGGAAAGGACAATTTGAGATGATAAGTAAGCATTGCTCAAAGATTAGAGTTGTAAAGTGCAAAAGGAAAGCAGCAAACATCACATTTGGCAGGGCCTTAGGGTTTGTTAAGCAGGGCAGTGAAGAGTAAGACAGGAGTAGGTCAGGGCGAAGCTTCATCTAGATAATGTTAATCTCCAAGAAAAGGTGCTTGGACTTCATTCAAGAGCATGAAAAAATATGAAATTATTGAGAGTATTTGAGCAAGGCAATTTCTTGGTGAGAGTTCTGCTTAGGAAGACTAAACCAGCTGGAGTCTATAGGATGAAGAATGACACAATTCGTGCCAAATAGACCAGTTGGGAATGGAATGCTATAGTCCAGGAAAGAGTTAACAAGGACCTGAACTAGAGAAGTAAATGGAAGAGACAATAGGGGGCCAAATGTGTAACAACACTGGGATATAATCAGTATGATTTGGTAATTGGATCTAGAGAAGAGAGAGTGGGAGTAGTTAACAGACATGGCCATAAACAGAGAAAGAAAAAAAAATAAACATCCAAGTATCACAGAGGAACATTATTATATTTTTGAAAAGTATTGAGCTCTAAGTTAAATGCACAACATGCATACTATAATCTGTTCCACAAATCAACATGTATGTTTAGATATAGTGGCAATTTAATGCTTAATTACAGACTGACATATTGTTCATTAATTATTTCAACCGTTTCCATCTTCAGTGATAGGAGATACTTTTTGAGAAGGGGAAAAGAGGAGTAGGTGGGATGAACTAACGTGTAGAAAACTCTGATTATATTTCACATTCAGGCACTATACACATGCTGCTATTCCCATTCTACTGATAAGGAAACTAAAGCTAAAAACTATCAGCTAGATTGTCTATATTGCCAGAGATGATATAATTAGTCCCTGGTTTTATTGGATCCCAGAACTTAGAGACTTTCAAGGTTATTAATGAGTTAAGGTTATCAATGAGCTAAAGGAAGCAGATTTTGGCTGAATATAAGAAAAAAAACTTTTCAACAATTACAACTGTGAAGTTCAAGAAGAGAACTGAGACCTACAGGGAAATTCTAATGAGTTTAGATAGGTATGTAATCTATAAGCAAGGGAAATCCCAAAAGTTTTTGTCCCAAATTATTTCAATATAATACTTGATATGTGAGCAAGGTTCACAGAAACAAAGATCAGTGTTTATGGACATATACTATATATTTGTATCTCCTTCTTATTAAAGTTATCTTTTTTCGCTTGATTTTCCCAGACCCTCTTCATTAAGAAAATGATGGATATTTTTTAAATTTTAATGTTTATTTAACTTTATTATAATCTATGGAAAAATATGTATGTGAACTGGGTGTGACTTCCACATAGTGTCTCTTTACAGTTGGTCAGGTTAAATTGCAGTAGATTGACAGACATGTAGAAACAGCCTAGCCAAAGATGGCAATGGTACCCTTTGCCAAATGAAGGAAAGCTCCTTTGTCAATAGTCAGATACATTTCAACAGCTAAATCCCTTCCAAAAACCGACAGCAAGGTATGATGAGGTAGCAGGAGTTGAAGAATAAAAATAATTTAGAGATCCATGGAGAAAAATGTAGACATTTTTGGCCAGTATTTAGTGCAAGAGTAGGTCTAAAACCCCCTAAGATTCTACCAGATTCCTTTTGGGGCAAGTCTATGTCTAAAATTAAAATCAATCACCTGCGTCTTGGACTTTATCACAATGGCTCAAGCTGAACAGATTGGTGATCGGGAACTCTTCATCCTATATTTTTATAGGATTCCTCCAGCTATTTGGGGTTCACATCAGAGAGGATTAATATGCCTCTGTGTGTGATTTAATGCTATCCAAAAGCATATTTTTATTTTTCAAAAAGAGAAACTGAGACTGATGGAAGCTAAGAAATTTTCCCAACATTATAGGGTGAGTCAAGCCAACATTTGCATTCAGACTCCAGAGTTCATAATCTTTACACTATATCAAGAATTGTATTACTTGGGCAGGTCAAAGTTTTTCTTATAAAAAATTGTTTCCAAATTGGTATTCATATTTCAATTTCTAATTTGGTTTACTATTTGAATGACTGTATAGGTCATAAAATAAACCTCTGGATCTTATACTATCACTTGAACTTAACCTTTAACTCCTGTTGATATTTCTGCTTAAAGGTAGACTTTACCCTCATTGAACTTTTCTCATAAAATCTCAAAAATAGTTTAATTTTTATAAATTCTAACTCTTCCTGACAAAACCTTCAAATAAAAAGAAGAAAAAAATAAGCCAGTTAGCAAAACTATCTACATTTTGGAATTAACAACAGTATAAAAGCATAGAGCAACACCCAAAAATGACAAATATAGAACAGATCTCAGATATCAGACAAGAATATTGCAAATAAAGAGATCCAAATAGCAAGTGTTTTTTTTATTTTTTTCATTTGTTTAAAAGATTTTATTTATTTATTTGAGAGAGAGAGAGAGAAAGCATGAGTGGGGGGAGGGACAGAGGGAGAAGCAGGCTCCCTGCTGAGCAAGGAGCCCAAAGTAGGACTGGGATCATAACGTGAGCCGAAGACAGATGCTTAACCAACTGAGCCACCCAGGTGCCCCAACAAGTAAATATTTAAAATATTGCTAACCAAAGGAAAAATCTGAGGAGATATTTAGAATTTGGGCAGCTCTTTTCTGATCATTTCCAAATCAGCATGCCAAAATTAGGAAGGGCACTTTTGGTCTGAAACAATCTGTGATTTTTGGTCTTTTGTGGTCAATCTGGTCATTTGTGATTAGAGTGGGCTATTCAGAAATAAGTCTTTCTGGGGGCGCCTGGGTGGCTCAGTTGGTTAAGCAACTGCCTTCGGCTCAGGTCATGATTCTGGAGTCCCGGGATCGAGTCCCGCATCGGGCTCCCCGCTCAGCGAGGAGCCTGCTTCTCCCTCTGACCCTCCCCCCTCTCATGTACTCTCTCTCATTCTCACTCTCTCAAATAAATAAATAAATCTTTAAAAAAAAAAAAAAAAAAGAAATAAGTCTTTCTGTTCATTTAGACTATTAACCTCTACAAACACACACACACAAACCTCAAAATACATACACAAAAGCCAAGTATAAATTGCTTTTTAAAATGTGTACATGTGATTCTATATATTCGTATGACTCAGAGAACACTGTACCAGGTATAAGCAGACTTAGATTCTAAACTGAATTTTACCCCTTATTAACAGAGTGACTGGAGAAGTTAGTAATAACCTTGTGCCTCAGTTTTCCTATCTGTAAAGTAAAGGAGTTGGGATGGATAATTTCTAAAGTCATTTCCAGCTATATGATTATATACGATTCTCAGACAAGTGAGATGAGAAAATCTATGTGGCTGTATTGAATTGCCTTTGTCCTTGGTCTTGAACAGCTTCAGACTTTAGGGCTGATTCATTACAGCCAGAAAGGAACATTTCCATTTCAATTTCTAAGATAATCATGGCCAGGTTTAACCCTTTCAGATTAAATGTTAATTTTCTTATTTTTCTTAGGCCTCTATATTTGTTATCCCAGGACTTTCCTATAATTAGATGTCAGTCTTTTGATTAATTCTATATTTGCTTCAGGGAAGTGCCTACTTTTAGCCCTTAGATTATTTCCAGTGTGTGTGCTCCCTGCCCTATCTGTACTTGCTTTTGTGTTCTTATGCCTTTTTCCTTACACCTAAGCAGCACTTTACTTTAGTTGGTAATTCTCTTTAAGAGCCTGATCTTGCCGTTTAAGATTCAACAATTATGTCCCAATAATATACGGAAAGATGCACTTCTCTGTGCTTCTATCTCTGTTTTAATCCAAAAACATTTTATCTCAAATAAAGAAAATCTTCTTGTTATTGCTTATTCTTGTTCCCCAACATCTCTAATTTCCTGAAAGTAATGGGGATTAAAATTTCCATAAAATCTTTTCCGAAGTTTTAATTGGATAGGCAAGAATAAATATGCTCCACTTATATAACTTAAAGATTATATCATGCTCCATAACTCAAAATTAGAAAAGTATAGCAAATCAACTGGTGTGCACATAAGAATCACTTTACCAAACTGTAAATTCAGTGATGAGTAACTAAACTCAAAGGTTCAAATGGTTGACTCAGGTGATAATTTATTAATGAGTTTTTACCACTCAAGCACATATAGTGATATATTCATTGTTTTAATTAGTAAAAGGTCTATAAAAATGAAAAAGAAAACTTTCTATCTTCCTACTCTTTCTTAGTTTATCATCTAGAGGTTGTCTCTAACCTGAAGGAGAAAAAGGTAGACAGAATAGTAAATCTTTACTGTATAAAAACTTAAGTAGGAAATAATTATCCTAACTAAAAGTCTCTGAATTTCTGCACTGATCCATTCAAAATGATCTAAATAACCCTACTTTTAATGTATTCCATAATGTCTAGGGCCGAGTCCCAGGCTTCTGGCACTAGACAAAGACTCAAGTTAAGAACAGAGGGTCAGAAACTGTCTCTGTCAGACAATGCTTAAATAAACATTACCATATAATAAGCACATAAATACCAATTGTTGCCAGAACAGATGAGTATGACTGTGCCATTATATATCTGCTTTCTACACACACTTGGTTTTAGTCTTAGTTCTTTTCTGAGTTCTTTAACCCTTCAAGGCTATTCCTGGCAGTAGAGGTACAAAGACAAAGGAAGTTAACATCATTAAGAAACACCTCTCTAGAGTCTCCCAAATAAATAAAGCCTTTGATGAAGCTCTTAAATTTAGAGACCTCAGTTGTTAATTCTATAAAAAATTGTCCCAAATCTTAGTGCTTTTCTGGAGTCTACTGAATAATTTTAAGTATTTCCACTTGCTATATGAGAAAATGAAGCCAGATTATAAACTTCCTTGGATAGTTTTTTAAAGTGATGTAAACAATCAGAATCACCTTCCACTCCCAGCATTCTCTAAGCAAATTATTGGTTGTATAGTGTAATTTATGTTTACTATAACTAGCTAATAGTTTGTAATAAATTTATAATATAGAGTTGTGATTTTTGTTACATATGTAGTTTATTACACACCAAGTCCTTTTTTAATAATTACCGTGTGCAGTAAGTGTATTTACACTCTTATTATGCCCTTCTTAACAAAACTGTATTTTAACTTAAGTGTCATGAATGCTTTTATTAATTTACTAAAAATATTTATTGAGAATCTGGTATATGTCAAACACCCTCAATATGTCAGTAATATAGTAATGAATAAATCCTGATTTGAATAATTACTGTTGGGAAATAATATTCATACTGTGTTTGAAATAGTTACTGTTCTCTTTAATATCGTATATAAGAATTGCTGCAATGAAAGTTTTTTATAATTTAGTTATGATAAAGCAATTTTTTAATAGACAACCATTCGTTTGCTAAATATTCTCATGACCAATTACTTTTATATCATCTTGTCAGTGAGTTGTGTTGAATATCCAGTTTCCACATGACTATTAATGCTTTCATTTTATTGCTCTCATTTTATACATGATGACAATGGAAAATTCTACACAACTTGTTGAATCTTGCAGTTCCACAAGATGGTTCATCTTTCTACTTTACTGTGACTGGATAATATCCTTTCTATACACAGTGTGCTTGTTCTTTTAGCTCATCTCTTCCTATTTTATCTCCTGTCCTACCTCTTGAGTTTGCTGTTATTCTTCTGCACCCCCCACCCCATAACAAACTTTCCCAGCAAACTTGACTCCAGGGTTCCTTTGTGCCATCTTGAAGAAAGAACAGTATGTGAAATATGCTTTAATAGCATGCCCTTGCTGCTTATATAAAGAAACACTGTAGGTAAAATAATGTTGTATTTTTCTATGACATATTGCCATTTGTGACAGGGTTGCCAAGGGACTATATCTTTATTCTATTTTTTCAGTGCCTTTACATGAAGTATTTGATGGTAAATTTTTCTGAGCATCTTAATGGGAAGGAATGTTTATTATTCTTGATAAACTGGAAATTTCCCTATTATAAGCATTGTGTGATCAACTACATTTTTTCTTTAACTGCCAAAAAACTTAAAGCCAGGAACTAATCCAAGCTTTATGGGACCTCAGGTCAATATAATTTGGGGAGCCTTGTTTTAGAAAAAAGAATTTAAAATTATGAATACAAAATTAGGTATGAGGCTGTGGAAGAGCCTCATCCAAGTTCAGGGTTTTGAAGCTTAGGCTTTATTAGCTCCATGGCTAATCCATCTCTGCTCAGAACTAAGTTTTATACCCAACTGCTACTATTTTCCTCTATCATAATTTTTGAATGCACTGGATCCCCTCTTATCCTTACACAATTGGAATCTAATTGGTTGGTTAACTGGAAATTTCTGGAAAACATGGAAATTATTAAAAATTACATATACATAAACAAACATATGCTTTAATTTAACACATATAAATATTCATTTGTCAGTCTTTTGACTGATATCCAAGGCTTTTTATTTGCATAAAGAATTAAGTGGAAGTTACTTAACAGAGGTTTTTCTGTTTAATTTCCCCCATCCTCACCTTTTACAATTTAATTTGTATATTTTAATTTTGGACTAATGGTTTAACATTTCCTATACCTATGCTTTTGTAATAAACTACCTCAAAATTGTTTCACAATAAGTGGATTAAAATTATCACTCATGACTAATTGTACATAGATTCTCTATTGTATAGATTGCCCATGGCAATGTTATAATACATGGCTGATTACCTTGAACCTCTCTGTGTTGCCTCCTTTGGTTCCATTTGGCACATGCTATATAAATAAAGTACAGTTCATCCCACTCAAAACATATGATAAAGTTTTTATTTTACATAATTTTGAACTGTCTTTGTTGCTTCAACATTCCAAAATCCTAGGTAGTTGACAACTAAATTTACATTAGATGTCATTTCTTATACACATGCATTATTTAATTATACTGAAAAATAATAGAGGTGGGAGATTTTTTTAATCAGTAGGCAAAATAGAAATGAGTTAATGTATTAACACAGCTTTTTGTTGTAATTAACATGTTTTAAATTTGCATAGAAACAAATTGTAGAAATATTAGCTATTGCCGATCTATTTAGTCACATAACAGTGAACAGGAAATGGTCACTGGTATTTTAATTTGACCTTGTGGTGTGGAGTTTTAAGAACATGCATTAGTGCACAAATGTATACCACCCTTTAAAATCTGCATCCAATCTTGTGGGCTCAGTTATAGAATCCAGTGCTATCATCTAAAACAAAAATAGTTTTTTCTTTCATCTGTGCAGCATAACAGAAGAATTTTAATTGAAGTCAGATATATATTCTGAAGGAAATCACTATCCACCTTCCATGAAAGAACTAAATTTCAGTACCTTACTTCAAATTTGCATTGTGCAATAAATTAATTTCACACATCTTATGTTGACTCATCCAAGATGGAGTAATTTCATTTCTTAACAACCAAAGGATGGTTTGTTTCATAGTGTGTACCGTGCTATGAGCTATAGTAATTTTTGAAGCCCATTAATTCAGGAAATTTGATTTGACACCATTTTGCAGACAAAAATAGCATGTTATTGCATAGATGAGAAAGAGCAATTAAATACTGAAAAATATTTTCTGAAGGAAAGTGTTAGTTTAAGTTATTATGAAAATACTACCTAAGTCAATAGGCCTTATAAAACTATAAAATTTAAAAATATGAGTTCTTTTAGAATTAACAATCTTAGGTTCTTCTCTGAACATAACATAATCACATTATTATAAACTGTCATTTCTGAAACTTAGTCATGGTTTGAATGTGTGATAGCACAATATTGGAGAAGTACCTAAAAAGGGTCATGAAAAGGATGGGGGATTATGAGTGATGCCATAATAGAGGGGTAACTGGATGCTCAGTTGATTAGGTGTCTCCCATCAGCTCAGGTCATGATCTCCAGGTCCTGGGATCGGAGCCTTATGCAGTGGGCTCCCTGCTCAGTGGGGAGCCTGCTTCACCCTCTCTCTCTGCCCTTCCATCCCCCATGCCCTCCCCTCATGCACGCTCTCTCTTTCCTTCTCAAATAAATAAATAAAATATTTTTTTTAAAAAAGAATGATGCCATAATAGAATGGGCTAAAATTATTGGTGCTGTTAGGCCTGCAAAACCTAAAATAAAGAGGAAATAATACTGAAATAAATTAAAATATGGGAGGTATTAGTAGGCTGAACTGTGACTTTTCTACTAATTCAGTGTTGGAAGATATTTAGAAAATGAAACTAAGAAATTTTTTTTTAAGCATTTCCTTTCATAATGAGTTCTAAACATAGGTGGTTTGTCAACTTTAGGAGATGGTATATAGTAAAAATACAAAATAATTCATGCAAGATTTAGATATGTATGGATGATGGTACACAACAGGAAATAAGCTTGAGAGAAGTACTTCTGATCAATGCAAGGAGAGCAACCATACCTGGTGCCCCTGTGCAATAGAATATTGCATATACAAATAGCAATTTGTCTGTAATTATTTTTTTGAGATTTTATTTATTTGAGAAAGAGAGAGAGAGAGCACAAGTAGGGGGGAGGAGCAGAGGGAGAGGAAGAAGCAGATGCCCCACTGAGTGGGGAGCCTGATATGGGGCTTGACCCCAGGACCCAGAGATCATGACCCAAGCCAAAGATAGAGGCTTAGCCAATTAGCCACCCAGGTACCCCTGTCTGTAATTTTTGCATTTCATTTTTCACTTTGATTTTCCCAATATAAGCTATCAAGAAAAATGAATGATCCAAAGAAGTATTATTTTGAATGAGTATAATAATTGATTTATATGACAATTCATTCTCGTTCTTCACTCTAATATATATATATATATATTATAATCACAGGTATATTTACAATAAATTACAATAAAGTTTAAGGTAATACAAAAATTCATTGTGATTGCTTGCTTCATAGTGACTATGAAGGTCTTAGGTATTGACTTCAAAAATCATGGATCCAGTTTTAGGATATAAGTTCCTATGAAACAAAGTTGGCAACCTATTGCAATAAGCATAAACATGTCATTAAAGGCTAAAAATGTAACATTCTAAAAATACCAGCTTGCTTTATCCAGTTTGCCCTTTGAATGGCCACAAATTTTCGTTTGTAATTCTTTTGCTCATCTGTCAGGATAGGCTTAGCTATGCTATAGTAACAAACAATCCTAAATATCTCAGCGGTTAACACAACAAATGTTTATTTTTTTTGCTCACTCCGTACAACCAGTACAGATCAATTGAGGGTTTTGCTCTGCGTTGTCTTTCAGAGACCGGTTGATGTATGTTGTAGCCACTACTTGGAATGCTGCGGCAGCAGGAAAGACAATTTACGAGGGTCTGACTCTGTCAATTAAATGCTCTGGCCCTGAAGTGGCCCATGTTACTTCTGTTCATGACTCCTTTGGCCAGAACAAGTCACATGGACTCACCTGAGGAAGCCAAGTAAAAAGGAAATCAGGAAAGAAAATCCCACTAGGCAGCCAGAGCAGGAAGAGTTGGTAAGAGCACTAATGGTTTCCACACCACTTATAGCCCCAACCTTACTGTTGTAAAGCAACTAGTATTGATTGAATAACTCATTTAAGTGTTGACCTCTTTAAGACACCACCGTGACTAAAAAGTAATAGTAAGAGGACACTTTTTCTGACCTACTAGGGTAAAAGAAGCCATCTCAAGATCCACCTCCTGCTGAGGTGCCTTGCTAAGGCTTCAGTGCACTTCAAATGCCTTCTGCTAATTGTAAGCTTGGATAAAACTGCTATTTTGAGAGGTTGAGTGATGTCAGCTACAAAAACACTTCAGCGGGAGTGGTCAGCTCTTGGCAAGCAATCTGCCTCCCTGGGAAACAAAGGTCTAAAGAAGGGAATAACAGGTAAATACTGTTTTCACTGTTTTAAACTGAGACGGATTTCAGCCTTTAAAGTTCTTTCATCAAGGCGTTGCTGAAAACTCAGCCATTTTAAGGATAGGTGTTTTGCTCAAAAACCTTTTGACTGGCTCCTACTAGATAATGTGTAACTAATAAATTGAGGAATAGACTGAAGTCTCCAATACAAGAACAATCTTCCCAGTCCATGAAGGATATGAGAGAAAAAGATTTTAGGGATGGTTTAAAAAAATACATCAGTGTCCCAATCTCAGAACATTATCCGTGTGGTGGGAACAGCTAACAGCACAGTTAGTTTCACACAGTGTCTTATGTTCAATTTCTTATTTTCTCTGGGATGATGAACATTTTGAAAATGATATAGTAGTTTGAAGATCAAATAGCAAAGCTTTTAGTGAATGTTGCTTTTAAAATATTATCTGTGACATGCTGATTTTACATGATAGGTCACAGAAACCCAAAATATTTCATTTTTTAAATAATACTTAGCATAAGTATTTCAAACTTGGCTATTTTAGAGTATTGGGAAATTAGAATAAAAGGAGAATAATTTTTTAGTGCTTTGCATTTATAATAATAAAATAAGATAAAAATATAAAGAAAAGGTCACTATCTTTTAGAATATAACAATGTAATAACTATTTTTATCATTTACAAAAATACGAATAGCTAATGTTTCTTGGATGTTTACCATGTGCCAGGCATTATCATTATAAAACCCATATTCCCTAATTTTATTCACACAACAATCCTCTAGTGTAGATATTATTATTATTATGGTGATTCAAAAATGAAGACATTTACAACACAGTCTGATTCCAAAACCTTTGTATTGATACTCTTTTGAGAATATGGGCTGTGGAGACAAGGAAACTGAGGTTTGAATCTTGCTGTGCCATTTAATAAAAGTAGAAGCCACTTCAAATCAGTTCTTAAACCTTTGTAAATATCCATTTCTTCATTTGTAAAAGTCATGAGCTTTAGGTAAGAAAAAAGTATAACTAGGAGTTGAAATTGCTTAGTACACTGTCTTTCCCCCAGTAAGTTGTCCAAAAAACATCAGCTATTATTCTTATTGTAATCACTAGATATAAAGGGAAGTATCTAGCACAATCTCAGGACTACAGTGGATACTTAAATATTGGTTTTCTTTCTTGTATATATTCAAAAATATTAATAGACTGAAAAATAAAAGACTACACCACACGTGAAATGGAATCCAACTGGGATGGAATTCCACAGGATTATGAGACTGTGTCTGTGAATGACCTTGAAATGAAATCCCAGGGGCTATTTTGAAAACTGTTTCTAAATTTAACTGTGTCATCGTCTCTCTCATACTATTCCTCTCATTGCCAGGGAGTTTGGTGTTCATTTAATATACACTGGGTACATTCTTCAAAGTATCAGCTTTCAAATCCTGGCATTGAACCAGTTTCAATGACTATTCACATTTCCTACAGAGGCATAGTGGAATTTAATAAAAGATCTGTGGATTGGAGGGGGAATAGGGTATCTGGGTAGGAGAGATTTGTGACAGCTCTGATATATTTCTCTCCTCTTTTCAAAAGCAGAATTCACAAAGTGCTTTAAAATTATGACAAAATTACAACTGAATATTAGCACTCTTTAAGTCCAAGCGTCACCACTGACTATTAAAATGAATGTAATGCTAAAGTGTATTTGAGGTTCAGTGCTCTAAAAAAAGTTCTCTGGGAACCACAGGTAGCTCCTGTACTGTCTGATTAAAGATACCTGTCTGCAAAACTAAATGATGCATCAACATTGCAAGCTCAAATCAGTTTAATTTATTTGTGTGCATCATTATCCTATCTGTTACGTTTCTGTTTTCAATTGTCAAAAGCAGACTTTGCTGATTAAGGGCTGTGTTACAGATATAGCAGTTAAAGGATGGAGAGTCCAATCATTAGTCTATATCATACAGAGCTGGCCAAGAACATTATTCTTCAAAAATGGAAAAATAACAGCTTGAGGAATAGGTCCAATGACACATTAACTCAACAAATCCAGGAAGCTAATGCGGAGGTGGTACTACACTTAGAAGACTAGTTTTCAGAACTGCCAAGTAAAACTTCCAAAAGTTGGCTGAAGGTAAATTTGACCCTATTATGTTAGCTCTAGCAAGTTGAAAAGTGATGTCATATGAATTCTATTTTGAATTAGCTAAGATTTTTTACTAATAATTGCCATTAAAATTAATGGTGCAAGTAAAGCTGAAAGTATGTATGATCTGGCTTATTTCTAATACTAATTAGCCACACATTATATCTTTTTTTTTTTTGCATTCTTACTAAGTTTTTGTTAGGAAAAATATATCAAACTACAAAATTTAATAACATTTAATCTCTTTATTGACACTAACAGATTTGAAATTTAAAATTTCCATCTGTATAGGGGATTTAAACTTCTTTGATATTATCGCATTGACAGAGATGAGGAAAGAAGAACATATATATGCCAACCTATTATGGAAGAAAAGCATTTTGATTTAAAAAAAAAAGACAAAGTAACAATCTTATATTGATTGGCTCCTGCTGATTACAACAAATGTTTTATTTCCTAGTACTGCTAAACTTCATTTCACTGGGGAAAATAAATTGAGGCAACAAATAAAATTAAAGGTGTCATGTCCAGCAAATGTTACTTAGGAGGAAATAAGCCAATGAGAAGAAATCCCCCTTCTTCCCTATTTCTCATCTAAAACATTCTGGAAAATGGATTTGTGAGGAGCAGCTCATTCTTCCAAGGACAAAAATTAGGGTTAAAACTATATACAGAAGTTGAATTCTGCTATCTTGGTCACAAAGTGCTGTTACCACTGGGTGATCCTACTCTTTTGAAACATAGTAAAAAGCAAATAAACTGCAGGAAAGCAGCAGATCCAAAGTCCAGGAAGAGTCAGGACCAGCAAAGCAATCATCTGCCACATCCACTTGTGAAGCCCAGGACCATGTCTTGACAGTGTTAAACATTAAAACCAAGGCTGGAACATTAGGGATAATGGGCACCATCACTCTTTTTTTTTTTTTTTTTTTTTTTTGGTGCCACACACCCCCTAACACACAGTCTCTCTCTTTTTTTTTAATTTTCAATTAGTCAACATATAGTACATCATTAGTTTTTGATGTATTGTTCAATGATTCCTTAGTTGTGTATAACTCCCAGTGCTCATCACCACATGTGCCCTCCTTAAAACCCATCACCCAGTTAACCCATCTCCCCACCCCACAGTCTTTTTCTAAAGCTTATTTGGGCAAAATCAACAGGAGTTTTGTTTTGTTTTGTTTACAGAATTAAAACAAATAATACTAAAATCATCTGGAACCACAAAAGACTCTGAATAGCCAAAGCAATCTTGAGAAAGAAAACAAAGCTAGAAGTATCACAATCCCAGATTTTAAGATATACTACACAAAACTGTAGTCATCAAACAGTATGATACTGGTACAAATATAGCCACAAATGTCAATGGAACAGAATGGAGAGCCCAGAGATACACTCATGCTTATACAGTAAATTAATCTATGATAAAGGAGGCAAGAATATACAATGGGGAGGAGACAGTCTCTTCAACAAATGGTGCTGGGATAACTGGACAGCGACATGCAAAAGAATGAAATTGGGCTTTTACACACCATACACAAAAATAAACTCAAAATGGATTAAAGACCTAAATGTGAGACCTGAAATCATAAAACTCATAAAAGAAAACATGGACAGTAATCTCTTCGGCACAGGCCTTAGCAACATTTTTCTAGATATGTTTTCTCAGGCAAGGGAAACAAAAGCAAAAATAAACTATTGGGATTGCACCAAAATAAAAAGCCTTTGCACAGTAAAGGAAACCACCAACAAAACAAAAAAGCAATCAGGGAGCCTATGTGGCTCAGTTGGTTAAGAGTCTGCCTTCAGCTCAGGTCATGATCCCAGGACCCTGTGATCAAGCCCTGCATTGGGCTTCCTGCTCAGTGGGAATTCTGTTTCTTTCTCTCCCTCTACCTCTCCCCCCACTTTGTGCTCTTGCTTGCTCTCTCTGTATCTCTCTCTCTCAAATAAATAAATAAATAAAATCTTTATAAAAAAAGCACAATCTACTGAATGGGAGGAGATGTTTGGAATTGATATATCCAATAAGGGGTTAATATCCAAAATATATAAAGAACTTATGCAACTCAACACCAAAAACCCAAATAATCTGATTAAAAATGGGCAGAGGACCTACATAGCCATTTTTTCCAAAGAAGAAATACAGACAGTCAGTAGACACATGAATAGACACATACTCAACATCTCTAATCATCAGGGAAATACAAGTCAAAATCACAAGATATCACCTTACATCTGTCAGAATGGCTAGAATCAGAAAGAAAGAAGGAAGGAAAGAAAGAAAGAGAGTGGGAGAGAGAGAGAGAGGGAGAAGAAGAGAAAGAGAGGAGAGGAGAGGAGAGGAAGAAAAGAAGAAAAGAATTAACAAGTGTTGGCGAGGATGTGGAGAAAAAGGAACCCTCGTGGCACTATCGGCGGGAATGTAAATTGTTGCAACAACTGTGGAAAACAGTATGGAGTTTCCTCAAAAAGTTTAAAAAATAGAAATACCATATGATTCAATAATTCTACTACTGGGTATTTACCCAAAGAAAACAAAAAGACTAATTTGAAAAGATATATGCACCCCTATGTTTATCACAGCACTATTTATAATAGCCAAGATATGGAAGCAACCCAAGTGTCCATTGATAAATAAAAGAATAAGGAAGAAGTGGCATATATAGAGACAATGGAATATTACTCAGCCATAAAAAGAATGAGATCCTGCCATTTGTGACAACGTGGATGGACCCAGAAGGTATTATGCCAAGTGAAATAAGTCAAACAGAGAAAGACAAATACCATATGATTTCATTTATATGTGGAATCTCAAAAACAAAACAAACAAAGACAGCCTTAAATACAGAGAACAAACTCATGATTACCAGAGGGGAGGTGGGTGGGAGGTGAAGGGGTGAAATAGATAAAGGGGATTAAGAGATACAAACTTCCAGTAATAAAATAAATAAGCCATAGAGATGAAAATACAGCATAGGGAATATAGTCAATAATATTGTAATAAGGTTGTATGGTGACAGATGGTGACTACACTTACCATGGTGAGCACTGAATAATGTATAGAACTCTTTAATCAATATATTGTACACCTGAAACTGATAAAACATTATATGTGAGTTATACTTAACAAAAACAACAGATAAAGCTTATGGTCTGTTCTTAATCTGATGTGGTTGGGAAGAAGAAGAAGGGGGGGAGGAGAGGAGAAGCAGCAGTAGCTGTTTCCACCTGCTCTCAATTCTGACTTACTCACGAGCTTTTTGTAACATGTAAGACCATGCAATATTTTAAAAATCGTCATTTATTCCAGGAAAAACACATGGAAATAATCAAAAGTCCACTGGGGTAAGCCATTTGCCAGTCATAGCCATACCTTACTGAAAGCAACTTTTACTAGTGACTTGTAAAATTGTGCACTGAATTGTAAAGATCATTTGCAGGAAGACAACGATGAGGTTTCTTTGTGATTAGTTCTTCCTTTTTGCGCACTAAAGGGTTGGTTGTTTCTTGTTTTGTTTGGTTTTTAACATCAAGCTCTTCTTTTTTTTTTTATTATGTTATGTTAACCACCATACATTACATCATTAGTTTTTGATGTAGTGTTCCATGATTCATTGCTTGTGTATAACACCCAGTACTCCATTCAGTATGTGCCCTCTTTAATACCCATCATCAGGCTAACCCATCCCCCCACCCCCCTCCCCTCTAGAGCCCTCAGTTTGTTTCTCAGAGTCCATAGTCTCTCATGGTTCGTCTCCCCCTCTGATTTCCCCCCCTTCATTTTTCCTTTCCTTCTATCTTTTTCTTTTCTTTTCTTTTAACATATAATGTATTATTTGTTTCAGAGGTACAGATCTGTGATTCAACAGTCTTACACAATTCACATGACATTGGTGAGGGTATGTGCTATGGTGAACATCGAGCTCTTCTACCTTTCTCTGCTATTCTTTAGCACAGCTGAGCATATTTTGATTCTATGGCCACCAGTTTGTTAGTCATCTTTCTTTAGGTACAGTTCACTGATATACCCTGCTTGGCAAGAAAAAAAAATCCACAAGAATTTCTTCTGAAGACATTCACATGCAGCATGTGTTAGATTTTTCATTTTCATTTGGCATTTTCCAACTCAACTAATTATGTTATCACTCAATGTAGACTTTAAAAGAGAAAGTCCTAAGTAAGAAAAAAAAAATGTAGTCTTGCTGCCCAACTTTCAGAGATTTTCCTGTCATCTTTTAAATAGAAGAAAATTTTATTGGTGCTTTTACATATCTGCATATCATGTGCATGTTCACCCCCAACCCAGTCTCTCCACCTTCACCCCTCACGCTCCTTCCTCTCTCTATATATGTATCTCTAATGGCTTTTTTCTCTAGAATACAGGGTCTTTACTTATCCATTCAAATTTAAGAATTTATTGCCCTCTCTGGGTTGTTGCTCTCTGTGGAAGTTTTGTATGTTATAACTCTCCATCAAATATATCTATTACGTAAGTTTCTCATTCTCTTTCACAGGCTGTAACTCATGTGGCAATTCTGCCAGACATAAAAAGGAAAGGGTCAATTGTGACATGAATTGAAAATATGGAGATGAACATACATTACCAGTATATATTTATAAGCAAATACTTTATTTCAATCAATCATTCTAAGAGGTCACTGATTATAAGGCACATCATTATACGCATCACTAAGAAAGAAAACATATTTCCATTTAAATTTGACACATCAGCAACTGAAAGATACATCCCCATTTCATAGATGAGAAATACAGAGAAGGGGCGTACCATGGAATTGATAAAATGTGGTAAGCTTATGTACACTGATGTGCCTTTTCCCCTTGTAGTACTTCCAGTGTCAACCACTGAGCACATTACATTTTACTTACCTGCCTCTTTCATTTTTCTGTTTTCAAATCGTATTTATGTGCAAATAATTTTGCTGATTTGGTCTTGATTTCAAGATGCAGCTTAAAGCCTGTGCTTGGGTTCCCTCCAATCTATGTCATGGAACTTGGCACCATTTATTCCTGCAGAGTTAATTTCATTTATTCTGCCTTCAGTTGGCCAGTGACGTAGATATCAGGGAAAGTTGGCACAAGGGTGCAATGTCTGGGCACTACTCTGTTATTTCATATTAAAAGGATTACTCCAAAATACATTTTAAAGGCATTTGGGCTAGTTCTACAAAACTGTGAGGGAGGAAAAGTTAGTCGTCAGTGCCATCCTTCTTTCTGATGGCCAATTTTCTTAGCATTCCAAAACATAAAGGTCAGAGGGTGCCCTACTGTTCTGGGTTAAGCTTACAGCCCCTAGTAATAGCTACGTATTCTTTCTCTCATATCCTCAAGGATAGCATTTAACAATCAGCGAATCTGATAATCCTTCCAATTGGCCAGATAAAGGAAAGTGGGATTCTGCCACCAGGGAAAAAAAAATGATATGCATTTAACACGGACCTTTTGGAAAGCAATTAATATTTCATCCCATAATTGCAGATTCCAAGTGAGTGTGGGTGGAGGCAGGGCAGTTTTAGAACAAATAGTAAGGAAGAGAGTTATGATAGGTTACCAGGTAAGGTATTTTGGGGCAAATGGAGCTTTTATCTATCCACAGTACATAGTTAGAACTTTAAGCCATTAATGCCAAGGACCAACCTAGGCTTAGGGAAAGCATTTGTTTCATCTCAAGGAAAAGCTTATAATATAGTTTATAAGTATAATTAGTTTATAGTCACACAATGAATTCTGGAAAAAAGTCATTCATTCATTTAATATTTTTAAACATCTGCTATCATCCTGGCCTGGCCTAGGTTTTAGAGACACAGCAATAAAATAGATTTGGCCTTTGCCTTTATGGAGTTTATAATACAGAAGAAAATACAGATATTAAATAAATATATGTGTAATAGATTTTATAAAAGAGATGTGCAGGACCCAGCCTAGTGTTTGGCAAGAGCCAAAGAAATGACAATTTGCTTAAGACTTCAAAGATGGGTTCATATTAACTTGGTGAAAGTGGGGAATGGTTATCCAGGCTAGGGGAAGTACGTCTCTTTTGAGAGCCCACAGGCCAGAGAGTTAATACCTTACTAGAGCCAAAAGAAACTAAATGCAAATGTAATATAAAGAAGGAAGCATGTAAGGGATGAGGTTGAAGATAATAGGTGGAGACCATCTACACTGTGGGAGGCCCTGTAAGTCATTTAAAAAGTTTGGACTTGGGAGCGCCTGGGTGGCTCAGAGGTTTAAGTGTCTGCCTTTGGCTCAGGTCATGATCCCAAGGTCCTGGGATTGAGTCCGGCATCGGGCTCCCTGCTCAGCGGAGAGCCTGCTTCTCCCTCTCCCTCTGCCTGCCGCTCCCCCTGCTTGTGCTCTCTCTGTCTGTCAAATAAATAAAATCTTCTAAAAAAAAAAGTTTGGACTTTATTCTAAAACCATTAGAAAGCTGTTAAAGGGTCTTAAGCAAGAATTAATTCATTTTATTCTTTAAATTTCTTTTTTAAATTGTAACTGAGATTAAAGAAATAGTTTAGAGAAGGAATCAGTTGGATAAAGGAGACCACTTCAAAGAGCACTGCAGTAAGTCCAGGTGGGACCGTGATGCTGGGAATCAGAGCAGGATGGTTGGCAGTAAACCTGGAGAAAAATAGACAAACCCAAGAGCAATTTGGAGGTAGACTCTTAAAATTCACATGGACAGTAAAGAAAAACAAACCATCAAGGATGACTGCATGGGTCCCAGTTTTCTCTCTTGAGTAACTGGGTATGTGGCCATAACATTTCTAAAAAGAAAAAGAAAACCAGAGAGAAAAAAGAAAAAAATGGCGGGGGGGGGCGCGGGGGGAGAAGTAGGGGGAAAAATTCCAGAGGAACTCCGACATTTAAGGATCAGATAGGAAAGAAAGATGTGACAAAGGCGATCAAAAAGATACAGCCAAACCAGTAGACAGAAAATCTAGAAAAAATTTATTAAATAAACCAAAGAAAGAATTTCTAGAATGAGGGTCAACAATGTCAAATGCTGCCGAAAAATCCAGTTAGATAAAAGCTGGAATTGTTCTGTTGGATTTATTGATATGGAGCTCACTGACAACTGTGGTTAGACTAGTTTGGGCAGTGAAGTACGGGCAATGAAACGATAGACTATAAACTCATTTAAAGGTGAAAGGGAAGATATGAAACATGCATATGAAAAGGTGCCAGGTATGAGAGTGTATGTTAATCAAGGTTTTTTTGAAAGCAAGTAATAAAAAATCACCTTAAATAAAAAGAGAGGAAATATCTTACAAGGATAAAAAGAAATCTCAGTGAACCCAAGGGCAGGCAGGGAACACAATTTGCCAGAATCCAATTCACTGACCTATTAATTTCTAAATTTATTGGTTTGACTACTCAGTTTTAGTTGACTAGATTTTATTGTGATTGCATAAAGTAGTCATGGGAATATTTATTTTTGTCTCTGCCCTAACTCTTTATTGCTAGAGTGGAAGACTGGGGTGTAGGTAAAGAAGTTTGAGGGGCATAAGATAGTATAATCACAAGAATGAATATATTTTTGGTGGATATATTTTCTTATGAATATATTTTTATAAATATGGAAAATGTATTATTTATGAATAATTCTTGACAGTGATATAACTTAAGGATTTTTATACTCAAATTACGCTCTTGTTAGAATGTCACATTACAGCCTTCTTACACCTTTCCATTGCATGACTTCATGTTAGTGGTCAGAAATTAGGAGAATCAGTGGTATCCATGTGGAGGAAAAAAGAGTATATAGGGTTGGGAACAGCAGGGGTAGCCAATGGATGAGACATCTTACAAGAGGGGACTACTGAGAAATATCTTCTCCTAATTCAGGAGTAAAGGGCAGAAAGTAAGGAAAGCTGATGGAGTTCTAATCTCAATTAAAAAAAAAAAAATTCTGATCTAGGATGAGATATGTCTTATTATAGTAACATAGATCTTTAATTTTCTCCATAACTGGTATGACCCAGAAAAAGAAGAAATGTGTCTGTTTATCTTCTGCCTTTCACAGCCAAACTTCTCAAATGAATATATGGCTTTAATAGCTAGTTTGTGAAAAGGTTTTTACTTTGTCTTTACAACCTATGATGTAATAATTATTATATTATCCTCATCCAATCAGGACAGAAGGATTAAACAATTTGGCCCAAGTTGCAACATTTTTAAAGGATGAAATCAGTATTTAAACTTGAACAATCTGATTCCAGAACTTGTTTGTCTACATAGCATCAATTCCCTATCCCACCACTCTACTAGTACTACATTCTTACAGGTCACAAATAATCATCCAATCATTGATTCTTAATGTCCCCTTCTTGACTTCACTATAATTTTCAATGAAGTCTGTTTTGAAACTTTTTCTTCCCTTGATATCTGTAAGTATTCTTGTTTTTCTTTTACCTTTTTTAACACCTCTGTCTCCTTTGTCTCCCTTTTTGGCTCTTCTGCATCTGCCCTATAAGGGTACATTTGTCTCAAGTCTTCAACCATGGGTACAAATGTATATATATATATATAGTACTTTAGTTTCCTTTAGGAATAAGGCCCTTAAAAGAAATTCTCTGAACAATGACCTCAATACCCTAGTAGAACTACATACTGTAACCTCCAGTCCAGGCACAGCAACCTGTAGACTTTGATCAGCCTTGCTAGACTGGTGAAAGCTATGTACCCAATTTAACTAGATCAGTTTCCCCAGTACCGCGTGATCCTGCATTGCTTTTCTCTGCCATTTCCAATGCTACTTCCTGGTTCCAGCATGCCTCATGCTTTAATTTAACGTTGCAGTGTAGTTTCCCTATATGACTTTATTACTGCAGCTGAGTTGGTCTGTTGATAATTCCATAACACTCTTTGAACTGTCCAGGAGACTGTAGAGCTGAGAATGTGTTCAGAAGTCAAACTATCTTATCATTGTTTTTGTAAGTTCTATGTATTCTGGTTAGAGTCCTTTCTCAGATAAATGCTTTGCAAATATTTTCTCTCAGCCTGTGTCTTGTCATTTAATTCTTTTAAGAGTATCTTTCAGAGAACAGGAAAAATTAATTTTATTAAGTTAAATTTATCAATATATTTACTTACGGACCATGCTTTTCCTTTGAATCAAAGAAATCTTTGCCCATCCCAAGGTCACAAGGGTTTCTCCTATGTTTCCTTCTACACTTTTAATGGTTTTAGGTTTGACATTTAGGTTTATGATTCTCTTTGATGAAATTTGTATTTAATTAGTGGTATGGATCATATTTTGAATTCTGTCCCAATTGTCCATTTATCTATCTTTGCCCCAAGACCACATTGTCTTTAAACTACAGCTTTATAATAAGTATTGTAAATCAGGTAGTATTTATTCTTCTTTTTAATGTTTATTTTGGTTAGTCCAAATCCTTTGCATTTCTATATGAACTTTTTAGAATCAATTTAGCAATTTCTAAAAAAAAAGTCTACCAGGATTTTCACTGGGATTGCTTTGATTCTATAGATTACGTATGGGGAGAACTATCATCTTAACAATATTGATTCTTCTTATCATTGAATATGTTGTGTCTCTACATTTATTTAAGTGTTCCTTAATTTGCCGAAGCAGTATTTTGTAGTTTTCAGTGTATAGTACTTGAACATCTTTTGCCAGATTTATTCTGAAGTACTTCATATTTTGTTTTTAAAGATTTTATTTATTTGACAGAGAGAGCATGAGTTGGGGAGAGAGGGAGAGGGAAAGGAAAAGCGAGAAGTAGACTCCCTGCTGAGCAGGGAGCCTGACACAAGTCTCGATCCCAGGATTCCAAGAACATAACATGAGCCAAAGGCAGATATTTAACCAACCGAGCCACCCAGGTGCCCCTGAAGCACTTCATATTTTTTAATGTTCTTATAGTTGCAATCTTTTAAAAATTTCAACTACCTCTCGATAATTTTGCTAGTGTACAGAATCAACTGATTTTTGTATTTTGATCCCATGTTTTGTAACTTCATTAAACTCACTAGTTCTAGTAGGTATTTTTACAGGTTTCCATATAGACAATTACATAATTTGCAAATAAGTAGTTTTTCTCTTTCTTTCCAATTTAGATGACATATTTATCTTCCAAAATGCACTGTCCAGAACTTTCAATACAATATTGAATGGAAGTGATGAGAGCGGACATCCTTGTGTTGTCCCTGATTTTAGAAAGAAACCATTTAGTCTTTCACCATTAAGTATGTTAGCAGAGGAACTTTTGTAGATGACCTTTATCAGGTTGAGGAAGGGCCCTTCTCCTCATATTTTGCTGAGAATTCTTATCAGAAATGGATCTTGGATTTTGTCTAATTCTTTCCCTGTACTTATAGAAATGATCACATGATTTTTTCATTTTAGATTTTTCATATGGTGAAATATATTGATTAATTTATAAATCTTAAACCAACCTGGCATTCCTTAGGTAAACCTTACTTGATCATGATATATCCCTTTTATATATGGTTGAAATTTATTTACTAATTTTCCAAAAACTATTTTTTGCCTATAGGCTTATTAAGGATATTGGTGTGTAGTTTTCTTTTCTTTTTTTTTTTGTAATGTCTTTGTCTGATTCTATTATAATGGTTATGATGACTTTATAGAATGAGTTGGGAAGTATTCCTCACTTTTCAATTTTCTGGAAGAGTTTGTGTTGAATTGGTATTATTTCTTCCTTAAAGGGTATTAGATAGAATTAATCAGTGACAACATCTGGGCTTTCTTCATGGGAAATTTATTTAGTAAAATTCAATGTCATATGTATGCAAATATGTATATATATATATATATATATATATATATATATATACACACACACATTTGTCTGTGTAGGCATGCATATACATATATATTTATAGATTATCTATTTCTTCTTAAATAAGTTTTAGTAGTTTGTGTCCTTCAAGAACTTCTTCTATTTTGTTTCAATTATGGAATTTATAGGCATAAAGTTCCTCATAACAACCCTTTAATGTCTTTTTAATATCTGCAGAATCCATTGGTAACTTGTGTCTATTCTCCCTCCCTTCCTCTTTCCCTCCCTCCCTTTAATCAATCTGGCTATAGGATTACTAATTTTATGCATCTTTCAACAAATTCAGGTTTTGTTTCTTTGGTTTTCTCTATTGATTTTGTTTTCTATTTCATTGGTTTCTGTTTTGATCTTTTAATTTCTTCTGTGCACTTTAGTTTAGTTAGCTTTTCTTTTTCTAATTTCCTAAAGTAGAAGCTGAGATCACTGATTTGAGACCTTCCTTCTCTAACAGGTGTTTAATGCTATACATTTCCTCCCAAGTACTGCTTTTTCTTTTTCTTTTTTTTTTTTGACAGGAAGTAGGATTTGTTGGTAGGCATGAAGAGGGAGGGGGCAGTGCCGAGGTTCTCATGAGTGCAGAGCCCTCCATTTGTCCAAGGGACCACGATTAGGGATGTATTTGACCCCACAGCCATCTGGGATAAGCCGTTTTTCAGCCACCATGTCTTCAAATTCATCCGCATTAAACTTAGAAAAGTCCCACTTCTTGGAGATGTGGATCTTCTGGCGGCCAGGGAACTTGAGCTTGGCCCTGGGTAGGGCCTCAATCACGTGCTCCTTGTTCTGCAGCATGGTACGGATGGACATGATGACTTGGCCAATGTGGACCCTGGCTACTGTGCCCTGGGGCTTTCCAAAGGCACCCCGCATACCTGTCTGCCACCTAGATTGGAGATAGCATGAGGTCAGACCTCAACATCCACTGGAAAGGGCTGTCTCCAAGGTCCCTTAGGGCAACCCATACAATCAGCAGGCTGCATACACTACCAAGGAGGCTACTGTTTGCAGCCATGGCACACTGGGCCCCCATGGATCCTCCTAAGTACTGCTTTAGTGGCATCCCAGAAACTCTGTTATACTGTGTTTTCATTGCAATTTATTATAAAATGTTTTCTAATTCTATTATGTCATCTTTAATCCATGTGTTATTTAGAAGTGTGTTATTTATTACCAAATATTTGGGGATTTTCCAGATGTGTTACTCTTGTTGTTTTCTCATTTGATTGTATTCAGAGAATACACTCTTTATAATTTTAATCCTTTAAACTTGTTTCATTATCCATAATAATCTATCTTGGTAAATTTTCCATGTGCACTGGAAGAGTGTGCATTTTACTAAAGTTGGATGGAGTGTTACAGCAATGGCCATTAGGTTAGTGTGTTCAAATATTCTATATTGTTACTGATCTTGTCTATTTATTCTATCTTATATTGAAAGGAAGGTACTGAAATTTCTACCTATAATACTGTATTTGTCTATTTCTTCTTTCAGTTCTATCAATTTTTGCTTTATGTATTTCAAAAATCTGTTATAGATTCACAAATATTTAGAATTATTATGTCTTTTTGATAAATAGATTGCTTTATCATTATGAAATGATTATCTTTATTCCTGGTAATATCATTTGCCCTGACATATACTTGGTCTGATATTAGTATGGCTGCTGCAGCTTCATTCTGAATAGTATTAACATAGCATCTCTTTTGTATATTTATATTTAAAGTGATTTTATTATAGGCAACATTGTGTTGGGTCTTTTAATCTGACAATCTCTTTTTCATTGGAATGTCTTGACCTATTCTATTTAATGTGATCATTGGTATATTAAAGTCTATCATCTCCTATTTTGTTTTTATCCTTTCTGCTCTTTGTTCCATTTTCCTGTCTTTTCTGCCTTCTTTTGGACCATACTTTTGGACAGTATTTTTTAGTGATTTCATTTTGTCTTCTTTGTTGGATCATTAGTTATACCTCTTCTTTTATCGATTGTACTGAGGTTTATAGTATACATCTTTAACTTACCACATTCCACTTTAAGTGATTTTTATATCACTATATGTACACATAAGTTGACAATAGTTTACTTCCATTTCTACTTCCTAGTCTTTCGCTATTTTTTCATTTATTTTACTAATACATGTTATAAAATACACAATAATTTTGCTTAAACGGTGAATTGCTTAATTCACCGTTTCTGTCTTTTGAAGAAATTTAAATTATAAGCAAAAATACTTATGTTTTATCCATGTAGTTACCTTTCTTGGTGCTCCTCATTACTTTAGATGTATATTTTCATCTACTGTCATTTTTCATCTGCCTGACAAATTTCAGTTTATTGTAGTGTAAGTCTCAAAATTATTTTTTCAGCTTTTTTATGTCTGAGCTACTTTTTTTGCATTTATTTTTGAAAAATAAGTTCACTGAATATTAAACTCTATGTTGTCTGTCTTTTCTTTTACATTCTTAAGATGTGCCTCCACTGTTTGAGTTTTTCCAATGAGAAATCTGCTGTCTTCCTTATTTTTGTTTGTATACATACCTATTTTCCTTTGGCTGCTTTTAAGATTTTTCCTTTTATAACGGGTTTTAGGCAATTTCATTATGAAATGTGTTGATGTGATTTTCTTCACTTTTTTTGTGCTTAAAGCTCATTTAGCTTCTTGGAATATGGGTGTTTAATTTTCATGAAATTTGAAAAAAGTGGCCATCGTTTCTTTAATTTTTTTTGTTTGTTCGTTCTTTTTTCACTACTTCAGGGATCCAGTTCCATATTTAAAAGGTTGCTTGAAGTTGTTCCGGAGCTCACTTGGTGTGCTTTGCATTCTTTTTAAAAAGTGTATTTTCTTATTTATTTATTTATTATTTTTTTATTTTTGAGAGAGAAAGAGTGTGCATGTGCACAAGTGTTGGTGGGGGGGTGATTTGTAGAGGGAGAGAGAATCTTAAGCAGGCTCCACACTCAGCACAGAGCCCAACACAGGACTTGATCCCATGACCATGAGATCATGAGGTGATCTGAAATCAAGAGTTGGATGCGCAATTGACTGAGCCACCCAGGCACCCCATATTTTCTGTTTTCAATTTTGGATAGTTTCTATTGCTTTCTTCAATACCTTAAATTTTCATTTCAGACACTGTAGTTTTCATCTCTACAAGTTTGATGTGGGTCTTTTTCATATCTTCTATATTTCTACTTAACTTTTTAGATACATGTATTCAAGGCAAAATAACTGTTTATTCCTTGGGTCTGCTAATTCTAACATTTATGTCAGTTTGAAGTCAGTTTTGATTGATTGATTATTCTCCTCAGTATGGATCATATCTGTCTGCTTCATCTCATGTCTCCAAATCTTTGCTTGGGTGTCAGACCTTGTGGGTTTTACTTTCTGAGTTTCCTTATTCCTATAAATATTCTTAAGCTTTGTTCTTGTATGCAGTTAAGTTACTTGGAAATAGATCCTTTATGGTCTTGCTTTTATGACTTGTTAGGTGGCTCCAGAAAAGTACCCAGCATAGGGCTAATTATCCCCCACTACTAAGCCAAGACTTTCCTGAGTACTCTACCCAATGCTACATGAATTGTGAGTTTTACTGGTATGGATCTGTGGAACGTAATTTTCCTGGCCTGTGTGAATGTTGTGCACTGTTTGCTTGAATTCTTTTGAATGGTTTTCACTGCCTCTGGCAGTCTGCTCAAATACAAACACTGATCAGTACTCTGGGGAATATTCAGCTGAGACCTTCTGCATGACCTGGGGGTGGGGGGCTGGTATCTGTGCTGGTCCCTCCTTTGTGGTGTTGTCCCATGAACTCTAGGCTGCTTTTTCTCTCTGGACCTCCACTTCCTCGGGCCAGGTTCTGCCTGTGTTCTTCTCTGAACCATAGCTTGGAAATTCTCTCATGACATTAAGCTAGGACATTTGTAGGGGTTACCTCAGATGTTTTCTATCTCTCAGGGATCACTCTCTTTGGTTGTCTGATGCCCAGCACCTTGATTTGATATTGTTGTTTCCTACAAGAGGGCAAATCTAGTCTTTCTTACTCTGACTTGAAACTGAAGTCCCAGCTGATCTTAATAAGGGAGATGGGCCATGGGAAGATTAAGAAATCTATATATAGTTCTTCTGCAGAAAATCCAGCTTATGGTAAAATATTGAATCAAAGTTTCTTTCTACATACACATACATATGTATATCTCTTATTTTAAACTACATTATCTACTCTGGGGAAGTATCAATTTTAATGAGTACCAAATTCAATTCTAAATACTGTTCACTTAAAAAATAAGAAAAGAAAAAAGAAAAAAAAAAAACCCTGAATACTCTGAGAGTGTCTGTCTTTTGATAGGGAGTGATGACTTTATAGAAATATATACCTCAAATCCAGCCTCTACAATCCTTTTATATTGGAACTATTCTTAGATCAAAGAATTTTCTGACCTCATCCCACTAAGAAAAAATTTCAACCTTTACCTGTCAAATACTTTTTTTTAAGATCAAAAGTATAGTATAACTAGTAGAATACTGAGTCAGGTGAAATGATAAACTCTCTCATGAAATAATTTAATATGGTTGGCTTAGGAAATGTTACCTTCCCACATGAGAGTTAATTTAGGAAGTGTTCATGAATGCAGGTAATGCAGAAACATCTGCAAGATTAATTATCTCTGAAAAAGTTCTCAAAAGAAATCTTGATATAGTTAAATTCACACCTAGATTTTTAATTTCATGTAAAGACAGAATGCTTGTTTAAAAAAAATCCTTACTATGAAAACTAATATCAAGTAAGTAACTTTGGTTTCACTGTAATATCTTTGAACACTGAATCTTTTCAAATTTAAAAGGGATTATTATAGGGGCACCCGGGTGGCTCAGTCAGTTAAGTATCCAGCTTTTGGTTTTGGCTCACTGTGATCTCAGGGTCCTGAGATTGGGCTTTGTGCTCAGCACAGAGTCTGTTTGGGACTTTCTCTACCTCTCCTTCTGCTCCTCCCCCCCCAAAATAAATAATTTTTTTAAAGACATTATAGGGGTGCCTGGGTGGCTCAGTCGGTTAAGTGTCTGCCTTCAGCTCAAGTCATGATCCCAGGGTCCTGGGTCAAGTCTGGCGTCGGGCTCCCTGCTCAGCGGGGAGCCTGCTTCTCCCTCTGCCTGCTACTTCCCCTGCTTATGCTCTCTCTCTCTCTAGCAAATAAATAAAATTTTTTTAAAAAAAGAATATCTTGAAAATAGGATACATTTCTAGAAAAGAAGGAAACATTTGAATGAAAAATAGATGGAAGCAAATAGTAGAAGAATCAAATTAGAAAGAAACTTCAAACTTCAATAGCTTAAGTGACTCAGTGTTACGAGAATTTTGTATTAAAAAAAGGGATTCCAATAAAATTTTAAGGATCAAATAGTCTAAGGAAAATGACCTTAAAGTGAGAAAAATAAATTCTTAAAATCTGGGTCATTTACCCGAGATTTCCTGTATTTCCTACAGTTTTGTGCTTTGAACTTTTTGATGGGTCACCTAGAGACAGTCACTTTTTTTTCACTGAAGATCAAGTTATCAGCAAAGTACAAAATGGTAATTAAAAAATTTCTAGTTCAGTACCAGGCACACATTGTTCTTTTAATGAATCAGATTATCTCAACTTTGTAAGGATTAATTAGGCACTTGTAGCAGTTCCTTTAAATTTCTCAGAACACTATGCCGCCTGATAACTAAGCAGCAGCCTTGTAAACTCAGAGTTAACAGAAGCTCAGAAAGTCCATTACACTTAATTCACCAGAAGAGTCAGAAGTTTTTTATTATGACATTCTTAAAATATTATCATATATTTTCATTTAACATTAAGGTTTGTGTAAGCACTAAATACCATTAGAAGAAGGGGTAAAGTTAATATTGCAATATTTTTCTTTTAGAAAAAATTTAAATTATTGAAAAATATGTGTAACAATAGTTTTTGAAACCTGCATATATTTTCTCCACAAAATCAACAAATATTAAGATTTTAGAAATATAGATATTATAGGTTTAAGAATTACTTTGGAATAACTTCAGATTTATAGAAAAGTGGCAAAGACAGTATAAAGAGTTCCCATATACCTTCACCAAACTTTCTCAATGTTAACATTTTATACAAACATATACATTAAAACTAAGATCTTAACACTGGTAGAATGCTATTAACTAACCTGCAGATTTTATTAATATTTCACCTTTTTTTAATTCCAAGATCCATTCCAGAACATCACTTTAACTCTATGTATGTACATATGCATGTATGTATGTACTTTTCTATCCAACACAACTTTATACTTTTGTCAGAACTATATATACTTTTTTCTTTCCATTAATCTTTATTTATTTTTTTGACGATTTATTTATTTATTTGAGAGAGAGAGAGTGCAGGGGAGAAGGGCAAAGGGAGAGGGAGAGAGAGTCTTAAGCAGACTCCAAACTCATAGCGGAGGCCTACGCTGAGCTTGATCTCACGACCCTGAGATCACAACCTGAGCCAAAACCAAGAATCAGACACTTAAACAACTGCACCACCCAGGTTGCCCCATTTTATTTATTCTTAAATTGAATTAAATTAACATGCAATATTACATTAGTTTTAGGTGTAAAAAATAGTGATGATATTTTTATACATTATGAAATGATTACCACTATAGGTCTAGTTACCATCTGTCACTGCACAAGGTTATTACAAATTATTGACTATATTCATTCTGATGTATATTATATCCCTGTGACTTATGTCACAGTGTCTTTATCCATTCATCTATCAACGGGCGCAAGTTACTTCCATATCTTGGCAATTATAAGTAATGCTGCAGTGAATATAGAGGTACATGTATCTTTTCAAATTAGTGTTTTCTTTTCTTTTCTTTTTTTTTGGATAAATACCCAGATGTGGAATTGCTGGATTGCTGTAATTGTTTGACAAATCTCTATACTGTTTTCCATATTGGCTGCACCAATTTACATTCCCACCAATAGTGCACAAGGGTTTCCTTCTTTCCATATCTTCACCAATAGCTATTATTTCTTATCTTTTTGATAATAGCCATTCTGACATGTGTGAGGTAGTATCTCATTTTGGTTTTGATTTGCACTTCTCTGATGACTACTGATGTTCAGCATCTTTTCATATCCCTGTTGGCCATCTGTACGTCTTCTTTGGAAAAATGTCTCTTCAGGTCCTCTATTTTTCAATCAGGATCTTTGTTGTTGATGTTGTTGTTGTGTTGTTGTTATTGAATTGTATGAATTCTTTTTATATTTTAGGTAACAACTTCTTAACAGATATATCATTTGCAAGTATCTTCTCCCATTTAGAAAGATGCCTTTTTGTTTTGTTGATGGTTGCTGTCAATGTGCAAGAGCTTTTCAGATTGATGTAGACCCATTTGTTTGTCTTTTTTTTTTCCTTGCCTGAGAAGACATATCCAAAAAAATATTGCCAAGACCAATGTCAAAGAACTTATTGCCTATGTTTTATTCTAGGAGTTTTATAGTTTCAGGTCTTATGTTAAGGTCTTTCATTAATCCATTTTGAGTTTATTTTCATATATGGTGTAAGAAAATGGTCCTGTTTCAGACTTTTGCATGTAGCTGTCCAATTTTCCCAATACCATTTATTGAAGAGACTGTCTTTTCCTCTTTGTATCATTTTGTCTCTCTTTTCATAGATTCATTGATCATATAAGCATGGGTTTATTTCTGGGCTCTCTATTCTGTTGCAATGGTCTATGTATCTGTTTTTGAGCCAGTACCATGCTGTTTTGATTATGACAGTTTTGTAGTACAGTTTGAAATTAAAAGAGCTATCACTTAACTTTTAGTCATCATGTATCCTTAGCGTTCTTCAACTGGTGATAGTGTGTCTTTCCTTCTTCATATCCTTCACAATTTTTAAGAATATTGATCAGCTATTCTGTAAACATCTTTGAATTGGTTTTGTCTGATATTTACTTATAATCAGAAATTCTCAATTTTTTTTGAAGAACATCTCAGCAATGAAATGTGCTTCTCATCACACCATATCAAGGGTTATATCACAACATGTCTTATTACCAGTGGTGTCAATTTTCTTCACTTGTTTAAGGTGGAATCTAACAGGTTTCTCTACTGTAAAGTTCCTGTTTTCTGTTTCCATATTCTTTTATTTGGAAGCAAGTAACTAAAGTCTAGCACACATTCCAGTGGAAGAGAATTAAGCTCCACCTCCTAGAGGGAGAATAATTTATTTAGAATTTTTCTGAAGGAAGACTTTTCCCTTCTCCCTCATTATTTTGTCAATCAATTATGTATATTCGGACGTACTTGTGAATATTTGCTTTGTTCTTTGAGTTATAAATACTGTTACAAGTATAGCCCAAAGATATTTCAGGTTTGGTTCCAGACCACCTCAATAGCAATATTGCAATAAAATGAGTCCAGTGAATTTTTTTTGGTTTCCCAGTGCATGTGAAAGTTATGTTTATACTATACTGTAGTCTATTAGGTGTACAATAGCATTATATCTACAAAATGTACATGACAATTAAAAAATACTTTATTGCGAAAAAAATGTTACCCATCATATGAGCTTTCCCCAAGTTGTAATCTTTTTGCTGCTGGAGGGTCTTGCTTTGATGTTAATGGTTACTGACTAATCAGGGTGGTGGTTACTTAAGGTTGTGGGTGACTATGGCAATTTCTTAAAATAAGACAACAATACATTTTGCTGAATTAATTGACTCTTTCTTTCATGAACAATTTCTCTGTAACATGTGATGTTGTTTGATAGTATTTTGCCCACAACAGAACTTATTTTAAAATTGGAGTCAATCCGCTCAAACCGAGCCCCCCACTGCTATATCAACTAAGTTTATGTGCTACTTTAAATTCTTTGTTGTCACTTCAATAATCTTCAAAGCATCTTCACCAGAAGTAGATTCCATTTGAAGAAACCAATTTCTTTGTTCATCCATAAGAAGGAACTCCTCATCTGTTCAAGTTTTATCATGAGATCGCAGCAATTCAGCAATCTTCAGGCTCCCATTCTAATTCTAGTTCTCCTGCTGTTTCCACAACATCTGCAGTAACTTTCTTCACCGAAGACTTGAACCTCTCAAAGTCAACCATGAAGATTGGAATGAATTTCTTCTAACGTTGATATTTTGACTTCTTCCACTGAGTCACAAATGTTCTTAATGGCATCTAGAAGGGTGACTCCCTTCCAGAAAGTTTCCAATTGACTTTTCCCAGATCCATCAGTAGAATTACTATCTCTGGCAGCTATAGACTTATAAAAATGCACTTCTTGGGGCACCTGGGTGGCTCAGTCAGTTAAGTGTCTGCCTTCAGCTCAGGGCATGATCCCAGGGTCCTGGGATCGAGCCCTGCATTGGGAAGGGAGTCTGTTTCTCCCTTTCCCTCTGCCTCTCCCCCCGCTTGTGCTCTCTCTCATTCACTCTCTCTCCCTCAAATAAATAAATAAAATAAAATCCTATTTTATAAATAGTAAGATTTGAAAGTCAAAATTACTCCTTGGTCCTTGGGTTGCAGAATGAATGTTGTGTTGACAGGCATGAAAACAACATTAATCTCCTTGTACACCTTCATCAGAGCTATTAGGTGACTAGGTGCATTGTTAGTAAGGAGTAATATTTTGAGAGGAATCTTTTTTTTTTTCCCTGAGCATTAGGTCTCAACAGTAGACTTAAAATATTTAGTAAACCATGTTGTAAAGAGATGTGCTGTCATCCAAGCTTTGTTTTCTCATTTATAGATCACAGACAGAGTAGACTTAGAGTAATTCTTAAGAACCCTAGGATTTTCAGAATGATAAATGAGCATTGGCTTCAACTTCAACAAGAGTTAGCCTTTCCAGCCAGGCATTGGCTTCTCCTCTCTAGCTATGAAAGACCTAGATGGCATCTTCTTCCAATAGAAGGCTATTTCGTCTACACTAAAGATCTACTGTTTAGGGTAGCCACCTTCATTAATTATCCTAGCTATATCTTTTGGATGATTTGCTGTAGTTTCTACATTAGTACTTGCTGCTTCACCTTGCACTTTGATATTAAGGAAATAGCTCCTTCCCTTAAACTTCAGGAACCTGCCTTATGTAGCTTCAAGCTTTCCTTCTGCAGCTTCTGCTCTCTCAGCCTTTATAAAATTAAAGAAAGTTAGGGCCTTGCTCTAGATTAGGCTTTGGCTAAAGGGAACACTGTGGCCGGCTTGATCTTCTAACCAGACCACTAAAACATTCTCCAAATCAGCAATAAAGATGTTTGTTTCACTTTCTTATTATTCATGTGTTCACTGGGGTATCACTTTAAATTTCCTTCAAGAACTTTTCCTTTACATTCATAAATTGGCTATTTGACATAAGAAACCTAGTTTTTGGCCTAGCTCAGCTTTTGACATGCCTTCCTCACTATGCTTAATAATTTCTAGCTTTTGATTTAAAGTGAGAGACATGTGACTCCTCCTTTCACTTGATCACTTAGGGGCCATCGTAGAGTTATTCATTGGCCTGATTTCAATATTGTTGTGTCTCAAGAAATAGGGAGACCTAAAGAGAGAGAGACTGGTAAAGAATGGCCAGTCAGTGGAGAAGTCAGAACATACACACTTACCTATTAAGTTCACCATTTTATGTGAGTGTGGTTCATGGCACCCCAAAACAATTACAATAGAAATATCAAAGATCACTGATCACACAGATCACCATAACAAATATAATAAGAAAAAAGTTTGAAATATTGTGAGAATTACCAAAATGTGACACAGAGACACAAAGTGAGCAAATGCTGTTGGAAAAACGTCACCAATGAACTTGCTTGATGCAGGGTTGCCACAGACTTTCAATTTGTAAAAAATGCAGAATCTGTGAAGTACAATAAAGTACAATAAAATGAGGTTTGCCTATACTAGTAAGAGGCCAACACTAGTATTATTTATTTTGTTGCTCAAAAGATTTGGCTTTGTCTATTGGGGACTCTTTCTGGTTGGTTCCTATGTCTTTTTTTTTTTTTTCCTGTATCTAGTTAATTTCCTGATTTTTTAAAAAATTTTTTATTGTTATGTTAATCACCATACATTACATCATTAGTTTTTGATGTAGTGTTCCATGATTCATTGTTTGTGCATAACACCCAGTGCCCTCTTTAATACCCATCACCAGGCTAACCCATCCTCCCACACCCCTCCCCTCTAGAACCCTCAGTTTGATTTTCAGAGTCCATCGTCTCTCATGGTTCGTCTACCCCTCCGATTTCCCACCCTTCATTCTTCCCCTCCTGCTATCTTCTTTTTTTTTTCTTAACATATATTGCATTATTTTTTTCAGAGGTCCAGATCTGTGATCCCACAGTCTTGCACAATTCACAGCGCTCATAACAGCACATACCCTCCCCGGTGTTTATCACCCAGCCACCCCATCCCTCCCACCCCAGCCCCCACTCCAGCAACCCTCGGTTTGTTTCCTGAGATTAAGAATTCATCATATCAGTGAGGTCATATGATACATGTCTTTCTCTGATTGACTTATTTTGCTCAGCATAAAACGCTCCAGTTCCATCCACGTTGTTGCAAATGGCAAGATCTCATTCCTTTTGATGGCTGCATAATACTTCATTGTATATATATACCACTTCTTCTTTATCCATTCATCTGTCGATGGACATCTTGGCTCTTTCCACAGTTTGGCTATTGTGGACATTGCTGCTATAAACTTTGGGGTGCACATACCCCTTCGGATCACTACATTTGTATCTTTGGGATAAATAACCAGTAGTGCAATTGCTGGATCTTATGGTAGCTCTATTTTCAACTTTTTGAGGAACCTCCATACTATTTTCCAGAGTGGCTGCACCAGCTTGCATTCCCACCAACAGTGTAGGAGGGTTCCTCCATGAATTTTTTTAATTCTTCTTTAATTTCCTGGTTGACCCATTCATTCTTTAGTAGGATGCTCTTTAGCCTCCATGTATTTGAGTTCTTTCCGACTTTCCTCTTGTGACTGAGTTCTAGTTTCAAAGCATTGTGATCTGAAAATATGCAGGGAATGATCCCAATCTTTTGGTACCAGTTGAGACATGATTTATGACCTAGGATGTGATCAATTCTGGAGAATGTTCCATGGGCACTAGAGAAGAATGTGTATTCCGTTGCTTTGGGATGGAATGCTCTGAATATATCTGTGAAGTCCATTTGGTCCAGTGTGTCATTTAAAGTCTTTACTTCCTCGTTGATCTTTTGCTTAGATGATCTGTCCATTTCAGTGAGGGGGGTGTTAAAGTTCCCCACTATTGTTGTATTGTTGTCAATGTGTTTCTTTGCTTTTGTTATTGCCTTATATAATTGGCTGCTCCCATGTTAGGGGCATAGATATTTACAATTGTTAGATCTTCTTGTTGGATAGACCCTTTAAGTAGGATATAGTGTCCTTCCTCATCTCTTATTACAGTCTTTGGTTTAAAATCTAATTTGTCTGATATAAGGATTGCCACCCCAGCTTTCTTTTGGTGTCCATTCACATGGTAAATGGTTTTCCATCCCCTCACTTTAAATCTGGGGGTGTCTTTGGGTCTAAAATGAGTCTCTTGCAGACAGCATTTCGATGGGTCTTGTTTTTTAATCCAATCTGATAGCCTGTGTCTTTTGATTGGGGCATTGAGCCCATTTACATTCAAGGTAACTATTGAAAGATATGAATTTAGTGCCATTGTATTGCCTGTAAGGTGACTGTTACTGTATATTGTCTGTGTTCCTTTCTGGTCTATGTTGCTTTTAGGCTCTCTCTTTGCTTAGAGGACCCCTTTCAAGATTTCTTGTAGGGCTGGTTTCGTGTTTGCAAATTCCTTTAGTTTTTGTTTGTTCTGGAAGCTTTTTATCTCTCCTTCTATTTTCAATGACAGCCTAGCTGGATATAGTATTCTTGACTGCATATTTTTCTCATTTAGTGCTCTGAATATATCCTGCCAGTCCTTTCTGGCCTACCAGGTCTCTGTGGATAGGTCTGTTGCCAATCTAATGTTTCTACCATTGTAGGTTACATATCTCTTCTCCCGAGCTGCTTTCAGGATTTTCTCTTTGTCTCTGAGACTCGTAAGTTTTACTATTAGATGTTGGGGTGTTGACCTATTTTTATTGATTTTGAGATGGGTTCTCTGTGCCTCCTGCATTTTGATGCCTGTTTCCTTCCCCAAATCAGGGAAGTTCTCTGCTATAATTTGCTCCATTATACCTTCTGCCCCTCTCTCTCTTTCTTCTTCTTCTGGGATTCCAATTACTCTAATGTTGTTTCATCTTATGGTATCGCTTATCTCTCGAATTCTGCCCTTGTGATCCAGTAGTTGTTTATCTCTCTTTTTCTCAGCTTCTTTATTTTCCATCATTTGGTCTTCTATATCACTGATTCTCTCTTCTGCCTCATTTATCCTAGCAGTTAGTGCCCCCATTTTTGATTGCACCTCATTAATAGTCTTTTTGATTTCGACCTGGTTAGATTTTAGTTCTTTTACTTCTCCAGAAAGGGTTTCTCTAATAACTTCCATGCTTTTTTCAAGCCCAGCTAGTACCTTTAAAGTGATGATTCTGAACTCTAGATCTGACATCGTACTAATGTCCATATTGAGTAGGTCCCTGGCAGTTGGTACTACCTCTTGTTCTTTTTGTTGAGGTAATTTTTTCCGTCTTGTCATTTTGTCCAGAGGAGAATAGATTAATGAGAGAACAAAATGTTAACAGGGTAACAACATCCCCAGAAAATATACTCTAAACAAATCAGAAAAGACCTGAAGCCAGGGGAAAAGAAAGGGAAAGAAAGAAAAAAGAAAAAGAAAAGAAAAAGAAAAAGATAAAAACAAAACAAAACAAAACAGAACAGAACATGATCAAATATGATCAGGCTGGTGCATAGATCAGTGCCACACACTAGATTTTGGGTGTATTTTGGTCTGTTAGAAGAAAGTGCCTCCCAAAATTTTAAAGAAAGAAAAACTTATATATGTACAAAAAGAAGGGTTGATATGATGAAGGGATGGAATATGACTGTAAAGATGAAAATTATAAAAAATTTTATAAAAGGAATTGATAAGAAGTTGTTTGAAAAAAGAAAGAAGAGGATTTTAAAAAAAAGAAAAAAAAGGGAGAGAATGTGATCAGGCATGAGAGTAGAACAAAACCATACACTAAAGATTTAGGGTATATTTTGATCTGTTAGAAGAAACTATCTCAAAATTTTAAAGAGAGAACAACTTATATATATATATATGCCAAAAATAAGGTTAACTACTATGAAGGGATAGAATATGACTAAAAATGAAAAATAAAAATGTTTTTTTAAAAAAGGGATTGATAAGATGTTGGTTGAAAAAGGGAAAAAGAAAAATTCAGAAAAAAAAAAAAGACAGTTAAAAAAATTAACTTTAAAAGACTAAAGAATCATGGTAAAAAAGCCATGGATTCTATGTGCAGTATTCCCCTAGTGCTGGAGTTCTGCCATTCTCATTGATCGGTAAACTCGTTCTTGGCTGGCTGTTCTTGCTGATCTCCTGGGGGAGGGGCCTGTTGCTGTGGTTCCCAAATGTCTTTGCCGGAGGTGGAATTGCCCCGCCCTTGCCGGGGCCTGGCTAAGTAATCTGCTCGGATTTGCTCTCGGAATCTTTTGTTCCCTGCAAGCTTTCTGTACACCTTTGGAGGAGGAGAGTGAAAATGGCGGCCTCCTAATCTCCGCCCTGGAGGAGCCACAAACTCGCGGCCTGCTCCTCAATGAGCCCCCAGAGAAAAGCAGTCAATCACCCCCATCTCCCCGGTCTCTGGCCGCACTCCGTGCTCACCTGGCCTGTGACTGAGCATTTCTATCTCTGGAACACGACCCCATGTGGAGTCTCCAAATACAGCAGATCCCTGCGATGCGCTCCCGCACCGCTCCTCCCAGGGGAGGAAGGGGAGTCTCCCCGGATCTGCCACTTGTTGGGTCCCTGCTGGAGAAGCAGTGGCCCGACTGTGCCACAGATCACGGTTTATGGCAACCCCGAGCTGAGAGCCCGTGCCTCGGCTCCGTCTCTGCAACCAGCTTCCCCGCTCCGATACCTGGGAGCTCTGCCACACTCAGGCACCCCCGGTCTTTCTGTGACCCCGAGAGTCCTGAGACCACACTGTCCCACGAGGATTCCACCCCCCGCTTAGCCACTGGAGCGATGTCCCTCAGCAGAGCCGACTTCTCAAAGTTCTGATTTTGTGCTCCGCTGCTCTATCACTCACTAGTAGCGGCTGACGGAGGCCCCCTCCCCTGCTCTTTATCCTCCCGAATATTGCCTCGGATTCACTTCTCCGCATGTCCTACCTTCCAGAAAGTGGTCGCTTTTCTGTTCAGAGAGTTGCTGCTATTCTTTTCTTCAATCTCCTGTTGAGTTCGTAGGTGTTCAGAATGGTTTGATCCCTATCCAGCTGAATTCCTGAGACCAGATGAAATCCAGATCTCCTACTCCTCCGCCATCTTGCTCCACCCCCTGTTCTATGTCTTTTTGACATGCTCTCATAGTCGTCTCTGTCTCCTCCTCCTCCTTCTTTTCTTCTTCCTTTTCTTCTTCTTCTTCTTAACACTCTCTTTCTGGCACTATTAAATGCTCCAGGTTTATCTTGCATTTTCTGTACTCAGCCCTAGAATCAGCCATTTCTTCAAGGATCCCTAGTTCTTTTTGTTGGAGAATGGTGTCCAGAAACTAAGATCTCAGTGCTGGGTATGCTTGTTGTTACAGCAATGTCACGGCCTCCATGTCGTCTCAGCAGATAGAGCTAAGAAATATATGTGTTATACAAGTCCATTTATACACATTTTTAAAAATATATTTATCTCTTTGTGGGTGTGTGTAGGGGGGGTAGGTGAGCTCATATCACTATCCCTGAATTTAAATTCAGAACCACAGGGTTTATTCTATCCTTCCCCCATTGCTTATTTGTAACTTCTATCTCTGACGGCATGAAACCTGGCTCCAGTTATCTACAATTTATTTACTTATTTGCTCAACCAATTGTGGTATACATGCAGAGCAGTCTTAGAATTCTTAGTCCATACTGCTGTGAAAAATAAATTTACCAACTAGAACATAGTGTTTATGTACAGTTCTTTTTGTTTTTAGCCTTATAGTATCCAGTCAAAACAATATTTTCTGAATTTAATTTAGGTTAGCTTCTTCTTTTTCTTCAATAATGTGGTTTCAAAGAGAATTCTCTTGAGTAAAAAACACAATATAGGTGATATGGAATTTATAAATGTAATGTTGCAAAAGTTCATTTTGAAGATGATTGTTGTTAATTTTTACAGAAGCCGTATTCTAAAGCATTATAATTCACCATAATTATAACTCACCTCAATACTATCAGAGCTCTTTGTTTTTTAAGTGAGGCAATTACAACATTATACCAAGTCCTACTGGAGTAAAAGCAGAGCTGGGGAAGATTACCTGCTGTGACTTGTATTAGATACAGCCACAAGAGCACAACTCTGCCTCCTCCCCTCTAAATTAATTAAGTTGCCTTGGTCTGCTACCCTTCTTGTCATGGTCTTGATATCATATTTGAATGTCATGTCTTCCCAATGACATGCTTTACTATATCTATATTATAGAAAATGAAATGGAGGTTCTGAAAGTGACTTGTCCAAGGTCATATGGCTTATAAATGGTAGAGCTGAGACTAGAGTTCAGTCATGTTTAAAGTCAAAAATATGAAAAATTATCATATTGTTAGAACTTCATGTCCTGCAGAAGAATATAGTGTGGCTGGGTTCATGGTTAAAACACCCACATATTTTGCTTTAGTAAATGGACATTTTTGTAGTCTTTGAGTCATCCATTGCCTATTTCTTTATTGTCAGTTGGTTCAATCTATGCAACTCTAAAGACATTTCTACCTAAAGAATATAAAGAGGGTCCTATTTTAGTCAACTTTCTCATACTTTACAGTTTGTCTTTTGTCTCTAACTTGGCATGGTTATCTTACAATGCAGTTTGAATAGATTGGCTCTACTTGAATAATTTAGCTTTGACCTTGAACATGTGAAATGAAAGTGCAATTTCATTAAAATGTTCGAAGTCAATATAATTCCTATTCCATTTTTGCTTTGTTTCATTTTATGAGGATTTGGGAGTGTCTAGTACATACTCATGGGGACACTTGCACAGATAAAAAATTTTCTGAGAATAGTTCTGGTTCTATCTAGTACAGGCTTATCAAAGAAAAGGTTCTTTCTTTCTTTCTTTCTTTCTTTCTTTCTTTCTTTCTTTCTTTCTTTCTTTCTTTCTTTCTTTCTTCCTTCCTTCCTTCCTTTCTTTCTTTCTTGCTTTCTTTCTTTCTTTTCTTTCTTTCTTCTTTCTTTCTTTCTTTCCTCTTCTTATAACCAGTCATGGATGGATAGCTTCTTAAAATAAAATTAAAATATTTTCCTAAAGAAATAAAAATTTTAAAATATGAAATACAAGGCCCAATTTCTTATGATTATATTTTTCAAATTGATATTGAAGTTTCTAAACACTTTTTCTCAATTCCTGTATTTTCCTGTTTGTGTGTTGGTCACAAGCATTTGTTTACCAACATTGATGTATGGACCATATTGGTCACTGGTTAGAGGATTCCCTTAGAAATTCTAACCTCATGTCCATCACATTCCAAGTCAGGTTTCACTGACATATTCCACCCCACCCCCCCACCCCGGGAAGTGTATTAACTATCCTCAAGATCTCAATACTTTCTTATTTTTGTACCAATCAAAGTTATTGGAAAGCGTTGTATATGGAAGACATTACTCTTCATTGCTATAGTATTGCCTTTGCAGAAATATAAATGTTACCATTTATTAAGTCATTGTTATATGTTACATATGGTTGTAAATATCTTATATGTATTATATGTATTATAATACATATAAATATCTTATATGTATTATATGTATTAAGTCACTTAATCCCTCAATATGAAAGCAGGTACTATTATCATTCCCACTTTATAGAAATGGAAACTGAGGCACAAAGAAATTGACTTCCCATGATCACAGTTAGTGAGTAGCAGTGTTGAGATCCAAACTCAGGCAGCCTGGATTCTAAGTCTGTGCCCTTGCCTTATCATACTGCTATCCATAAGAAGAAACTATTTGGAAAGGTCCTTGTGTTTATCTAAAATTGGCTTCCGAGGGGCACATGGGTGATTCAGTCAGTTAAGCATCTGCCTTCACCTCAGATCGTGATCTCAGGGTCCTGGGATCAGGCCCTGCATCGCACTCCCTGCTCAGTGAGGAGTCTGCTTCTCCCTCTCCCTCTACCCCTCTCTCCGCTCATGTTCTCTCTCCCTCAAATAAATAAATAAAATCTTTAAAAAAAAATAAAAATAAAATTGGCTTCTGAGTACATGATCCAAAAGTTTCCTCAATACCTATCACTTATGGAGCCATATTTTTTCTTTTTTTTGGGTTTTTATTTAAATTTCAGTTAGTTAATGTATGTTGTAGTAATTAGTTTCAGTAATAGAACTTTATGAATCATCACTTACACATAACACCCAGTGCTCACCACAACAAGTGCACTCCTTAATACCCATCACCCATTTAACCCATCTCCCTGCTAACCTCTCCTCCAGCAAACCTCATTTTGTTCTCTATAGTTAAAAGTCTGTTTTCTGATTTGCTTCCCTCTTTTCTCCCCCCACCCCCATGTTCGTTTTGTTTCTTAAATTCCACATGAGTGAAATCATATGGTATTTGTCTTTCTGACTTATTTTGCTTAGTATAATACACTCTAGTTCCACCCACATTGTTGCAAATGGCAAGATTCCATTCTTTTTAAAAAAAATTTTTATTTAAATTTAATTTAGTTAACATATAGTGTATTATTAGTTTCAGGGGTAGAATTTAGTGATTCCATCAGTTGCATATAACAGCAGGTGCTCATTACATGAAATGTGCTCCTTAGTGCCTATCACCCAATTACCCCATCCCCCCACCAATCTCCCCTCCAGCAACCCTCAGTCTGTTGCCTATAGTTAAGAGTCCCTTATGGTTTGCCTCCCTCTCTGTTTTTATTTTGTTTTATTTTTCCTTCCCTTCCCCTATGTCCATCGGTTTAGTTTCTTAAATTCCACATGAGTGAAATCGTATGGTATTTGTCTTTCTCTGACTGACTTATTATTATTATTATTTTTAAGATTTTATTTATTTGACAGAGAGAGACACAGCGAGAGAGGGAACACAAGCAGGGGGAGTGGGAGAGAGAGAAGCAGGTTCCCTGCTGAGCAGGGAGCCCGATGCGGGACTTGATCCCAGGACCCTGGGATCATGACCTGAGCCGAAGGCAGACGCTTAACGACTGAGCCACCCAGGCACCCCCCAACTGACTTATTTTGCTTAGCTCTATTCATGTTGTTGCAAATGGCAAGATTTCATTCTTTTTGATGGCTGAATAATATTCTATAGAAAGATAGATAGATGACAGAAGCTAGAGAGATATAGATATATATCACCTCTTCTTTATCCATTCATCAGTCAGTGGATGTTAGGGCTCTTTTGATAATTTGCCTATTGTCAATAATGCTGCTATAAACATCAGGGTGCATGTGTCCCCTCAAATCAGTATTTTTGTGTCCTCTGGGTAAATACCTAGTAGTGCAATTGCTGGATTGTAGGGTAGTTCTATTTTTAACTTTTTGAGGAAACTCTATACTGTTTTCCAGAGTGGCTGCACCAGGTGGCATTCCCACCAACAGTGTAAGAGGGTTCCCCTTTCCCCACATCCTCACCAACACTTATTATTTCCTGTGTTGTTAATTTTAGCCATTCTGACAGGTATGAGGTGACATCTCATTTTCTGGAGCCATTTCTAACTAGAAGAGACAATTTAAAGCTTATAGAATTATAAAAATGTACTATCTTTCCTCTTTGCTTTTGCTACCGGGCACCAGAGAACTAAGGTCTGAACTCAAATGCTATAGATTTTCTCTATTCCAAGATTTTTTTGTTTTGTTTTTTGCTTTTGTCATGTGTTGTTTTACATATTCAAAGAATTTTTTTAAAAGATTTTATTTATTTAAGAGAGAGAGCACATGCACAAGAGGGGCAGAGGGGCAGAGGGAGATGGAGAAGCAGACTCACCTCTGAGCAGGGAGACTGATGTGGGGCTTGATCCCAGCACATTGGGATCACGACCTGAGCCGAAGGCAGACTTAACTGAATGAGCTACCCAGGGTCCCCCCCACCCCAAGTATTTTTATTAGCCACCTCAAATACCTTTTTTTTTTTTTAAGATTTTATTTATTTATTTGACAGAGAGATAGCGAGAGCAGGAACACAAGCAGGGGGAGTGGGAGAGGGAGAAGCAGGCTTCCCGCGGAGCAGGGAGCCCAATGCCATGCGGGGCTCGATCCCAGGACCCTGGGATCGTGACCTGAGCCGAAGGCAGACGCGTAACGACTGAGCCACCCAGGCGCCCCTCAAATACCTTTTGTTAAATAGATGGTATATAAATATGCCAATTAATGTCCTAAAACAGTTCTTCTGTCCTGATTTAAATAACAAAAGTATATTCCCTAGTAGTTTTGGAGATCAGTTGTCTGAAATCAAGGTGTCAGCAGGGCCATATATCTTCTGGAGGCTCTAGGGAGAATCCATTCTTTACCTCTTCCAGTTTCTGGTGCCTACTGATACTCTTTGACTTATGTCTGTATCACTGCAATCTCTGCCTTCACCATCACTTTACTTCCTCCTCTTGTGTCTGTCTGCTCTGCATGTCTCTTCTAAGGACACTATCATTGGATTTAGGAACCAGATAATCTAGATATCCAGGATGATCTCCTCATCTCAAGTTCCTTAACTTAATTATTCTGCAAAGACCCTTTTCCCAAATAAGTTAACATTCACAGTTTCTGGGGATTCGGACATGGGCATATCTTTTGGGGAGCCACTACTCAAGCCATCATAATAGGTGATGGTAGTTGCATGAGGCTTTAATCCATGGGCTTTGTGACTTAAATTTTATATGTAAAAAGTCTTTTTATTTTTTGTCCACTTCCTGGCTCTTTGTTTTGTTGTGGACCAGTTAAGTTTGCCAGGGACCTGGGTTTCATTCAGGTAAGGTTGATAGATAGACGGTGTTTTAAATTTCGTCTAATTTTTGTCTTGAAGTCTTAAAAAACTCTTCTACATATTTGTCTTCATATTCATCTTTCTGAGAGGTAGGATAAAATAGTTCTTAAAATCATAGAGTAAAAGTGTACCTGGAGTCAGATCCTGACTGACTCTTACTAGCTGTATTACCTTAAGCAATTTTCTTCATCTCTATGTACCTTTATCACAGGGTTAACTAAAGGATTTTACACATACACACCCCACCACATAATGGTTAAAACAGTGCCTCGCCTATGGAAAGCAGTGTGTTATTATTATTAGCTATTATTGTAAAGAAGCACTACAGTCTTCTTTAGAATAAGTCCATTATGATCAGCTCAGCTATCTGATCCTTTCTTACAAGGTTTTATGCCTAAAAAGTTTGCAAAATTTTCAAATAAGGAGCAATCGAGAAGTACTGAAAATTTCACATATATAAAATAATCACCGGAGTTAACATAAAGGCATAAAGGAAGCCGGTAACTCCTAGTGAAATAAAAACTGCCATTTTGATTGGGTAGGTCTGAGACCAAAGAAAATTGTTTAAGTTCTAGTGGGGAGGACAAGATGTTCAGAGGATTTGTCACAAAAGTGAGAGCCTTTCACCTTTAGGTCACTGATTCTCAACCAACTTGCAACAAAAGTATTTGAAAATCATTATCATCTAAAAACAATTAAGCACTGTCTCTGAAAAAAAGTTGTTTGCCTCACATTGACTTCCAGGCAGTGACAATTACCATCACGTTGAACACTCAGCACTTGGCCATCTAAGTAGAGAGGTTAGAGGTGGTGAAAAAGTCTGACGATAAAATGACAATCTGTACCTCCAGGGTCCTCTGAGAGGCTAGGCAGGTGTGGAGGGGAAGTTTAGCTGGTTACTGCCTCTGCTGAATTTAATCCAGAAATAAGTGGATATAAGTTTGGAGATTTACACCATAAAATCACTTTAAATGTATAATTCAATGATTTTTGGTAACTTATAGAATTGCTTTCAATGTATAATTCAGTGATTTTTGGTAACTTATAGAATTGTGTAAACTTTGCCTCATCCAGTTTTTGAACATTTTAATGGAGGAATTTACAGGAATATATATCCAGTTAGGCATTGTAGTGACATCCTTATAGTCTCTCTGCTCCCATTCTTGTATTCCTATAATCCATTTTCCATAGAGAAAATATTTTTTTAAATGCAGATCAAATTAAATCAGTTTTCTGCTCACAACCCTTCAATAGCATCCTATCATAGTTAAATTAGAGCTTCTACATGACCAAACAGCTACCTAGCTCTCACATTTTACTTCTCGGTATTCTCCTTCTCACTAGACAGCAAGTACACCAGAATTTTTTCTGTGACTAAATCAACTCATTCCCCATTGCAAACTCTTTACTTGCAATGTTCTTCCTCTCATGGCTTGTTCCTTGTCATTATACTTAGCTTAAATGTCAGTTCTGAGAGGCCCTCCTTTACCACCAGAACTAAAGCAGACATATTAGCTTAATTTTAATTCTCTACATTTATTACTATTGCATTTATTACAATTGGGCATTTATGGATTTTGAGAAGCATTTCTTATGTTAGTTGACATTCTCCTCCCCCACACCCCATGTAAGCTTTATGACAACTGGGACTTGTCTTGTTTACCATTTAATCCCAGTACCTAGGAGACTGAACTGGCTGTCACATGGGACTTCATTAAGTACTTGCTCAATAGTGAGTAAGAGAGAATAGGTTCCCTGCTCTCTTGGAGTTTACATTCTAAAGGGGGAGATCAATATGTAAAATAGAAAGAGAGAAAAAAAAAAACACCTAAATTTTGTTAATTGCTGCATAGGGGAGAAAGTGCTGTAACAGATGCTGAAGATCTTACTTAAGGTAGTGGAAGCAGAGGCTTCTCAAGATGAGTTGACATTTATGCTGAGATCTCAAGGAATGCTGGGAAGAAACCAGCCATGTAGAGCTGAGTCACGAAAAGAATTCCCAACAGAAAAGGGCACATAAAAGGTCTCAAAGGCTACAAAGTTCTCAGTGAGTCCCAGGAAAGTCAGTATTTATAAAGAATAGTAAAGCCTGATAAGATGAAAAAAGGTGATGAGAAAAGTGGTGGAAACATAGTCAAGGGACCAGATTACACAAGGCTTGTTAGGGAATGGTAAGAGGTTTATATTTAACTCTGAGTGAACCAGCATGTCATTTAAGTTGTATCTTTTATTCCTTGGGTAGAGCCTTATTATTCAAACTGTGCCCCTAACCAGCAACAGCTGCATGTTAAAATTGCAGAATCTGAGGTACCACCCAGAACTGAATGAGACTAAGTACTTTTAGTGACATCATCAAGGGATTTATATGCACATTAAAGCTTGAGAAACACCAGACAACGGATTAGAGGTGAGAAACAGTAAAGAGGGAAACCAGTTAGATATGTTAGTCCAAATGAGAGGCTGCTTGTATGAGTGACAGCACAAAGGATGGGAAGGCTCATTTAGGGTGTGTTTTGGAGATAGTTGGTTTAGGTCTTCTAGCCAGCTAAATGGAGATTTCAGTAGGCAGATAGTGACACAAACCTGGATTTCTGAGAAAAGTTTAGGGTTGGAGATACAGATTTGTGGGTCTATTGGGTAACTTGCTTCTGAGTTTCAAGTGTTATTTTACAGTGTTTTATATTTTACTAGCATTTGCATGTTGTCATCTTCATGGAAAGTAAGACATGCTTTTCTGAAGGTTGTCCAAGTCCTCCACTCTTTGACTTTGTGGTCCTCTGTTGCTAGGTATCACTCCTTTATTAACCCTTTCACAAAAAATGTTTTGAATGTTTTAAAATTCAAGGCCAATGCTAATCAACACTCTTCCTTCTCCATACCCGTCTTAACTGGGAAAGAGACTCAAAGTCTCTCCAGTTCCTAGGTTCAAAGCAATTTGGAAACTCTTGGGTTGGTGGGCCCAATTCTCTCCATGTACATACAATTTTGTATTCTCCAAAAAGAATCATTGAGCTAGAAGTCAGTTAATGGGAATGAAAGAACATAAGGAAGTTCCAATTGGGGAAGTTTACATAGGCTTCCCCCTTCTTAAGCCAAGAGGAAGAGAGATTTCTTGCATTAGCACTTCATTGGTAAGTGGTACAGTTGAAATCCAATTTAATGTTCTTCCCTATACCATTTGTCTTATCAAGGATAGTTCTGTTTAATCGTTGAAAAACATGTTAACAATTATAAACTAAGGCAAAAAGGTGTTTTTGTTTTTACCTTTCTTTTATTTCTTTATGAGGTGTGGTAAATGGGCAAAGTTCTTGGCATGGTTTCAATTCTCAGCCACTGGCAACCCAGAGAATAGAACCAGAACATTATAGTATCCCTGGGACCATTCCACGATCCTGACTTTTTTGGTTAATTCATGCAACAGGAAAAACCTACAGGAGTTCTGGTTAGGCAATGGTGTGAATATTCTCAAAGGTATTACTGTACCCATACTCGACTGTTCCCCTCAGTGAATTTATTTGATCTGTGTGCAATACTGCCCTAACAACAAATTCTCAGAACTCTGAGAAGGTCCCCTCCAAGAAAACCACACATTCATTTGAAAAGGATGCCACCAGTAGGAGTTGTTTACAGAAGAAAAGCTGAGGGCTAGCTCTGGAGCCGAGTACGGGTCAGGGTAAGGGAGGGAAAGGCTGAGCTAAGGCGGCTGGCGGCCGGGATCCGCCTGCCAGGGTGGCCTTGGCCCAGAGGTTGGGGAGGAAGGGGCAGGTCTCCCCAGCCTTCAGGTGCTAGCCGCGTGAGTGGGCGGAGGGCCCTGGGCGCTTAACAGCACCCCCCTCCCCACTTGGGGAGGTGCGTCCGGGAATCACCCTGGGTCCCGCTCCGCCCCGCCGCCGGGGGAGGAGGAGAAGGGGGAAAGGACGGGGGTGCAGACGGCAGTTCTCTTCCGCTATAAAGGGCCCTGGGCCGCCGAAGCTCGCCTCAGCGTCCTCCGGCTCCGCCTTCGCCGCCTTCCTCCCAGTTTGAGCTCCAGTTCCCGCTCAGGTTCCAATCGACCCTCTCGGGCTCGGCTACTCGGGCTGCACCAGAAGATGGCGGCTTCCGACGCTCGGGCCGACTGCTCTGAAGCGGCGCTGGCTGCAGCCCTGGCGGACGTGCCGGAACTAGCTCGACTGCTGGAGATCGACCCGTACCTGAAACCCTTCGCCCTGGATTTCCAGCGCAGGTACCACCTGACGCCACCTCAGCACTCTTCCCCCCCATCCCCCTTCTCCTCTAAGCGGGACAGACTGCCTTCCAGGCGCGGGCTCCAGGCTCGGGCCGCCCCTCGGCCCCTGTTCGCGCAGGCCCCGCCCCCTAGCGGCCCCGCCTCTTGGGCCCCGCCCCCTACCTTGGAGGGTAACAACTTCTTTGGGTGGGCGTAGAGTTGACCTCGTTACCTGGATCCAGTGGCTTCCAGAGTAGTGGTGTGGTAACTCTGGCCCCCGGACTAGACGTGGCAGCGCTGAATAAACTTCCCTCATCCCTTCTCCCTTCCTTTCATATCCGCGGTTTTGCGCCATTGCGTGCGTGCTTTGGCTCCCAGCGCTAGTTTCCTCCGGTGCGAAACCGAGGGAGGCAAAGCCACTGCAGGTTTTCTGACCTTCCCATTCACAGTGTTGCCCCGTGAATTAACGTGTGCATAGCACCCGGCGTGTGTAATCGCGCGTTTACAATTTTTGTTTATTTCATTGCAAATACTGTGATTTTACATCCAACAGGATTCTTTCAGGCAGTTTTTGTTCTTTCCTTAATATTTCCTCTCTCAGGGAAGATTAAGCGTATCTTGAACACTTTATTCCCCGACCCCGCGGGCCGGCGTTGATGAGTAAACGTACGGCAACGTTTGTCAGCGACATTTGTCTGTGTCTGGTATTGCCATCCCGAAGAGGGAGAAAGGCCCAGAAAGCCAAACTTGTAGAAGCCGATTTAGGAGCCTTAGCTTTAGTTTGTTCCCTATCGTGCTATGTAGTAAATTGTTTTAGCACAGTTAAGTTGCTGGGATAATAATTCTAGTAGCCCGCTCAACTTCAGAGGTATAGTTTTTAAGATTAAAATAGTTGTTATACTAGTGATAGTAGTTACATTTGTGAGATAAGCACATTGTGATTTAATGGTTTCTGCCCATTTAGCCAAGTGACTCCAGGAGGAAAACTACCATGGCAAAAGAATATACATAGTCACATTTTCAAGTAATAGAAAGTGGCCATTATTTATGATTTTATTTATTTATTTGACAGAGAGCACAAGCAGGGGGAGGGAGAGGGAGAAGCAAGCCCAATGCGGGCTCAATCCCAGTATCCTGGTATCATGACCTGAGCGGAACGTAGAGGCTTAACTGCCTGAGCCACCCAGGTGCCCCAGAAAAATGGCCATTTAGTTAGTGGCAAGAAGCAGTATTAGGGGGTCATGAAACAGGGTTGATCTGGAATTTGGGAAAAAAATCTTAAGTTCACGACTTGGAATTGCAACTGTTTATTAAGGATTCCCTATGAACAAAAGAAGTTGGGGACAAAGTTCAATATAACACTTCATTGCAGAGCTTGTATATCCTAATGAATGAGCCCTCCTCAAAGTAGTCACCTTGAGCTGTTGCTCAGTTAATCAGGTTATTGGGCCCATACACAGCCTTATGAAATTGCTTTCAGTATTTACAATTTATGCTTTCAAAGTGACTGAGTGCATAATCTTCATGGTTCAAAATTGGATTTAGAAATAGTCAAAAAATCTTAGAGCAAAAGATGGTGGTCAGACTTTTTTGATGTGCTTATTAATGATGATCCTAATTTATCTGTATGCTTTGTAAATGACAAAGACATTTCTAAAAGAAGACTTGTGGGATGTTTTGTTTGTTTCCCTACCTTCTTTAAAACAAAAAGATCACAGCAGACAAACAACCCTTGTTAAGTGTTTCTTTCATGTAATTCACTTCAACTCCATTGGGATTGAAGCAGTTATGATCCTCTTTCATGGTTTGTCAAAATTAATGGGAGGGTCAAAGGCCCAAATAAGGAAGTGAGGGCAATCCAGTGTCCTTGGTGAAAAGGCTGGTCCAGTGGGCCCTTGTGCCTCACTCTGACCTGGATTCTACTTCTGGACTTGGTTCTGAGTAATTGCCATTTTCCAGCACACATGTTCCATTTAGGCATATCAAGTACTAATTTGGCATTTGGCAGTAGCAATTTTTATTGACTGTTAACATGTGAAGAATAAAAAAATTCTTCCCTCATAAAGTTTGGTCCTGGTTACTTTTTCGATTTTCTGTTTATTTCTAATAACCCACTGGTGCATTGTGTCTTTGGCCTAACATAGATATACAGCCAGTCATTCAGGTGCAAAGTAGAACCTTAAGGAGTGAAGAAAATTTAGGGCACAAACAACGGTATTTAAGAATGGTGGTGGGGGAGTTAGTTTCTTGTCTTTGATGGACTGTCTCATCCTTTCCCAACGAAAGCATTTTCGTTAACAATTCTGTTATGTACATTTGTTGTTCTTGTTTACCTTTTCTGTAACTGTAAGAATGTCAGATCAAGTGTGAGGCTTAATGAATTACTCTGTGACATAAAATAAAAATTAGTACATTAGTGCGTGTGATAGTCCTGATGATGTCTCATTGATTACCTTCTAAGATGGGATTTTCCTTTTGGCTGTCCTTTTTTCACCTGTTATTTATACTGCAATTAGTTGCTGTGATCATAATTTCAAAATCTTGGTGTTTTAAAACAGTAAGATTAATTGTCCCTATATTACATGCCAATGTGTGTCAGTCTCTCTTGGTCATCACTCAAGGATTTAGGATGATGAAAGCTTCGTTTTGAAACATGCTGCTATAATGTTAGCTGTAGGGAATACAGAACATGTTAAACTATGCACTGTTTCTTACAGCTTTTCCCAAAGAGTAACTTCTGCTGATACATTATATTGGCCAGTGTAAGTCAAATGTGACTTTTGAGCCATGTGTGTGAAACAGAGAATTGACATTTGTGAACAACTTAAAGAAGAACACAGTTGCAAAAGCACTTGTCTATACCCTCTGTTTAAAGTTTATATAGTATTTTTAGATTTTAATGTAATACTGATGACAAAACCATGAGGCAGGAAGGGTTTTTATTTTTCATGACTTACAGCTGAAGAACCTGAGATTTGGTCAAGGTCAAGTGCTTAAATTCACGTGGCTGCAGGTGGGATTAATCTTTCTTTCTAGAACTATTTTCAGCAAGTTTCACAAACAGTGACTACTTGGTAATTAGTGGATACCTCTTTCCTTCTTTATCTCTAGCATTGGACATTTTGGGCCACTTCTTGTATCTTTGAAGCCATGAAAATCTTTTGCTTTTCTTCTATTACCTCTGATGGTTTTTCCTCTCTTTCTGACCATTTAACGTAAGAGATTCTCAGGGCTCTTCCCTATGTCCTTTTATGTATGTCTGCTTATATACTTTCCCTAGACATTCTCCTCCATCCCATGGATTCCATTTATGTACTGAGGCTACCCACATCTATCTTCACCCTCAGATCTCCTGGTCTCGGTCATATTTATAAATACCTTCATTTTGATGTCCTAGAAGTGCAAAACTCAACATGCATAAACCAAACTTAGCGTTTTTCATCCCAAACCTGTTTGTCCCTTTATACCCTATCTCTGTGTGTGGTATCTTTATCTACCATCTGCTCAAGCCTAAAAAACTTAACACTTATCCTTAATTCTCACCTCTTCTTTCTTCTTATCTCCAAGTAGAGTTGATTATAGTTCCTAACTCTTTTTCAACTACATGCCACTTTATATTCTTACTGCTATCATCCTACTCAAGTTGCTAACATCTCTAGCCTGGTTTACAAAAACAGCCTCATCGTTGCTCCTCCTTTTCAGATTTCATCAACAATTCCCCGTAGCTTTTAAGGTATAACACAGACTACTTCTCATGATGTGCAAGATTCTGTATTATCCGGTCTCCATCTACCTTTTTAGCCTCATTTTTGGACCTTCCTTCTCACTCTGTACCATCTAACCAGAGGGGGCCTAAGGGTCTAGAGAGGCAACTCAGATGTCAGAGCCATTCTATAAGGGGCACTAAAGTATCACTAGAATAAATTGGAAATATACCCATTTTACGCATGTACCCCTTTTTAAATATTGAAGATTTTCATTTCTTTGTGTGGGCTCACAAGAAGGTAGGGGTCTAGAAAAATCATGAATAAAAGGCAAGAGAGATTAAGAACCGGAAACATTTTTGATTTTTATCAGAAGTGACTCCTGGGGCGCCTGGGTGGCTCAGTCCTTACGTGTCTGCCTTCGGCTCAGGTCATGATCCCAGGGTCCTGGGATCGAGCCCCGCATCGGGCTCCCTGCTCCGCGGGAAGCCTGCTTCTCCCTCTCCCGCTCCCCCTGCTTGTCTTCCCTCTCTCGCTGTGTCTCTCTGTCATATAAATAAATAAAATCTTTAAAAAAAAAAAAAAAAGAAGTGACTCCTTTAGCTCAGTGGAAATGAATTAATAAGTGAACCCTTTTATATATTTTTATTAATATAATTTTCCTCTACCCCATTAAATAGATCTTTAACAAATGTTTAAAGGGTGTCAGTTGGCAATGTGCCAGAATATTATTCTGTGTTGGAAGCCACATGTTTTGGTCTAGACATGGGTCCAGCTGTGCTTTTGTACATGCTGTTTGTTCTGTTTTATGCATACTTTGCTTCTATCTTATATGTTCCTATACGTGCTTCTGGAAGCAGCTTACAGATATATACCTTCCCTGATTTCTCCCCATCCTTATATCTTCTTCCAGCCTGGCTGAGGAGCCTCACTTCTTGTCTACCACCTTGAACACCCCCTCCTAAGGATGTTCATCCACTGTAATGTAGTTGTCTTTCTGCCCTTTTGTATCCCTGGCTAGATCGTTTGCTCCCATGGGTGGGCACTTTCTCTGTATTGTTTACTATTGTCTTCTCAGTCCATAGAACCATACTTGGCTTATAGGAAACAGGATAGTATTTGCATGAATGTGATCTGAGTCTATTTATTTTTCTCTTTTTTCGTAATAATGAATCTCAGGTCAACCTACTTTAAGCTAAAAATGTGGGGAGTGCTAGAGTGAACAGAGAAGAAATGGTAGTTACCAGAGGATTATGTATGATAGTCTAGGGAAGGGAAATATATGTTCAAGTAAAGAGCTAAAGATAACTAGTGAAAATCAAGAAAATCATTATTAATTAGATATTTCCACAGAGCCTAAAGGCTTAGTCACTGAAAGGATATACAGTTCGAGAGAGCCTGATGTCAAATTGTGTGCCCAAGAAGGGGAGGAGAGGTTTTTGTGACCCTAAAAGTGTTACAATTACAGTGAACATCACCATTTTGTTAGAAATGAAAATAGCTTTTACATTGGTACCTAATCAGAGTTAGAAAGTACTTTGGATTTGGTGTGTCAGCAGCCACACCAAAAATTGATTCTCACAGCACAGAAGTTTTATATCATAGCTGCATGATGCACTTTTTTCTCAGTGCCTGGCCAAGTTGTTGGCTCTGAGGAAAGTCAAATGTCAGTGATTCTAGAAGGCAGGGAAAAAAAATCTAAAGATTACAAGATGTATCTTGCCCACTCTTCTGTACTAGTAGATTTATTTGCCCTTTGCAGCTGAGATCTGTACTAACTCCAGTTACTCCCAAATTTTCTACAGTGATGGGCAAGAGGCTCTGACCTCTTTTCATTTTCAAAGTGCCTTAAAATGACTTGATGGAGCATTTTGGTTTAGTTTAGGCTCTGGTGCCTGCTGTACCACCTCCTGAGAAATGACTCTTTATGTGATAACTTCTTAGAGGATTCAGTTCAGCTCCCACCAAGCTGGTCCTAGTTAGTCAGTGAGATGTTAATATAGTCCCTGTGAAATGTCCTATAGTTTTAGACTGATAAGAATATCATGCTGCTGTTATTTGAAAGCATGTATTAAACTTCAATTATACATTTATAGATATTAAAGGAAAACATGAAAGTGTTTTCATTGGAGAGAATTGCTGCTACCAGTTCATTCAAAAGTTAAGTTTATTTTTTACTAAAGAGTACATTCTCTTCTTGTGATGTCTACCTGTCGGTAGATGCTTACCACTGTTTGAATCCAGGGTTCTTTTGTGTTTAACATCCAAAAGCAGCATATTCTGTTTTGTATTTAGAGTAACAGGAACTAAGTACATTAATAAAAGGTAAAACCACATTAAACACATGTTAATATTACAATCTACATTCATTAACTTATTATATAATTACATTGCATCTTATTTGATGTTAAGTTATAGGGACTAGACTAAAACTAGTGTTTTTGATGTTTAAATGATTAGAATAATTTAGATTCTGAATTTAGTTTCTTAACATGTAAAATGGGAAAAGGTATAAAAATATTGCTGTGTATATGTTGCAAAGTATAAGGGCAAGATGAAGCTTGAACTTGAGCTCTCATATGTGCTAATAGCTTTGAATCTGAGGGCAAATTAATCAACCTCTGTGAACCTTAGTTTCTTTTTCTGAAGGATGGGACCTACCTTCTAGGAGTGTCCTGAGGACTAGGCATATATTAAAGATCCTTAGTAAGTAAATAATAGTTATTTGATGATGATAATATTATAAGCAAAATAGCCTCCCATCATAAATATTCACTAGGATATTATTTTCAAAAGATTTTATTTTTGTTAGCTTCTTTAATGCTGTATCCTGAAATCAACCATCAGGTAAGTAACATGACTAGAAGTTCTCCACAACTCTTCCATTTTGTTGGATGGCATCTTTAGGGGGTTCTTTCTTTTTTTTTTTTTTAACTTAATTTAATTTTATTATGTTATGTTAGTCAGCATACATTACACCATTAGTTTTTGATGTAGTGATCCATGATTCATTGTTTTCATATAACACCCAGTGCTCCATACAGTACATGCCCTTAGGGGGTTCTTTCTTTTTTCCTAGTAGAGCCATTGTGTCAATGAGGTGAGGAGGTGGTAATTTTAATCACAGTCTAGTATACAAGGAAAAGAATATGTTTAAACTTGATCCTTAATTTGGAGAGGAAATGAGAAGGCAATTGCCTGTGTTTACTATAAGCTGAAGGCAAGACGAGTCCCGGATATAATGAGCACAAAGGTCCCTTTAGAGAGAGAGGTAACTGCTAGCCTGCTGAAGCTCACAATCACTCTTCTTTTGATCTTCCTTTTCCATCTTTTCTCGTCTTTCATCTGACTGCTAACTGTTCATATTCTTGGGCATCAAACAGCTACAGGGATTTTCTTCCTCCTGAACTCTGGATGGTTGGAGGAATGGTCATATCAAGTTTACTGATAAACAGGAATAACTTTGAAAATAAGAAAAAATATATAACAGCAGCTTAAAAGTTTGAAAATGAAAAAATTGTCCAGCAGAATCTGAACATATAATCTATTAGTAAGAATAAAATTTAAGTCCTGTATCTTGCCTTGTCTTTTATCTCTCTTTACTTTATGATTATAGTTATTTTCAATATGTTTGATTTTGCAATGAAATGCATAAAACAGAAAAATGGAATATTCATGTGTGTTTTAGTAGATCCATTGAACAGAAATTACAATGAGTCACAGTCTCTGGATATGTACTCTAGGTCTGTAATCTAAAATATGATAATCAGAGAGACGCCTGGGTGGCTCAGTTGGTTAAGCGCCTGCCTTTGGCTCAGGTCATGATTGTGGGGTCCTGGGATCGAGTCCCAATTCGGGCTCCTTGCTCAGCAGGGAGCCTGCTTCCCCCTCTGCCTCTGCCACTCCCCCTGCTTATGCTCTTTCTCTTTCTGACAATTAAATAAATAAAATCTTAAAAAAATAAATAAAATATGATAATCAGAAACCAAGTACACAGGTACACTTCTTGTATAGGTAACCTTGAAGTTTTCCAACTATTTAGCAAGTGAGAATTAAATATTTCTTTTACCAATGAAATCATATGTTACTCAATATCATATCTAATTTATTTTCATTTTCATAAATTATAAACAACAGCCACAGGCTATATTTAATTATGAATCACAGAGTAATACAGGTACATTCTCTGTTACAGAAGCATAATAAAATCAGTTATGCATGTAGGTCTATGTAACAGAAAACCCAATGTGCCCTCAATTAACAGAAAATCCCACAAACTGAGTTATTAAAGTAGAACTTTGTATCTTTCACAAAGAAAGAGAAGGTGAATGGTTTGGGCTTTAGCACTGAGCCATCCTTTATCTTTTTACTGTCTTTTGCCCATGGTCTTTATTCTTATGCTTAGAAGATGGCAGGGCACATGTAGGCCCCACATTTGTCTTCCTAGCAGGAGCACGTTCATGCCAGTTTATCCTGTCCATTTTAGCCAAGCATATGTTAAATTTCCTGTTTACAAATTATTGACCAGAACTGTCCCATGGTCATTCTTAGCTGAAAGTGAGCCTCAATAATAAAGGCTTTTCCTTATATACACTTTCCTGAGAAAAGTCCTTTGGCCTCACCTGTCAGAGCATCCCAGAGCTCTTTCCTTTGCTCCAAAAAGAACACTTCTTCTGCCTAAGGTGAAAAGTCTTAGTGAGACTATATGTTGTAGTTCCCTAAAATCACATCTGTGTACAAAACCTTTTGAGCAGAACCCAAATGTTTTCATTTCTCTCAAGAGAAGTCTACAGCCACATCCCTCAATATCACCAATCTCTGAGTTATGGCTTTTGCTTTTCTAAACCCGATCTGTATTTTTTCCGGATTTTTTTTCTTAGAGGAATATAGAGACTTTTGACTGCTCTGGTCCAAAATGAGCGGATTGGATCTCCTCAGCTACCTGGCTCCAAGACTTGGGAACACCACTATCTTTTCCTTTTAATTTCACAGATATATTACTCTTAAAAAATAATGAGAATATTTTGAGAGGAAATGAGTTTGTCGATTACTAATAACTTTTCATGTATTCTTGGGTTCATTAAAAAATGATCTGATTTATCTTTAAGTTATATCGTATTTGTGAGGTTAGAAAGAAGAACTAAATTAAAGATGTCAGTTAGGGTGCCTGGGTGGCTCAGTTGGTTAAGCGCCTGCCTTCGGCTCAGGTCATGATCCTGGAGTCCCGGGATCCAGTCCCGCATCGGGCTCCCTGCTCGGCAGGGAGTCTGCTTCTCCCTCTGACCCTCCTCCCTCTCATGCTCTCTGTCTCTCATTCTCTCTCTCTCAAATAAATAAATAAAATCTTTAAAAAAAAATAAAGATGTCAGTTAATTTACGCTCAATTGTTAAACAAATTGTCTTTTGTTATCTAATGACCTGCTCATTTATGAGGCTTTAACAGTATACCTTCCTATGTTTTTCTTTTGAAAGCTTGAGATGTGTGACTGTCATTCTCACAACATACTTAGCACAGACTTTTTATATAAATATAGGATTTTATCATCATAGGCAAGTTTAGTGTTTTGTCTTTGATAATAGGACTAAAGAGCAATCTGTGGAAGAGTGCCAATTTCTCTTTGGTGTCAGAGTAGAAGATCATTGCTGAGTCTGGGGTCATAATAGGTTTTCTGTTCTAGGAGGTTATAGGCCTACCCTCCATGATTGTTCTGTACTATTATTTAGATCATGAGTAACTAATGTCTGAGTTACTATCGGTTTTTAATTGTTTTACAGTCTTCTCTCAAGAGGATTGGTTATTATTCCAGGATTTTGGAAGTTCACAAATGAGTTCATGTTTGTCATTTCCATATTTTTTTTTTCCTAGCTCTGATCTTTCTGCACTAAAAATCTCTGATACGTTTGTTATTTGTACATTTTTGTTGTTGTTTACACATGGGAGTCTTCCATCCTCTTGACTGTTTCAGTTGGCAGTGTTATGTTGGTTGTTTAAAATTAAAATTGTGCTTGCTAGCGATAAGAGTGTAATGAAACTAACAGATCTCTTTTTGCTTCACTTCCCTAAGGTGCCCTTTATTGAAAACTATATGCTATCCATGCAGTATTAGGTAAACCTCTACTCACAAATGCAACACGTAAGCAGGAGGTACATAGAAACAAGAGTATTAAAATAACTGAAGTTTTGTTGTAGCAGATCCAGAGTACCTTTAGAGCTAGAAGACTTTAAAAACAAACAAAAAAATATGAGCCAAAAAAAAAGAAAAGAAAAGGTTAGAGAACATTTAAAAATAGAGTGAATTTAGAGAACTGCAAATAGTATTAGACTGGATTTAAAAAAGAAATATTTTGAAATAATTATAGATTAATAGGAATTTGCAAAATAGTTCAAAGAAAGAAGGCTCTTGTACCCTTTCTCAAGCTTGCCCCCATGGCAATATTCTTACATAACTATATTGCAGTCTCAAAACAGGAAGTGAACGTTGTTACAATCTACAGCCCTCTTTCAGATTTCATGAGTTTTTTTTTACATGCACTTATTTATGTGTATCCACTTTTTCTCAATTTTACCAAAAGTGAATGTTGTAAAAAGTATATGATTTAACCACCACCATAATGATGATATGGAACTATTACATCCAAGGCCCTAAAGGAACGCCCTCATTCTTTTATACTCACACTATTCCCTTCCCCCATCTCTAAACTTTGGCAGCCAGTGGTTTGTGTTCCATCTCTATAACATTTTTTTTTCATTTTTAGGATGATATGAAAATTAAATCGTACAATATGCAGTCTTTGATGATTGACTTTTTTTCACTCAGCATGATGCCCTTGAGATCTATCCAAGTTGCATAGATCAATAGTTTGTTCCTTTTTGAATAGTATTCTACTGTGTGTATGTACCACAGTTTATCTGTTTACCTGTTGAAGGACCTATGGATTATTTCTAGTTTTTGGCTATTAAAATTATTGCAATAAAGTTGAGATGTTAATATTTACATATGGGTTTTACTTTTCTGGGAGAAATGCCTATGAGTGTGAATGCAGGGTCATATGGCGAGAATATGTTTAGTTTTTGTTTTTTTTTTTTTTTAGATTTTATTTATTTATTTGAGAGAAAGAATGAGAGAGAGAAAGCACATGAGAGGGGGGAGGGTCAGAGGGAGAAGCAGACTCCCTGACAAGCAGGGAGCCCGATGCGGGACTCGATCCAGGGACTCCAAGATCATGACCTGAGCCGAAGGCAGTCGCTTAACCAACTGAGCCACCCAGGCGCCCCGAGAATATGTTTAGTTTTATAAGAAATTGCCAAACGTCTCCATAGTGTCTGTGCCATTTTGCATTCCAATCAGAAATATATGCGAGATCCAGTATATCTGCATCCTTGTCAACATTTGGTATCGTCACTTTTTTTAATGTTAACAGTCCTGATAGGTGTATAGTGATAGATCATTGTGGTTTTAATTAGCATTTTTCTAATAGCTAATTATGTTGAAAATCTTTTAAAGTGTTACTTGCCAGCTATAGATCCTCTTTGGTGAAAGGTCTTTTCATGCCTTTTGTCCATTTTCTAATTGGGTTGATTTTTTTTTACCTTTGAGTTTTGAGACTTTTAAAAAATGTATTCTAGATATAAGATCTTTGTCAGATATTTGTTTTGCAAACATTTGCCTTTTCATCTTCTAAAGAGGGTATTTAACAGAAAAGTTTTTAATTTTGCTGAAGTCCAATTATTGATTTTTTTGTTGTTGTCCTATGGATTGTGCTAAGAGCTCTTCGCCTAGCTCTAGGATCTGAAGATTTCCTCTAATGTTTCTCCTGGAAGTTTTATTTGCTTACATTTTACATGTAAGTCTATGACCCATTTTGAGTAAATTTTTATGTGAGGCTTGAGGTTTAGGTTGAGATTTATTTTATTGCCTATGGATATTTGATTCTTTTTTAAAGATCGTAAACTGACAAACTTGTATTAGAAAGTGACCTGGCCAAAAATAAATTGGTGTTTAGTTAGGTGTCACTGAAATATATGAATGATGACAATTGTCATCTTGTGTTACAGTTTATTCAATATTTAATTTTCATATTTTTTCTTATGCCATAGCATTAATTGATTTATATTGTAAACATATGCAGATTGAATTTTAATTTGACTTCTTAAGGTTTGTCTTATTTCATGCCATAGAACCCACCTGTTTGTCGGTATCACATATTGTTCAGTTCTATATTATAAAAAATACTGCTTTTTAAAACAAAGTTTCAGGGGCGCCTGGGTGGCTCAGTCGTTACGCGTCTGTCTTCGGCTCGGGTCATGATCCCAGGGTGCTGGGATCGAGCTCCGCGTCAGGCTCCCTGCTCTGTGGGAAGCCTGCTTCTCCCTCTCCCACTCCCCCTGCTTGTGTTCCCTCTCTCGCTGTGTCTCTCTCTGTCAAATAAATAAATAAAATCTTTAAATAAATAAATAAAACAAAGTTTCATTCATTTTGTCTGTTTACTTGGCTTAAATAACAAGCAAACCTTCAAAAAATTTTTGTTATACTTTTACTTGTAGGAATGAATGTGTTAAATCTTAACTAAAATTATGTTAATATTCCTTAAGATTAGCTGCTTTTTATCTAACTGAGATTAGCCTTTGGTTTATTTCAATCTTAATATTTACTTTGATGTTTGTCAGATTCATTGTGCTATTACTATAATAGAAATCAGAGCATGTCAATTTCCAGACAGAAATTGCTTAGATGTTGAGAGATGAAAGTTCTTAGCACATTATTTGGCAAAATTTGTAAAATTTATGAGTAAGATAGCTAAAAATTTACCCATCTTTAAACAGAAAAGTAAAGTGGAACTTTTGAGGATTTGTTCATTCTAATTACTTGCTGTGATGAATATGAGGCACTGAGTATCTAAAAGAGACTTCTGCCAACTCTACCGATAAGTTGTCATCATCACAATAATAATAATTACTATTACAATTTATGTACACATCATTTTATGTGCACTGGGTCTGAGATCTGCATTTCTAAGAAGCTCCCAGCTGATGCTGGTGCTGTTATTTCACAGTACTTTGATTAGCAAGGCACAGCATGACCTCAACCTCAATTTATTTTTTTATTATTATTATTTTTAAAGATTTTATTTATTTATTTGACAGAGACACAGTGAGAGAGGGAACACAAGCAGGGGGAGTGGGAGATGGAGAAGCAGGCTTCCCGCCGAGCAGGGAACCTGATGCGGGGCCTCGATCCCAGGACCCTGGGACCATGACCTGAGCCGAAGGCAGATGCTTAACGACTGAGCCACCCAGGCGCCCCCCAACCTCAATTTAAAACTGAGTTAGTAATGGGCCAAATTTTATTCTATAAATATTTAAGTTATATGTTGTAATTTTTTGAAAATAAATTATTTATACACATATACTTTACCAGATTTTTAATTTTATAATGGTCACGATGTTTTTTTCTATTTACAGTAGGTAAAGGGAGTTTTATTTTATCATTATCAGAGTTACTTTTTCTCACAGCTGAATTGTGAGTTTCAATGTTGCATATACTTCTTTAGGATAAGATATAGAAAATGTCTACATCGAGAAAAGTATTCCCCACGCTGGTGTTCCAGGGTATATGTGCACATCTGAGTCATAGGCTGTTTTATTAATTTGCTTATTTAGCAAACCTATTTTCAACATCTTCATTGTCCCAGGCATTTCTCTATGTGATAGTAGGACAATTATGAGTGAAGTAGGCTTCCTCTCTGACAGGAGCTCTAACTGGGGAGATGAACGAATAAATGCAGTTATAGTAGATATTTGTGCATAAAATTCAGTATAAGACAGATGAAAGCATATCCTGTTCTGTTAAGGAAGGGGAGTATGTACCACATAGAAGTTCATTTGAATTGCCTGAAATTCTTAAAATCATTTCTCTGTAAAAGAAGGACAGAGTCTTGACGAATGTGGACAAAGCCTGAGACTTTTTTGGAAGGTGTCAAAGAATATGATAGCTAAAACATTATTCTTTATTAAAACTATAATGCAGTAATCATTGTGACTTCAAGACAGTTTTTGTTGCTTTTAAGTAAAAGTTTACTCGCAAAATGGTTCAGTTGCAAAATATGCTTGTGTAAGAATTGCCACATTGTGTAAGAACTGAAGCCTTTAAAATAGGTCATAAATCATATTTGATAGCCTGTTAGCATATTTCTTTAACAGAGAAACACATTTTGGAAGGGATTGTGGACTCCTTTTAGAGGGCAATGAAGCAATTCCTAAGTAAGCTAAGGGCACCCATTCCTGAATGAGTCAGGGAGATATTTTAATGATTGTCACCCAGTCAGGAAGGTCTCAGAAATGCACATGAATGCTGAGTGCCTCCTCCTGACCCCACCCTAAGTGTCTCACCTAGATCAGCACTACTCAATAGAAATATAATATCAGCCACATATGTAATTTCAAATTTTCTAGTAGCTACATGGGAGAAGATAAAAAGGAATGGATAAAATTACTTTCATAGTATATATTGTTTAACCCAGTATATTCAAAATATTATATATTTGGAAGAAGAGTTTTTCTAGAAAGAGTTGGTATAACTGATAAAGACAATGAAGGGAAAGATTGAGGGAGAGAGGTTCAGTCAGCTCTGTGTTCTTGACAACGGTGGGAAGTATTCCCATGGTGATTCTGAATTTGCCTAAGAGAGGGAGTCAGCAATTATTGACTGGTGACTTGTTTTTAATACTTAATACTTGAAGAGAAATATAAATAGGGGATGTCGTAAGTGTAAACATGGAGATATGCCACATACTTAATTAACTGGAGCCAACTAGGTGGTCATGTCTTCCCCAAGTGATTTGACATGGCTTGTCCACAGGGCCCTTTTCATTTAGATGATTCTTACTTATCTCGTATTTTCATATGCTAAATGCATTACATCTGTCCCATAAAGCAAAAACAAGCACAAAATGAAACTAAACAGCCAAAGTAAATCTGGTCTTTCTTGATAAAGTGAAATTAGGTAGCTCCTCTGTGCTGTAATGGTCCTGGACCTTCTAGGATGTGCCAGCCTTACTTTGACTCAGCCAATGATATCTGTTCCTAACGTTGTTGGCCTAAAATCTAGCTTATTTGCAGTGACTCATTATGACTTGCATTATTCCAGAGTTGGTCTCTGCTTGTAAGAGTGAAGGATTGGAAGGATTGCTCCTTGATCACTCTTGAAACATGTCTTGTGGGTGGGTGTGCATGCATGAACATGAGTGTTTTGTATTTTATGCCCTTTTCTTTGTGACTTGCTTTTCTTATTTTGTCTACATGGTAGTTTCTTCAGTATTTATGCTTTTTATTTATTTTGCTCCTGCTCACTTTTCATACTTAATAGTTACCCCTGTAATAATAAAAAACATTACTGTTTATAAAAGCATTTGTGGTCATGAAGTGCCAAATTCTTCCAATGGAATGCTGTTTCCTTCTCTCTTTAGTGTTGTGTTCTCCTCATTATAGCTGCTCAGTACATGCTGACTCACTGTGCACCCCTGGGATGCTGGATGTGTGTCTTGAATTTAAGAAGAGAGGAATATATTTAGGGAACACATTATTGTCTTTTAGCTGTTTTCCAGAGAGCTTAGAATAGAGGTTTTTATTCAGGGCGTGCTTTGCAAGTAGATGTTGACTGGGGGTCTGGTCCAGTTTGTTCCGTAATATTAGAAATACAGAAATATTTATTACCATCGTTGTTGGAGGGTCCCTAGAAACACTTGAAAGTAATTCTTCTATTATGTAGTGGCCTGTGGTGGGCAAAACCTCTCTCACATACAGCTTAACCTTTCTCATGTCTAATACTACTCATGAAGAAGATTGTAATTTGTGCATTGTGCTTTTATCAGGTTGCTGTTCCCAATGCAGTTAGTGTAATTTTTCATTTCCTAACCGTCCTCAGGCAATTCTATTTAACATGCTTTCTATTTCAGAACATTCTCCTATTTAAAAAACTTCTTTCGCCTCAGGCCCAACATGCTTTTCCAGCCAGGCCAGTAGTAATTTCTATCCTTGCTGGCTTCATTCACCTTCACTGTTAAAATTTTATATAGATTTCCTAGGAATGTCTTTTTTTTTTTTTTTTTTATGGCGTAGCAAATGCTGGGATGCGTAAGCCTATTTGTTGATGTTAGTTTGTTTTACAAAAATACTATTTTTATTACTAAGGAGAGGAAGACATGTCTAGTTTTTATTTTTTTTCAAATCTGTGTTAGTTTGTTAGATTGTAAACTAGATCTTGTTTTCTTAATGAATAGAATTTTAACTTTCCACCTGAACTTTTAAAGCTGTCCACAAAATGTGCTTGAACAACAGTATTAACACTAGAATGAGAGGCTGTTTCACTGATTTAAAAAAAGGGGCTCATTCAAGTTCATTTAATAGTTAGCAAATTCCTTTTTAAGGTAGTCTCTTGAAAGTGAGTGAAACAAATTATCTGGATTGCCATCCCGAATGATCATGATTTCAGGTTGATTTCGGCTTGAGATAAAGCAGCACTGTAAGTTGAGGCTCTTGAAAGTGCTTTTGGTATTCAGTAATAATGATATACTCCGGAGGGATTTAGGTTTTTAATGGGGAGAGTCTGGTAAACTGAGGCATCCAAGAGAAAGCCTTTGTTATCATTAGCCACTCTTACACCAAAGTAGATTTTGAAATATCTATTACAATATCAAGTGTTTCAAGTGACTGTAGGGAATATATAGAGAGATCTCAGTTCTAAAATTTGAACTCTGACTATGATATAAATATGTATTACACATTTGTATATACACACATATTATATGTGTGTTTGTGTGTATAATGGCGTTTGTGTCGTGTCTCATCCAAGTCGGAATAAATGTTTTCCTATTCACTGTGCTGGTTGGTATCTGTGTAGAAACATGGCAGAAAATGGGGATTTTCTTCTCTTTGGGGATAGTCATCATAGTGTTAAAAAGGAGAAAGGAAGAGTACTTCTTTTTTTGGGTTATAGTTTGCATTTTAAATTTCATTGCTGTTCCTCTCAACTTCCATCTGTGTTGACATTTGGGAATTTTGTCGTTGCTCTTTCTCAAGTAGAGTGGAAAAGCTTAAAACAGAATTTACACTTTAAAATACAACGGAGGCTCTATCACAACGTGATTCACTCCAGGTCTGAGTACTTTTTCTTTGGCCAAAAAAAAAAAAAAAAAAATGTTGTTGAACGAAATATTTCTCAAGCTTGTAACGCTACTCATTATGATATATTATTATATCATATATGATATGATATATCATATATGATATATTAATGCAAACTGAGCCGTTTGCATTAATGGAAAGTTCTGGCTGGAAATACAATATAAATATTAAAATTTTAGGCACTTAATATTTTATGATATCAAAGAGATGTTTTCATATGGATATATTGTGAATTGATTGCTATTAATGACATTGTGGTTTTATTTTATTTATTTTACTTTATTTTTTAATTAAGGTTCATTTATAACCTTGGAAATAGTAAAAATGTGGATGAGATGCAAATAGCCAGAAACAGATTGGGTGCTGTATGATCTTTTTTTTCCCCCTTAACTTTCTAAGTTCCGGTCGGTTGGCATTCATTCATTCTCTCTCTCTCCCTCTCCCACCCCTCCACCGTGTGTGTGTGTGTGTGTGTGTGTGTGTGTGTGTGTGTGTGTGTGTG
>NC_058403.1:33614160-33785716 GCF_002201575.2 Neomonachus schauinslandi | reverse complement strand
GTGTGTGTGTGTGTGTGTGTGTGTGTGTGTGTGTGTGTGTGTGTGTGAGTGAAAGAGAGAGAGAATCTCTTGGCTGAATAATCAGTGGCCACACCTCCGTTTAGTTACCGACAGGTTTGGCTGATCGATTCCTGTTTTAGTCAGTTTGGACTGCTATAACAGAACACCAAAGTGGCTTAAACAACAGAAATTTATTTCCCACAGTTGTGGAGCCTGGGAAGTCTGAGATTAAGGCATTGACAGATCCAGTGGTAAGGGCAGTCTTCCTGATTTGCAGATTTCTGTCTTCCCCTTGTATCCTCCTCACCTAACAGAGAGGAGTGGGGGAAAAGCAGTAAGCTCTCGCCAATCTGTTTGTGTAAGGACACTACCATTCATGAAGGCTCTGCTGTCCTGACCTAGTCACCTCCCAAACACCCCACCTACCTCTACCATCACAGTGGGATTAGGATTTCAACGTATGAGTTTTAGGGGCCCTCAAGCATGGAGTCCATTGCCTGAGACTTTCTAGCTCTTAATGTTTGTGATGGATTTTGTGGGTAAAATTAGTTTTTAGATTTTAAACAGTGTATATGACTGTGAATGCATGTATGTTTTCCGGCACCCTGAGGCAGTACAGACGCGCGCTGTCATTTTCTAAGGCAGCCATGAGACTAGTGATCATTTAATAATCACTTTTAATAATGAAGTCTACAAGATTGAAATTAGGGAGTGGTAGGTTTTGGGGGCCATTAATTTTAAGTACTGTGAAAGGCAAAAAAGGAATAGTGCAAGTCTCCCAAATTTGTTACCTTCAAATTGGAAAGGCTGGGACCATTAAATATTCCAGGGTTCACGGGAAGCGAGGCAGAGGTCTGGTTATAGGCAGACATAATTAATTCATCAGGTAGCCTGGGAAGGAATAGTTAAGCTATTTATTTCCTTAAGTTGAAATAATTATAATGAAATTCTTCTGGAGAAAAATAAGAACATTGAAAATGAGGCTTATGTAAGATCTGAGAAGGAAAAGATATTTTAAGAGCATTTACTGCATTTTAGATTTTCTAAGAAAAGATAACAATAAATAATAGTGCTAACTCTGGACTAAACAGATACAAATGGTTGTCATACCAACAATTAAGCATTCATTTTAATGTTTTTGACAGGACCTTAAGCCATTTCTTTTCACCTTCCTCCTTGCTTAGTCATTAGAAATCTGTAGGCACATTTAACTTATAAAGAAGGAAAGAATGCAAATAATTTATACTAGATTTCTTTGTGTCTTATTTTGATGTTTCCACGTCGGCAATGTAGTAGAATTGGTGTATATTTTTGAATGTGTTAGATAGGGAAGTATTTGCTTCTTGAGTAGATGCATAGATGAAGGGTGGAGCCCCTACCACATAATTTCTCTATAATCTTAATAAAAAGTAATTACTAATTTCAGAGACAAACATTCATTAGATATTAGACATATTTTTGTGATAACTGAGCCTTTTATTCTGTTTCCTTTCCTCCTGTTTGCTTTCCATTGGTTCCGTCTCAGAAGTGACCTTTAGTTGTTTTTCTGGCTGATCAGCCAATTAGATGTAAAGTGATAATCGCTGATAATAACATTGTACTGTTATATATTATATACATTTAAATGATTGTGTTTGTAGGCTAGTTCAAGATCATCCATTTGAGAATTTTTGAACTTTCAGCCAGGGAGCATTTTTGTTTTTGAACTGGTGTCTATCTTTTGTAATGCTGACCCTTAAAAGCCAATGCAGGGCGCCTGGGTCAGTTAAGTGTCTGCCTTCGGCTCAAGTCAGGATCCCAGGGTCCTGGGATGGAGCTGAGTTGGGCTCCCTACTCAGCAGGAAGTCTGCTTTTCCTTCTCCCTCTGCCCCTACCCCTGCTTGTGCATGTGCGCTCTCTCTCTCTCTCTCTCTCTCAAATAAATAAAAATAAAATCTTAAAAAAGCCAACGCAATACAAACAAAAACCCAAAACAAGACAATCATGAACTACGCTATTGCCATTATATGTTGGAGACGACCTAAGTTCTGATTACTCTTTTCCTAGTAAACATACTAGAGCAAACTGTAAGGAAGGGAAATTGCTGAAGGTACAAACCAAAGGACAGAAGATAAGGACTCGAATTGAAAATGGGGTGTATGAGATAGCTAAAGCCATCGTGAGATTTTGCTTTCTCTTCCCAACTATGCAAATAGCCAAGAATAGTGCCTCTGGATCACCTGCGGTCGACTTGGGCAGAGGCTTGCCAATTTGCATTTTGAACAAGTTCACAGTGATGCTGCTGGACCACACTTTGAGTGGCAGGTCAGAGTGTGCATGAAGTTGTTGATTAATTGGCTGTCCACTTGCCCCCCACCTTGTTCATTTTTCTTTTTCTTTTCTTTTGCCTTAGTTGCCAAAACATATTTACCTAGGTTTTCAATGAGATCCTAGACTTTTAATTTATTACAAGAATCCAAAGTTCTTTTATTTTCCTTTTTTTTCCTGTGGTGCTAGCAATGCATAAAAATGCATGGCCACCAAATTCTTACAGATCCTTCAGTTAAAGTTAATTTTGTGCCTTTATCTCTGTAATTAAGGAGCCTGCGCTGTTGCCACTTAGCACAGCTCATCTTAGATGGTGGAATTTCTCTCTCTAAGGGTTTCAACTCACGCCAGCGCTCTTTACAGTGTGCTAAAATATCTCCTATTAAAACCAGTAGAGATCTTCTAGTGATCATTCCTGTAGAAACTGCATTACTTCAGATCACATTCCTGATGTCTTTCAGAGAGTTTTTTGTGTGTGGAACAGAATCAACATGTCAGCATTTCGTCACAAATGAATCAGGTACAGACTTTCAATTAGAAAATCATTCATTTTTCCACCTGACTTTTCTTAAAATTATCCAGTACTGGGCGCGTGGGTGGCTGAGTTGTTAAGCGTCTGCCTTCGGCTCAGGTCATGATCCCAGGGTCCTGGGATCGAGTCCCGCGTCGGGCTCCCTGCTCAGCGGGGAGCCTGCTTCTCCCTCTGCTGCTCTCCCCTGCTCATTCTCTCTCTCTCTCTCTCTCACACACACACACAAAAAAACAAAAATGCTCTGTCTCAGGGTGCCTGGGTGGCTCAGTCATTAAGCGTCTGCCTTCGGCTCAGGTCATGATTCCAGGTCCTGGGATCGAGTCCCGCATCGGGCTCCCTGCTCGGCGGGGAGCCTGCTTCTCCCTCTCCCGCTCCCCCGGCTTGTGTTCCTGCTATCTCGCTCTGTCAAATAAATAAATAAAGTATTAAAAAAATATATCCAGTACCTAATACATGCCCACAAATACAGAGAAGGAAACGTTTGTGTTATAATCTGCTGGAGAAAATTAATGCAAGAAAATATATGTTAGCAAACTGCTCTGTAGAAATGGTCATCCAGTGGGAGTTTTGTACTACAAAGGGGGAGACTGAAGTAAGTAAACTGTTAAATTGTTAATATTATTTAATATCACATTTTCTGGGAGCTAAGAAAAGATTCAGGTGTGATTTAGACAAAAATGGAAAAGTATAGGTTAAATAAAAACACTGTAATATATAATGGTTATTTTTTTTATTTTTAATCATTTATTATGGGCTATAGAAAGGTGTTCTTGATATTTAGAAAAAGCTATGCCTGATTTATATAAAGTTTGATATGTGTTTATGTTTAAAAATAAAAATAAGAAAACTAGCAGAAATATTTTCTAAAGGAGTAGAATATATGAGTCAGTCCTCAAAGGATGACGAGCCAAGGTAAAATTGGCTTAACCCATTTGGGAAACCTAATGGAAAAGATTCAAGTCCGTAATGAAAACAGTCTCAATAAAATCAAGTCAGCTAGAGAACCAGTGTTGCCTAAGTTGATGGATAGATTAAACTATTTTTCTATCAAGAAAAGTTAGTTTCTTAGATCCAAACTCTCCTGAAATAGGCATTAATTCACTCAGTATTTACCAGGCAGTATGTTAGGTTCTAGAAAGTGTGCCTTTATCTTTTTTTTTCCTTGAGTAATTATTGCCTAGTTGGAAGTGCTAAGAAGAATCCAGTGATAAATACCGATATACAAAACTTCCCTCATAACCAAGATGTAAATAAATTCCTAGTTCTGGAAGACATGTACCCAGAAGTTTGTGGTGAGCTTCATGAAATATTTTATTTAAAATACATAAACTGGCTGTTTGGTAGGTTGACAATATATATATTTTGCAGTATCATTTGGTCTGTGTTCCAATCCCAGCTTCCCTGACTTATTAGTTAAGTGACATGGGCAAGTTATTTAATGTCCCTAACCTTAATTTTTGAGTCTATAACATGGGGATAATGATACTAGCTTTGCTGAGATTTAGCGAGGATTAAATGAAATAATCCATGTAAAGACTGTTTGGCAAGAAGTTAGTGCTCAGTAAATATTATTAATGATGATAAGGAGATATAGATGGTAAAGTGATCTTAGGAATTACATTCAAGGGCATACAATTTTTATGATGCTATAAGCTGATGAAGGCAACAAGGACAAAATACATAATCATCTCCAATCCCTAAAAGTTAGAATTTTTCTCTAGATTTCTTTCCTTAAGAGATTGCATCTGCTACCATATCTTTAAATCAGTGCTTTCCAACCTATGGAGAAAGGTCAGTCTTTTATATATTTTTAAAAAATATATCTAATCTAATAGAGACATACTTTTACAAAATTCAACACAAGTTATTAGAAAAATTAAATTTAAAGTAAAAACCCTAGTTTTTAATTTAAAATTAAAATATATGAAAATACTTTGTATAGTTGCTGTAGAAGTTTCTAGATGCTTATTCTCAAGTTCTCTACTTATCTCAGCACTGGTCCATGGATCACATGTTTGAGTAGTACTGCTTTAATATATATAATAATTTACTTCAAAATTTATATCTATTCCCAGATCTTTTCTCTGATCTTTAGATGCATACTTGGTGATTTAAGTAAATGGTACCATGTATCTACTCAATAGAAATCTACCATTATTGTTTCCTCTCTTTCCTCTCTGCTCCTCCCCACACCAGTTCATTTCTGTCCTATTGAACCTTACCCATTGTTTTAATCTCTAGTGTTAATACTCTAGTCCAAGCCACCATCAATGTCTGATCCAATATGGAACTTGCCTTCCTTTTCTACTTATCACCTCCCACCCTATGTCTATAAGAATGATTTTTCTGGAAATAGTCTGTCTATAACCTTTTAATGCCTTTATGTTTTAATTCTAGTCTCCTTGGCTGAATGGTATGTAACAATTACATTTTCAAAGGGTTAGGAGGAAATTGCAGCATTCAAGGTAAGTGATTATGGTAGCTTAGATTGGGGTGGTGTTTGTGTAAAGGGAAAAAAAATTACTGATTCAAAAGATTTCCAAGTATTAAAATCAATATGAATAAACCAGAGGTACAGAGACCATTTTTGCTTCTATAGAGAAAAGAATACTCTTCTTTTCATGAGCTACCTGTATGCCTCTCAATTCCTTCAGGCCCATAACTGAGTCAGATCCTAGCCTTTCACAGTGAAGACTGGCATTTTAGGTAGCAAGCTAATTTGTGTTAGCAGCAACTTGGAAATCGTGTACTGGATTGAATTCTAAGAATAAAGTAGACTGAGGAGAATGGAACATACTGATATGAGTACACCTAATTCAGATTGAGCCAAATTTATTTATATGAGTATTCTTAACAAGAATCTGGATTTATTTTGGATTTAATTTAATGGTTCCAGCAGTTTGCTTGCTTATTTGATTAGAACTTGAGCTCAACAACAGCTAACATTTAATGAGGTTGAGATGCCTGAACATTCCTAGGCTGTGAAGAGGGAGAGAGGCATGGGAAGATGGGAATGAGAGAGTAGGTTTATCATGTACAGTCTTATCCACCATGTCACTCTGCCCTCAATGAAGGCACACCTTTGATTAATAATTTAAAAATGTAGTGGTGAGAGGAACAGACCTCTGCGAGAGTTGCTTCAGGTTTGGAAATGTTATTGGGATATGTTGCCTTTGAACTGGACTCATTGATTTTAGTAGGGATTATGGGATCTGTTAACAAAACACTTTGCAGTGCATAGGCTTCATTGATTAATTGCCATAATAGGCTTCAAGTATAGAATGGCAGTCATTGTTTTGAAATGCAGGGCTGTGTGGTGTAATAGATCATAGTGTCCTTAGGAATATGATATACTGGTAGATTACTAAATTTTTACCTGGGGAGATTCTAGGTATGTTGAGTAGAAACCTGACTTGTGTTACTGAAATAGGGAGAACTGCTTCTCTTGGAGTCATTTGATTAAAGGAGAGGCTGATTTCCCTTGAGAAAGGAAAATACCACCATATATATATTTTAAATCTTTCAAGGCTTTCCCAAGGAGACCTGCTGTTTACCAGGAAGAAGTCCTGACTTTTGAGAATTAATAAAAACAGAATCTGGAGTAATCCTGGGGATGTAAATGCTACAGTGGCGTATCAGTTAGACTTGAAGTTTCTGTAGGTCACTTGATCTTCGTCACTGTGGGTCCAAATGCTTGGCAGACTGATCCTGTAGTTAGTTTCTAGTTTCCTGAGTGCATAGTTGCAACAGACTTGGGAATTGACACGGTTTTCACACTGACTTCTTACGGAGTGAGGACTGTTTAGGAAGGATCAAGTGGAAGCGTCTAGAACTGCCCCTCACTAACAAAAAAAGAAAAATCCTAGGCAATATTGTATCCCCGGAAACATTGCAGCAAGTAGGGCTACTCTCAAAGACTTGAACAATACAGCAAAGATACAAGATTCCTATAACATTCCCTTTTGATTTGCTGATTTGATGGATGATCTCAGAGAACAACTGTGGACTAAATAAAGTAAACCTAATTAGAGTGGCTCCAATTGCTTTGCTTTCTAAAATGTAGTATCAGTACAGTCCTTGGTACCTGGTATGCAGCAATTGATCTGGTGATTTTTTTTTCTCTCTGCCAGTTAGTAAGGATAGTCACAGACAGATGGCCTTCAACTTGCAGGGAGAGCTGAAAAACCTTTATATTTTTAGAATAGGGCAATGATAGTGTTCTTGATTTCTGTTATAATATGGTCCATAGTGATCTTGTGATGGTTAATTTTATGTGTCAACTTAACTGGACCACAGGGTGCCCATGTATTCAGTGAAATATTACTCTACAGGTGTCTGTAAGGGGAATTCTAGATGAAATTAACATTTGAATTGGTAGAGTGAGTAAAGCTGATTGCCATCCCCAATGTGGGTGGGCCAAGGCCTGAATAGGACAAAAAGACATGAGTAAGGGAGAATTCTCTTTCTCCCTGACTGTCTTTGAGCTGAAACATAGGTCTTCTGCTTTTGGACTTGGAGTTGGACCAGATCTCATACCATGAGCTCTCTGGTTCTCAGGCCTTTGAGCTCTGATTGGAACTACACCATCAGCCTCTTGGTTCTCAGGCCTTCAGACTTGAACTGGGAGAACTAAACCATTGGCTCTCCTGGTTCTCTAGCTTGTCCACTGCAGATCTTGTGACTTCTCAGTCTCCATACCACACGAACCAATTCCCTATAATAAATCTTTTTAATAAGTACCTGTGTATCTCCTATTGGTTCTGTATCTCTGAAGAACTCAGAATAATATGGATTTTAATCACTTGGATATCTAGAAAACATCACCCTAGGCCAGTATAGTAAAGACATCAAACTTTTTGAATCTGATTAGTAGGGGGTCTAGGTGCCTTAGGTAGGACTCACACATGCCAGATGGTAGATGATAAACTCTGTGCTTTAAACTGGTAATCCTGCAAAATTTAACTTAATACAGTGTTCAAATATTGGTTCAACACTTCTGAGTCTATAAAGTTTTTTCCTTTCCCCAAATGACTGGTGTTAATTAAATATAGAAAAATAAAGAGTTCCTCATTAATCTGAAGAGAGGGCACTCATTTTAAACAACTTATACAGTATCAAACCTCTGAAACTTATAAAGTTCTGTAGCTATTTTGCCTTGAGCTTTATCTTTGAATTGTGATTATTTTTTATTGTTAACTGGAAAATAAATTTCTGGAGTTTAGTGTATTTATTTTACACATGCACATACTCATATATAAAAATCAATGTCATATTTAAAAATTGGACTCTGTAGTTGAATGACTTATGATGTAAAAATAAGGATAAGTTAAATTGGAAAGCTTTAGGGATAAACTAGAGTTTCCATCCTCAAGTTTTTCTTGTTTTTGTTTTCATTTTTTTAAAGATTTTATTTATTTATTTGAGAGAGAGAGACAGAGTGCACAGAGGGAGAAGCAGACACCCTGCTGAGCACAGAGCCCGACTGAGCCACCCATGTACCCCACCATCCTCAAGGTTTTTTTAAAATTGATTATACCTAACACTTTTAAACAAGTAAAATTTCATTTATATTTAGTAAAATAACAGATGACTAGGTAAGAGAGGTAAGTTCATCCAACTGCCACCCTTTGTTCATGTAGAGAAACAGAATTCATTTCAGCAATTTATTTAGTGTCTACTATGGGCTAGGTACTATTCTAGGCATTTGAAATATGAGTGAACAAAACAGACTAAAATCTGTACATTTGAGGAGCTTGCTTTATAGTAGCAGGAGACAGGTGATACACAATAAACATAACAAATATTGGATGCTAAATGCTATGGCAAAAAGAAAACAGAAAAGTAGCAGAAACGACACAGGAATGGAGCAGCAGTTTTAAGTAGGCTATTTTTTTTTTTTTTTAAGGTGGACACTTTTGAGCATCTGGCATTTGTGCAAAGGTGTGAAGAGGAATTAGTTATTTAGATACTGGGTGGAAGAATGTTCTAGACAAAGGAAACAGCCCTCAGGGGTTTGCCTGAAGTATTTAGGAAATCTGTTTGGGACATAGTGAGCTAGGAGCAGAGCAGTAAGAAATGGTATAGAAAGATAAATTGAGTAAAGCTCAGATTATGCAAGTACTTGTAGATTACTGTAAAGATTGGTTGGTTCTTACTGTAAGTGAGATGGGGAGCCACTGGAGAGTTTTGACCAGAGAAATGACATGATTTTATGGTTTAAAATGATTACTGTATTAGGGTTCTCCAGGGAAACAGATCAGTACTCTCTCTCTCTCTCTCTCTCTCTCTAAGCCAGCAACTAAATAAAAGTTTTATTATGAGGAATTTGCTTATGCGAGTATGTACACTGAAAAGTCCCATGTTTTGCTGTGTGCAAGCTGGAGGCCCAGGAAAGCTGGTGATACAGTTCCAGTAAAAGTCCAAAGACCTAAAAACCAGGAGAATGGATGGTGTAAATTTTAGTCTGACTCTGAAGGCCTGAGAGCCACAAGTACAGATGTTATAAATCCTAGTCTGAGAGCAGGAGAAGATGTTGCAGCTCAGCAGTTAGGCAGAGGGATTTTTTTACTTCTTCACCTTTTTTTCTGTTCAAGACTTTAATGGATTGGATGATGCCCACTCACCTTGGGGAGAAGAATCTTCTTTACTCTGCTGGTTCAAATGCTAATCTCCTCTGGAAAGATACAGACATACCCAGAGATAATGTTTAGCCCAATATCTGGGTCATAAGTTTTAGGAGACTGAAGACAGATTGCAAGAGACAAGGATGCAAGAGGGAGTACTAATTATGGTTACTTCATAATCCAGGTTAGAGAGAGGATGGTGGTTTGGACTAGTAGCTTAGCAGTGGAGGTGGTAAAATGTGATTGGATTATGGATCTGTTATAAAATTTGAATCAAGAGGACCTCCTGATGGATTAGATATGAGAAAAAGAAGGGAATCAAGGATAACTCCAAGGTTTTTGTTATGAACAAGAGGAAAGAATTTAATAAAGTGACTACATTTGTCATTTTTTTTTATATAGTTGAATCCAGGATTTTACTTATTTTAGAAGGAAGTGGGCTTGCTGTCTATATTTGCCTGATAGAAAAGGTACCAAATTGTAGTTTAATGTCCTATTTGTGAGTGTTAATTATTATTTAATTTAATTTCATTTTACTTACTGACCTGGCTCAGTGCAGTTCTCATGTGTTATATATATTCATTGATTTAACAACTACATTTCAATATTTAACTATGTAAAGGCCTTGTGTTAGGTCTGGACTACAGCAATAAACATGAAGCAGACAGCTGTCTTCATGGTGTTATAATCAATATGTCTAAAGGTTTTTTTGTTTATTGTTTTGTGTTTGTTTTTCCCATTATTTCCCATAGAATTGGATACAGAAATTAATGTTTATTTGGGGTATAAAGTTTTTAGACATATCTGTCAGGGCTTCCACAGGAAACAGATGTCAATCAAAGCAGTATAATCTAAGGCTGATTTATTTTAAAGATATGGTAGTAGGGAAGCCTCAGTGGGTAATGCAGTGACCAAGGGCTTAGCTTCTGAGTTGCTTCCATGGGTAGTCTGAAGGAATAAGGGAATGGGAAGTTAATATAATCTGGAAGGAGAATATGATATAGAGACATCCATTTTGAGAAGAGCAGTGAGTGGTCTTAGGTCAGGGGACATGGTGAACTCAATTGCATGGAGGGAGCTGGGAGCTTAAAAGTATCCTGATATCTCCCCACACCCCACTCTTCTCTCTTCCTGGATCTCTCCAGTGGCCAAACCCTATTGGCGGCCAGAAATCTATTAATACAGTCCATGTAGGTCATGGTATTGGAACAGAGAACAGTGTGCAGAATGATGGAGAATGGGTCTGGAGGGGCAAATGAAAGATGTCTGGACAGTTTGCCCCTTTTTGCCACTCAGCCTATACTCTTAACCTTTTTCAAGGTGAAATGTTTGTGATCCTAATGTAGGCGATGCACAAAGTCCCATCATCTATGGTACTATCAGGTGATGTCAGACTGGTCCAACCCTCACTGAAATAGAAAGCATTGGCTATCACTAGTATTCTTTATATAAGATAGCACAGAGGAAAAAAATAGAGAAGAAATGACTAAGTAATATAAAACATAATTGCTATAGGCCCTTGTAATCAGCCTCCACCTTGGCTGGATGGGGTTCTTTGCAAGGTGAAACTTTATGCGGAACCCTTTAAAGGTTCATTTCCACAGGATCTAAGTCCTTGGTAGTTTTATTTTTATTGGGTTGTACCTTACTGGGACTGTAAGGCGTCCCAGTATATCTCCTGATTTTAAACATAGTCCTCTTGGCCTCCATTGTGAAACTACAGCTCATCTTCCTCCTCATCTTCCCATGGTTCAATGTCAGATGGAGTATAAGATGGCTAGAGAGTAGTCTTAGCTTTCAGTTAATCAAAAATATGACTATATTTCTTGTTGGAAGAATTCCCCCTCCTTTGGGAACTGGGACCGCCACATCCACCAAGCCTAAAGTTGGTGTGAAGCAAAATTCTTCCTGTATCTGTTATCAGATATGATAATGAGAGGGGCTATGCCCACATCTTCTGTTTGATTCCTGGACCTATATGCTGTCTATGGAGAGGTAATACTATTCTACTATTTTATAACGCCAGCTATTTCTGGGTGATAAAGCATGTAGTAAGACCAGTGAATTGCCTAAGAATTAGCTCATTATCTCTATTATATATCCTGTTGTCAGCCAACATGTTGTTTCATCCAACATGACAACTGATAAAGTATAAGGCAAATCCTTGAATAGTAATGCTGGTGGAAACATCAAAGACAGATCTATACCCAGAATATGTTTATCCGTATAAGGACAAAATACTGCTCCTCCTTGAGTCCCTCCTTGATGTGATGGGTCCAGTGTAATCAGCCCACTACCAAGTAGTTGATCAGCCCAGAAAATGGTAATATTCTTGGGTTTTTGTGGGGACAGCCTGCTCTTGGCTGGCTGCATACTCAGCATAGGATGTAGAGAGATTAGACTTGGTGAGGGTGGAGGACCACCCAGCCAACTTTGTACATGAGCACAGTGTGTATAGGCTGAGGAAAATGGCTGACTGGCATGGATAGCATCATACTATCTACTTATTCCTAGAAGTCAATCAACATACTTGTCTGTCACTGATTCTTAAATTTCTTTGTTTCTAAATTTATGCCTTGCTGGCTAGACCCTAAGCCCATAAGTCAGTGTCAAACTGTACTTCTGGTTACTTCTCATTCCACTCAAAGTAGAAAACCAGATGTACAACCTAGTTTTGCTCACTGGAAAGGTTACTGCTGAATGGAATTAGAGTCTACTCCTAACTTATACAGGCATTTATGCAGATGCGTTCATTATCCAAGCTCAAGCTTTTTCCTCCTGTTTCTTGGCCATTGGGGTCTTATCCTGAGGCCAAATGTGCAGGTTGAGGGAGAGGCAGCAATGTAGTAGGAGCAAGTGCCCTGGGAGTCTGAGCCTCTTGTTTTGTGGAGTTTAGTTTACTTGTATAAACCACTTCCGTTTTGTAATGGAATTCCATTCTGCATGTCCAGAATGGAAGGCTTGGTGGATCAGATAATACCTAGTTCAACCTGGGCAATTCCGATCTCATAGGCACTCGATGTTAAAGGGCAGGTGGTTAATCTCTATTAGCACTAGTAGTAGTAAGCCCTGAGCTGCTTTTCAAATTGAGAGCAGTTGCCTGCGGAGAATGGCATGAGTTCCCTTTGATGTAAACTACATATAACAGCTTTTTGAGGTGAGAGGGCAAGGTGGAAAAGGCTGGGCCATGAATTTGGAAGGGCAAAGGCAAGATAACTGGCATACTTTGAACTCTTTGAAGAATTTCCTCATCTTTTTTTTTTATTACTATGTTATGTTAATCACCATACATTACATCATTAGTTTTTGATATAGTGTTCCATGATTCATTGTTTGCGTATAACACCCAGTGCTCCATGCGGAATGTGCCCTCTTTAATACCCATCACCAGGCTAACCATCCCCCAACCCCCCTCCCCTCCGGAACCCTCAGTTTGTTTTTCAGAGTCCATAGTCTCTCATGGTTCGTCTCCCCCTCCAATTTCCCCCCCTTCATTTTTCCCTTCCTACTATTCTTCATCTTTTTAATGATAAATATTTAATCAGCTCTTCTGTTACTATATATCTTTCTGTATAAGAGGGCGTCAGTAATGATTTGATTTTATATTAGAATTTAGACTTAATTTCATAGTAGTGTTTTTTCTCATTGTGTCTGTTTTTTTTTTTTTTTTTGGTCAGAGACATTTATTTCTTTTTCTTTCCTTTTACCCCCCTCCCCCATGGCCAAGTAATAATTAGGATGTATTTCAGTTGTATATTCCTTTGCAACATATGGCTAAACTAAAGGGGTCAGCTCCAGACCAGACTGGTGATTCATTGCTAGCCCGGTTTACTGTTTCTAGTTTCCTTTCTGTTAATACCTGCCTGTTTCTGCTATTGAGAGGAAAAATTGGATGAGGTGGTTTCATATTATTTTCATTATGTATCTATATTGAGGTAGCTCTGTAGCCAGGGTAATTAGAAAGCATATAATTGGAATAAATCAAGTTCTCTAACACTATTGTAGTTCTTCCTCGTCCCTACCTATAGAGTCCCTACTTCATTAGTACTAAATATTTGTATTGTTTTTCACAAAGTTCAAATCACTTTCAACACATTCACCTACCTTTAGGATGACAGATGTTTTCATTTCTATAATATATGTATGTATGTGTGTGTATATATGTGTGCATGTGTGTGTGTGTATATATATATATATATATATATATATATATGGCAGTTTCTTGCTCAGTGAGACCTTTTAAATTCAGGAAGTTTTCATATTATCCTTTTTTTCCCCTCAGTACTATATCTTTTGGTTCATTTTCAGTGTTTTATAATGTTTATGATTTAACAGACAATCTGTACACAAAATAGGTACTGTCAAGAAACTAATTTTTTACTGGTAACTCTGTGGTAATTGGGAGGTTAATTGATAATTCTGCTATATAATTAGCTAATATGATTCTAAATAATCATAATATAAGCATCTTTAAAAATAGTCTTTTTTTTTACAAATCTGGCTAGGTGTCAGTTTTAGTGAAAAAAAGGCTACATTTAAGAATCTGTTACTTTGGAGGCCATCAGGACAGGATGGAATTATGAGAAACCAAATGTCACTTCAATTTATTCAGCATGAATTTATCTTCCAAAAGAAGCTTAAAAATATACTGCCTACTTTTGTCTATTTTTGCTGAGAGTCTTACTTTATAATGACATTCATATTCTTTTTTGTATTTTAGCTCGAAAATTGTTGTTAAAGTTTCTTATCATAGGAAGAATTGCTTTGAAATATTTGGCTTTATATTATGTGATGATTGCTTAATGGCAAGGGATTAAAAATTACTTATTTGTAAACATTTAAGTATAGAAAGTTAACATGTTTAGATTGATAACATTTTATAGAAAGTAGTTTGTTGTTCTGGGAATGCTTAATCAGATTCCCATCTGTTGGCTTAAAGATCTTCTAACACTCAACCACATAATTAATGATTTTTTTTTTCTGTTCTTGTGATAAATTTGTAATCTGTGACTTTTGTTTTCAAATAAGGATACGATCTGTTAGCCTCTTCTCAGAAGATGTTACACATATTGCATCAAGGGAAGAGAATGTATGACATTTACAGAATTCCTGTTTGAAGGGAATTTTGCCTAGGAATTAAGCAGGTTTACATTTCATATTTTCATGAAAAAAAATACCAAAGTATCTTGCCAATTGAACTGCCTCAGTTTGGTCATTTGGTTGATTTGGATATCACCAGAAACCCCTCACCAATATCTCTTCTGCCTCACCACGGCTCACGGAAGTCACCAAGATAAGGCCACATGTCTTAGCTGGGTAACATCACTTTGTTTGGTGCCCAAAGGTAAGAGCACATCATAAGCTCTGAGAAATATTGCTGGGGCATTTGGAGTAACCCCTCTGTTGGTACAGACTTGAAACACAATTCATATAAAGCCCAATGTTGCTTAGCAACTTCTATATATAACCCTTTGAGTGATCTCTGCCTCTTCCTGTCCAGAATTGAACATCTCATTGTTTTTAAAAAGAAACTAAAGGCCTACTTTAGAGAAGGGATATTTCTCATATATATTCTCAATGCTGATGTGTCTCAGGAGAGTCCCAAAGTCATTTTTAGTACAAAAAAATATCCTGAAGGGGGATGTATTGTTAGAGACTATTCCCCTGAAGGGAGAAATGTGATCCTATAAAAAATAAATGTATTTGGATTTTACCAAAATTGGGACATTGGGTAAAATTGAGTTATTGATGTGTTTCATCTTATTCTTTTAAATAGGCAAAAAAAAAAAAAAAAATTCTTGATTCTCAGGTTAAGTAACCTTATTTAAGAAGCAATCTATCTACCCATCAGTAAGCATTTAAAACAGATTGATGTGCATAGTAGTGATGTAGAAAAGTTTTGTTTATAAGGCTATTTGTGGGCTTCATCTTCAGAAATCAAGTCTAGTAGCAGGCATTGTGGCATGCATCTCAAAAATCTTGATTGTGGTAAGCACCCAGTTGAGTTGGATGCAGGAGGGACAGCACTTACAGAAACACATGTTTTGGGAATTTTTGTAAGTTAAAATGCATTCATTGGCTTTCAAGAATTTATGTGATATAAGTATCTAAAATTGCTATTAGTATTTGGATATGAAGACATTTTCTTTTTTTTTTCATATTTTAAATTTGTATTTTTTTACTTTCAGAAAAATTAATTTTTGCTTCTGATGAATGAGATTTTTTTTTCTCCAGTGGAAGACACCACATTTTTATGTATACATATTAAAGCACTGTTTGCTAACCTAAGGTGTTATGACTACAAAGGGGTTTTGGGATTCTGTAGAGGAGCTGTGGAAACTGGACATCAAACTTCAGAATGCTTATTTTGTAATTGGTTGAGGCTTTTTTAGATTTTTTTTCTTCCTTGAACAAGAGAAAACATTTTCTCTGTCCTGAAAATCTGTCTGTGATTCTTTTTATTGACTAGAAAGATCTTGGGGAGTGGGAGATTTTGGTTAAGGATGATAATTTTAAGTCCCATCTTGATACCATAGAACTGTAGGAAATAATTAGTGAACAGTATCATAATTTACTTATGATCATACTTGGAAGCATTCTGATCTTTTAAATTTAGAATGTTAATAAGAAAATGCTGGCAAATACTATTTTTAGTGTGAATTTGGAAACAAATCTAGTTTCATTTAAAGTGAGTTGTATAAAATATTTTAAATATATACATACATATTTTCTGCAAGATGAATTTTCCTTGCATTTGTACTTCTCTCAATTATAGCCATGTTCACTGAACCAGGACAGGAACCAAGAATGGAGTCATGTGGAGAAAAATGTCAAACATACTTTTCTCAGCAGTTGTTGAACTGCCCGGTTCTTGATGGGGTGCAATTATTGTTTAGGTGTTCATTCTAGTAACAAGTTAGAGGGAAGGAATTTGAAACCTAGTGTTTTCCAGGGATGAGAAATAAAGAAAGCAAAACAAGCAAACACACAATCAAAGCTCAGGCTTTGATTTGGGAGTTGATTTGTGAGACTGAATGACTAATGCTTTTCATACTACTGCACACCGTCTATAAAGGAGGAAGGGCTGATAGAGTGGCTGCAGATACCTAATTAACACAGCCGCCTCTGTCTTCTCTGGGGTTTTAAAATAGAAATAATGTTACTCTTGAGGGTGCAGAGCTGGACTTTTGTGCTCTGGTGGTAACCAGTCTTAGAAGAGAATGAGTATGTCATGCTTCAGTGCCTCTGCTTTTCGTATTTATTGTTTGTAAATGTGGTTTTGAGAATGTTGCTGGAAGTCAGAAGAAAGGAGGGAAATAGGTATTGAAGCAAACAATAATAAAATAGATCTACCACTGGAACTGTCTGTGCAACAAGCAGTGAAGTAATTTAAGATGTATTGCACTGTTTTTAAAGAAAAAAATACACGGTGAAAAAATTGAATGGTTCATCCTACTGTTCTACAGGCAGTAGTTTTTATTTAAACACGGCACTCTTGATATTGCAGTCTTTTTAAAAAATCATTAATTTTATTTAATAGGGAGGATGTGTGTCAGTTTCTGCTGTGGTGTGAGTTTGACATTTGGAGAGTGAGTAAGGAAGTATCAGGAAGGTTGTGGTAGGTTATATCCTTCAGGAAATGATGCTGTAAGCAAATAATGCTGGGCAGCCCTACCAAACTGAATTTTCTTGAAGACAGGCACTACATTTTGTTCTTTTGTTCTTTTTAGCTCAAGAGGTATTTTCTTCAGGAGTGCCTGCTGTTGTTAGGTACCTGATTAGGTTTGGAGATTGAAAGTAGGAGAATTAATAAATGGTTAAAGGGGGTGGGGAAACATGTATAGGCAGAATCAGTTTGCTTTAAGGCTTTAAAGGGCCTTGTGCATTCCATTTCAGCAGGGTGATCTGTGGTGGCAGATCATATTATTGACTTAGGAGAGTTACGCCTTCTATTATAATGATCTGAATAGTAGAAGAGCTAAAGAGATGTAAGTTTTCATTATTTGGTTGTCTTTGCTTTTCAACAAGTAGCCTTTCAAACTTTTGTTAAATTGGACAATTAGATGAAATATGCTCTACCTTAGAACTTTTAAATTATTTTTTAGATAATACACTTTAAAATCATAATTATATTATAGGTCCTTTCATAATTTACTTCAGATTCTATTGTCTTTGCATTTTTATAGTAGGAAAAAATAGAAAAATAAACATAAAAATACAGTGATGTTATTCATAACGTCATTATTCTGAGATCATGGTAACATTTTGATGTATAATCTTGAGATACTTTTCTATGAATTTATAATTAAACAACAAAAGACCTTTTAACCTTTATTATTTTTCACATAACAGTGTACTATGAACATCTTTTTATGTCAGTAAATACAGATTTAAAACTTATATTTTATGTGTGACGTAGCATACATATTCAAGAAAACCGTACCTGTGATTTGCATGGGGGGGTGCTCAAAAATTTGAAGATACTATGTAGGAATATTAATCATAATGGCTAAATTATTCCACATGAACTTTGGGAATTCTTACAGAGAATTTCAAATTGAATTGAATGTACAACCAAAAGATAATCACTGTTATACATCGTTACAGTTGTCCACCCTTATCTGCTGGGATATGTTCCAAGAACCCCAGTGGGTGCCTAAAACTGCAGATAGTACCAAACTCCATATATACCATGTTTTTTCCTATACATACATACCCATGATAAGGTTTCATTTATAAATTAGGCATAGTAAGAGATTAACAGCAATAGCTAATGATAAAATAGAACAATTATAACACTATACTTTAATAAAAGTTATGTGAATGTGGTCTCTTAAAATATTTTATTGTACCGTACTCACCCTTCTTCTTGTATGATATGAGATAACAAAATGCCTACATGATGAGGTGAAGTGAGGGGAATGACATAGGCACTGTAACATAGTGTTAGACTACTATTGACTTTCTGAAGTCAGAGCATCATCTGCTGCTGGACCATGGTTGACAATAGTTAACTGAAACCAATGGGCAATGGAACTGTGTACAAGGGGGACAAAATGCTGACCATTTTAAAGATAACATAGAATTAAAGAAATCTTTTAAAAGCCTGGTTCTGACACAAATACCGTATGATTTCATTCATTTGTGGAACTTAAGGAACAAAACAAACAAGAAAAGGAAAAAAAGAGAGACAAACCTAGAAACAGACTCTTAACTGGAGAGAACAAATTGATGGTTAGCAGAGGGGAGGTGGGTGGGAGGATGAGTGAATGAAGTAGGAGACGGGGAATAAAGAGTACACTTATGATGAGCACTGAGTAATGTATAAAATTGTTGAATCAATATATTTTACACCTGAAACTACTATAACACTGTATGTTTACTATACTGGAATTAAAATTAAAAAACTTAAAAAAAAAATTCTGGTTCTGACAATAATTTGCTGAGTGATCTTGGTCAAATTGCTTAGTCTCTCATCCTTGGGTTCTTTCTCATTTGTGTAATTTAGAATTCCTAACACATAGAATTGAGAGAATTAAATGAAATATTGTTTGTAGAGAACTTAGCACAATGCTAGGTACATGGTAAGTGCTCAGTAATAAGTAACAGTTCTTATCGAAATCCCTTCAGGCTATTAAGACATTGTCTATGATTGTAAATGCCCCATGGTGAAACATACTGAGGGAACCATTTGTTCAGTCTGTTCCTTAATGGATGCTGTCCTAGATGCCGAGGATGTAAAATTAAACAAAAGGTGATCCTTGGCTTTATGGTACCCACAATTTGGTGGAGAAAAATGTCAGCAGGGAAATTTATAAAACTGTATGATTATACCATTGGGACAGTTTGGCCAGAGCTCTTTGTGAACCCTGTCTTGGGAATTATTGGCCCATGAGCAATGAGGAATCTATGTGAGTTTACAACTCCAGTAGTTTTGATTATGAGTAGGCCACATTAATTATATTATAAGTACCACTATGTGATCTGGCCAGAGCATTCTGGGAACATCAAATTAGAAAACAGTGGCCCATAAGCAATAAGAGTCCTAGATTGAAGTTTCCATTTTACTGATGTTGAATAAGCTACCAAATTAAGCTTCCAGGTGGCATTATTAGCAAACAGATTTGCTTGCACTTAAATGGAATTTAACGTTGGGTTTTCTTGCAGATCTGCTTATAGCATTATGGTCTTGGTTATAGTAGTTTAATTTGGTGCAGGGACTCTTGATAGTATGGTAAGTGAAATTTATAAATGTTCTTTTCCATCCATACTTCATTATAAAACCTACAGAGTAATATAGCTCAGTAAAACTTAAATACTTTAATCTCAATTTGGAAATATTTAAAAGAATAAAATATGCAATTGGGGGAAATAATTAGCTGGGACATGTAAACAATATAACAGACCACCCTACTTGCCAAACTGTACCATGGTTGCGGTCCTATTCTGTTTGGTCTGTTTTAGGTCATTGGATATAAAAAAGAAATTTGTGTATGTGCGTGTATGATATATATATATATATATGTATATATATACAATGTATGCATAATATATATGTGTATATATAAGCATATATGATACAATATATATGTACATATACAGATAGATGGGCAGAAAGAAACTTGTTTTTGTTTTTTTTTTTTAACTTAAAAGAGATCTTGCCAGTATGTTGGAAGTGACTGTGAAAGCTCTTTGATCTTTTGGTTTTGTAGCTGACAGAATTTTGAAACCTTCGTCTCCCTCAGTAAAGGCAAAGAACTGTCAGGGTATTTGATAGACCTTTGATATTTCATGGCTATTTAGTCCAAAAGATGTGCATTTTTTTGTTGGAGATATATATATGTTCTTAAATTCTTTGATATATATTAGGATAGTGTGTCCTATGCCATTGTCAAAGTGAAAATTGATTCATTTATCATGTTTCTAATATTAAAAATATTCACAAGGATAAAGTTCATGGCTATTTGGCTATATTTAATAAATTCAAGAGTGTGATTGAGTTTGTTGATTTGCCAAGTGCCAATATTTAAGCTTTCTGATCTTTGGCAATTTTTTAGGTAAAAAAAAAAATAGTGCTTGTTAGTTTTTATCTTACAATTGATATAATAACCATCCAGTTTGAAACATATATCAGAGGTATAAATAGTATTTGTTTGTGTATTTTGCTTCAGTAAATTAATTCAGGTTCGTTGTGACAGATACATCCACTCCCCAAATAAAAATTTCTGGGCAATTAGAATCCAGCACCAACGTAGTTCCTGCTCTTTTTTAGACTTTAAAAAATAAAATAAAATAAATGCTTTGTGGATTTATTTAGTCAGTGTAAATATGACAAGTTTTATTTTTTTCAAGTGAGTTTTCTGATTATTTTATTTTTTGACCATTTCTATCACTCTTACTTATAACAAAAGGGTTTTTTGTTTTTCAGAAGTTTAGCTTATTAAAATTATTTAGCAAATACTAAGCAACAAAGAATTTAAATTTAGTACGAAGTCCCAATCAGCTGGGAAACTGTAAACTGCAAAATGTCTTGGGTAGTTTTATGGCTAATGGTTAAGGTCAGATACTCTGGAAACAAAATCTTGGATTTACATTCCAGCTTCACCCACTTAATAGCTGTGTGATGTTGGCAAAATTATTTAACCTCTTGTTTCTTCATCTGCCATCATGAGAATGACACTAGTACTCTTCACACTGGGTTGTTGTGAGGGTTTAAATAAGTTACTACTTAACAGTGCCTAGAATGTAGTAAATACTCCATGAGGTTAGTCATTATCATTTATGATTTGTGATATTTACAACTTATTATAATTTTTTTTTTCTGTTGACAGACTGGTTTTCGTGTTTTATTTACTATATATTTTATATTTCATGGATGGCTTATATGCTGCATTTTACTTTAAGAGAAATACATATTTAAAGTTATATCCCTTGTGCATGGTAAAATATACCCTTTTTGGTATATGTGGGAGATGTCCAAAATAACTTTTGTATTGAAGTGCATTTTTTTTTCCTTTCTTGGTTGGAATTAGGACCCAACTTTGAATCAGAGATTAGAGTATGGATTACAGGTTCTTAGACCTGGACGGTACTTTTCAGTTCAGCCTCTTCAGTTTTACCTGAGGAAGCTAAAACTTTGGGAGGTTATCTTACTGAAGTTCACATGGCTAATGCCGTAGACTCAGTCTAGCACTTGTGTCTTTTGACTTCTTAACCTCCCTCTCTGTTTTGGTGAGTAAAGAATTTTTGACAGTGTTTGAGTAACAGCGACATTCATATTAAGAGATGAAAAGACGGGGCGCCTGGGTGGCTCAGTCAGTTGAGCGTCTGCGTTCAGCTCGGGTCATGATCCCAGGGTCCTGGGATCAAGTCCCGCATCGGGCTCCCCGCTCTGCGGGAAGCCTACTTCTCCCTCACCCACTCCCCCTGCTTGTGTTCCCTCTCTCGCTGTGTCTCTCTCTGTCAAATAAATAAATCTTTAACAAAAAAAAAAAAAAGAGAGATGAAAAGACATAACCATCATTGATTGTAATCTGTTGGTACATGACTCACATTAAGAAGAATCTGGTGGTAATTTGGAAGATTGGTCGGCGTATGTTCTCAGTAGCATAGCTTATTGTGCAGACTGAGGTCTGCATCATCACCTAAAGCCCCTCTCTACCCCAAACCTGTGGTTTTTGCCATGTAATTTTTCCAAAGAGAGAAACCTGACCACAGAACAGAGTGTTATTTGAGCCAAGACTGTTGAAACATGAAGTTAGACTTCTTCCTAGAAATCAGTAGACTAAGACTGTGTTAGCTCATGTTTCGTATTACACGAGAGAAAATAAACTGAAAGGTCAGTTGAACAGTTACAGCATTGCCCTTTTCCAAGATAATCAGCAGAGCATGTAGCAAAGACGTGAACAGGAGCGTGACTGGAAAGACAGTGGCTGATAAAGAGGCTGGCCGTTCAAAGTGCTTGGGACAATACTTGACACTTCCAGGCCTGACCAGATGGGCCGCCTCACAGGGCTTACCATCAGTAATTCTGATTTATTACATTCACACGATATTCTTTTCTAGTTAGGCAGTCAGGTTTTCACATTGCCCGAAGACCCCAGGAATTTTAATATTGACCATTAATCATACCTTGGTAAAATGCAAGGGCAATATATTATTAATTTGTTTGCAACCAAGAGACAAGGCACAGTGATGAAAATTAATTTCTAGCTATATTTTGTTAATTTATTCTAATTAATTAATCTGTTAAGAAGTGAAAATATGTGTGCCTTAATGGCTATATTGTAGGTTCTTTAAGTTGTATCATTAAATATCATTTCCATTATCCTAAATGTAGGATTCTAGAGATAAGTACTTTATTATTAAAATAAATAGGGAGTTGTATAAAGCTAAGTAATACCACTAAGCAGAGGATTTCTAGTTTTTCATTAAATAAGAACATTTCATGTTTTTGGTTTTGTAGGACTTAGAACTGGGAGGATCTCAGCAATAACTTGCCCCAACCCCTTCACCTCTATGGCCCAGAACCAGAATTAGGAAAGAACATTTAATAAATAACAACCACTATTTACTTTCAGGACACTGTTTTAAATAGTAGCAGCAAACTTTTAAAAGTTAATTTTTAACAGTTTTGAAATGACCTCATTCTCCCACTCCCTAAAAAGAAAGATTTAATTTCTATATAGTCATAATTTCTACATCTATTTTTTTATGTTTGAATCAGATTTATTTTAATTAAGAAAACATCATAGATTTGGTTTAAACATACTCTGTGTTCTGCTTCTTTTTTTTTTTTTGATGTAGTGTTCCATGATTCATTGTTTTCGTATAACACCCAGTGATCCATGCAGTACGTGCCTTCCTTAATACCCATCACCAGGCTAACCCATCCCCCCACCCCCCTCCCCTCTAGAAGCCTCAGTTTGTTTCTCAGAGATTTGAAACTCAAAGTGAATGGTTCAAAGAAAACTACCTTTTAAGTTTGGTGGGTTTTTTTGGTTCTTGTTTATTCTTGTTCAAATGCTGATACATCACGAACCTCTCCTATAACAACATATGCAATTACTAAACACTGTATGACACATGCACAAATTTTAGCTGTTCATCACCAAGTAGTCAAATTATACTTCAGGTCAAGTAAGAGCAAAACTGATATTTAAATAGCTTTTATTCTTTCACATTAGAAAATAGGAGATCAACTATTTGTTCTTAAATGTGATCTGAGGATGCATTTATCGGATTGGCTCTGCATTTGATTGTGTTTTAGATATGGTACAAAATGAGTAAGGTTTTTTTTAAAAGATTAAAAATAATTAGTGCTTGCTTATAATTGAATTAATATTTAGATTTTAGTATTGTACTATAATTAGCATGATAGAACTATTTCATTTTTTCAAAGTTTCATTGACTTCTTTTTCTAATTAGAAATCCCTTAATTTCTTTTTTTTAATATGAGATATGCCATAAAATAATTTATTTTTAATAAATTTACAAATAAATTATTTATACAGTTGATCCTTGAACAATGCAGAGGTTAGAGGCACCAACCCCCTTCACAGTGGAAAACCAGCATATAACTTTTGACTCCCCAAAATGTAACTACTAATAGCCTACTGTTGGCTGAAAGCCTTAACAATAATATAAACAGTCTATTAACATTGTATCTTGTATCTTGTATATATTGTGTACTGTATTTTTACAATAAAGTAAGCTAGTGAAATAAACATTATTAAGAAACTCGTAAGAGAAAATACATTTACAGTACTGTATTTATAAAAAAATCAGCAGTATAAGTGGCCCCGCACAGTTCAAACACATGTTGTTCAAAGGTGAACTGTATATAAGTACAACCCTAACATCAATGGTATTATCTTTCTGCTTTATCAGTGGGCAAGCTGAAACTCTAAGACCATTAAGTAAAAAACCTAAGGGCAGTTTGCTAATGAGCCTAGCAATTGAACCCAATCTTTTATTTCTACAGTCTGATCTTTCTGGTACGCCATCATGCCTGGCACATAGTAGGTGGTCCAGACCATTTAGTCTTAGGCTAATTCCATATGTGAAATAGTTATTTTACTTAACATCGAGTCCCAATTCTCATGAATATTGGTAAGGATTGTGATAGTGAGACTAACTACTTGAATAAAAACCACATACCTGCACAATGCTATGTTTGAATAGAAATGAGATGATGGGAATTAATTGCCTTTCACTCACTTTTCATCCCTTCTAAATCACAGAACGGTTTGCATTCATCTTAAATAGCACCGAATGCTGAGGAGGATGTGTTTTGGGTCCTGGCAGCAGTCGGTGTCTTTATTGGGTCATCACATCCCATAGTTTGCTATTCACTTTTGTGGTTCCATATGTTTGATCTTGATATAGCACCAAGTTGGTGAATCGGCTTCCTATGTGAGATCATGTATTTGCTTACAAAGCTGGTTGTTTGGTCACACAGGACCTTCAGGAGGCTGGGGGAAGAATTTCTCTGAGGATTCCTTCCCATTTTCTATATCTTAGTGGTCAAAATTTGTCCCATGGAGCCTTTATTCCTCCACACATGCATGTTGTAGAATCTGACCTCCACTGGTAGTCACTTGCGAGTGACAACCTCCGTAAGTCCAGTCAAAGGAGTGCATGAAGCTCAGAGGGCCAGTGGGACTGAGTGAATCAGGGAGTGGAGTATAGTTACAATGCATTGTAACTCTCTTACATTTTAAGAGGCTATTAATTTTTTTTATGTTGATCTCAAATGCAGCAATCATTTTTAATACTTTTATTGTCCTACTAGTATTTATTCATTTCATGCAAAGGTATCATGCTAAGCATTTTTAGGCATTTTATCTCATTTGATTATCAAAGCAACCTTATGAAGTAGGTTCTGTTATTAGGTTAGGAAATTTAGTCTTGGTTATAGCTGGTAAAAAGTAGGATTGGGATTCAAACCCCAGCATAATAATTTTAATCTTAAACCTAAATCTGACCATTGTATCACCATTGCTTAGCCACAATCTGAACATAGTTAAGTGCTCACTAAAAATTTTTCATTGAGTAGTTACTGTGTGCTAGTGCTTTAGGGTTTGGTTACCTCAGTATGCAAAACAGATAATTTTCCTTGTCTTTGTGGGATTTATATTTTAGCTACTTCTGGTTTCTGGTTAAAAGCCTTTACCAACGCCTTATGTAATGCTTTCTCACTTTGCTTTTCCTTTACTATCTCCCACACATTATGAACAATGTCTTGAAGCCACTTTGTGATGTCTTTCATCTCTATGTTTGCAGTGACTAGCATAGCACTAGATATATAGTAGATGTTCAGTAATACATATGGAATAAATGGGTGGATTTTACCACTCCTTGTTCATCACCTTTACTTAAATGGTCCCATCTCTGGTGTTTCCTGGTAGATGAAGTTGAGTATACACTGAACTGGATAGAGATTAGAAGAGTGACTAAGATTTTAAGTGGAAGCTTTGAAATTTATACATTTGTTGATTAATGACATTTAAACATTTAAAAATAAGGAACAACATTTAAAAATAAGAAACCACATGCAGTATGATACCAATTTAAAAATTCTTTTCATTGATCGATCTTATATAAAAGAAGAGTCTACAAATCCCTGTGCTTTTATTTATTTATTTTTTTTCAAATCCCTGTGCTTTTAATATTGAGTCTATTTTAATAAAGATTTCATTAACCTTTGGATTCTGCCTACCAAAATTTATCCTTCAAATTGCTCCCTTTAAAACCTGTCTTTGATCATGTCAGTTATCTCCTTTTTAAAGTCTTTAGGGTTTTTATTTATTTTATTGTCTAGCCAAAAACTATCTTTTCCATCCTGATTGGCTTCTAGATTCCAACCCATTCTCTTGCTCTGGCTACACACAGCTAGTTGTCATGTCAACAAGAACCTCCGGGTTTTTACCTATGTATTGTCCTTCTCTGTCTTTTCTCTAGCTTTCAAAATATACTACTTATCCTTCAAGATACAGCATAAATGTCAACTACTCCCTAACGCCTTCTCTAACCTCCTCTTCTCCCACCAGTTCCTTCTGTTGTCTTGCTTCCTCCTCAGGGAATGCTTGCTTACCCCAACCCTCTCCTGTCCTGAGTTGAACACTCTTCCATGGGACTAATGAACTTTTTTTTTTTTTTTAAGATTTTGTTTATTTATTTATTTGACAGAGAGAGAGATAGCGAGAGCAGGAACACAAGCAGGGAGAGTGGGAGAGGGCGAAACAGGCTTCCCGCCGAGCAGGGAGCCCGAAGCAGGGCTCGATTCCAGGACCCCAGGATCATGACCTGAGCTGAAGGCAGACACTTAACCGACTGAGCCACCCAGGCACCCTGGACTAATAAACTTCTAAAGGAAAGGATTTTATTTTATGTAACTGAATTATTAGCACACAATAAATATTTTTAATCTGTAATAAATATGTTGCAGTTTTTGTTGTAGAATACTTATCCTTAATTAAGAGACATAAACTGTTCACTTTAAAGTCTCAAATGCCTAAATCTTCATTTGACATTTTAATACATGGATAATTGTGCATATTCTGGATAGTTTTCACCTGAGAAGAAAGTTCCTGCGAGAAACCTTGAAGTCTTTTTAAAGGCTGATTTAAAAAGCTATTTTTTTCTTTCAAAAATCCCATTCCCTCCTCTTTTAACCTTATTTTCCCATTGTTTAGCTATTAAAAATTCCTGTTGAGCTTTTACTTCTGTGCTTATTCTTGCCTCCAATACAAGTCTCCATGAGGAAGCAAACGACAATATAAAATCTTGAAAATTAAGCTAGCAGGGAGGGAATTTCCCCCGTGGGTTCCTTAGGTTTCAGGACCACTCAGAAACACTTGAGAAAGGATTCTACATCCTAGACATTTCTAGATAAGGTATGATCCATCTCCCTTGACCTATCTCCTATGTTCACAACTCTGCCTGAAATTAGAAATTCAGTACTGATCTAGGATGAATTATCTTCCAGGAGAGCAAAGATTTCAGTTTGTTTCTTTTTTTTTTTTTCTAAAATTACTCCTGCTACCTCTGTAAAATAACTATCCCCCCTGTCAATCCAATCTATTTAATTTTTTTCCAAACTTTCCATATTCCGTGCATTCAAGTCAATATGGAGTACTTAGTATGTGCTATGTGTTAGTATGCCTTTATTTGTAATTTCCACAACAGGAAAAGAATGGTAAAGATTCTTAAACACTTTTGGAATTTGAGGGGAAAAACCCTTAATGTTTGCTAATACTTAACATATATATTAAAATCTAAATCAGTGCTATAAATAAAAAAAGATAAAAAGTATCCTACAGCATCGCCCCTCACTGAAGTTGCAGCCAACAGTTACTGAGCGCTTGCTGGCTACTGTGGGGATGGCTCCAGTGTGATTTCATTGATTCCTTAGAACCTGTATGTTTCTCCCATTTAAGAGGGGAGGAAATTAAGGAAAAGGGAGGTTAAGTGACTTGTTCAAAGTGACATAGAGTATGTAACAGGATATAACCTGCACTTTATTTCTAAAGACTAAGCTGATTCTCTTAATTAAAAGATTAATAGCTTTATGAATGAAATTTTAAGGAGTTTCTTTAAAAAGAAAATGTGACATTTAATTTGAGTTTTTTGTCTCTTGATTCACTTAAAGTATACCTTTTGTGATAAATGATGCTTCATCTCTATTGCTCCTTACCTTCTTGACCTTGGACAACTTAACATATTTAGCTGTGCCTCTGTTTCTTCCTTTGTAAAAAGGATTAAAAACATCAGTGCAGAGATCAAATCTATATCTGTACAAAATGCTAGTTGCTATACTAACTTCATTTTATGTTCTTTGGTTACTAAGAATTTGACCTAGTTTTTAAATATCCTATAAATTCATAGCAAAATATTAAGAGAGATGACTGTAGTAGGAGAGGGCACAGGCATGATGAGCTTGCTGTGTCCTCAGGCATTTTCTTTTTTGAGCCACAGTGATTTCAAAGTGGAATGTGTATTTCTGTATCAGAAGCTATAGGGCTGACCTTGAGGGAAGTCAAGATATTTAGTTAAAGTAATATAATGCTATAATCCTATTTCCGTTGAAATTTTAGTAAATGGGGCATTTGTACATATTTTATGAAAGTTCTTATGAATGATTTTTTTTTTAAACTTAAACCTTAAATCTGAAGTGTTTTTAAGATAAGGCTCACATTAACAATAAAATTATTACTGCATTTGTTTAACCTCCCAGAGTTGTATCTTTTTTTTTTTAAAGATTTTATTTATTTATTTGAGAGAGAGAATGAGAAAGAGAGAGCACATGAGAGGGGGGAGGGTCAGAGGCAGAAGCAGGCTCCCTGATGCGGGACTCGATCCCGGGACTCCAGGATCATGACCTGAGCCGAAGGCAGTCACTTAACCAACTGAGCCACCCAGGCGCCCGAGTTGTATCTTTTTTTAATCAGTAATTTTCCTTGTATTATGTATATATGTGTTTTTATTCTTTTCACCCTAAGTCCAAATTAATTTTGTTGATTGTTCCTTACTATTTGATCATTTTTTTTTAAAGATTTTTTAATTTATTTATTCATGACAGAGAGAGAGAGAGAGAGGCAGAGGGAGAAGCAGGCTCCCAAGGAGCAGGGAGCCCAATGCGGGACTCGATCCCAGGACCCTGAGATCATGACCTGAGCCGAAGGCAGACGCTTGACCATCTGAGCCACCCAGGCGCCCACTATTTGATCATTTTATGGAATGTTGTTACTATGTTGTTTAATATGGGTTAGAGTTTTCATACACCCACGAATTATAGCTGAATGATATTCGTAAGAAGTAAACACAAAACAAAAAACAAAAAACACATTTTCTCATAGGACTTTGAGACTATGAGGGGGTTTGCATACTAGTATCTCATTATATCTATAGACCTTTTTTTTTGGTCCAGGTCAATATTTTAAGGATTTTTGAAACATTGCCAATATTTAAATTAGGGAGAGTTCATAGAAAAATGTCAGATTTTTTTGATTCTTGAGTAGCTATTTGATCTGGCAAATCACACTTGGTAACAATGGGCTGTAGCTATTAAACAGAAGCTTTTGTTTTTCAGTGGGGTTTGTACTTTCCATCTTATGAGAATTCCTTTCTGCATTGTTTTCTGTACTCTAAGGCCACCTTCATCTTTTCTCATCAGGCTCACACTTTTGTGTTTCTTTATGTGGGGCATCTCCTCATATATTTGATACTTCTCTGGTTTCTGTGGGTGGTTCAGTTTGTGTCCCCTGGAGTAAGGGCTGTCAGTGAGACTGGGGTCATGTCATTTTGTTAAAAGCTAATTTATTTCAGATCATGGATTAAATATAATTTTTATACTTATAAACCACGGATGTGTGTGCATGCTGCACGCACATGTGTACATGTGTGTGCATGTATGTGTGTGTATTCATATGTACTGGGTATATATATAATACAAAGGGGCAACTCAACACCAAAAATCCCCAAATAATTTGATTAAAAATCTGCAGAGGACCCAAATAGACATTTTTCTGAAGAAGACATACAGATAGCCAACAGACTATCGAAAGATGCTCATAAGAAGATGCTCAACATCACTAATCATCAGGAAAGTGCAAATCAAAACCATGAGATATCATCTTACACCTGTCAGAATGGCTAGTATCAAAGAGACAAATAACAAGTGTTGACAAGGATGTGGAGAAAAAGGAAGCCTTGTGTACTGTCGGTGGGAATGCAAATTGGTGCAGCCTCTGTGGAAAACAGTATGGAAGCTCCTGAAAAAATTAAAAATAGAAATACCATACAATTCAATAATTCCACTACTGGATATTTACCCAAAGAAAACAAAAAGGCTGATTCAAAAAGATATACATACCCTGTGTTTACTGTAGTGTTATTTACAATAGCTAAGGTATGGAAGCAAGCTAATTGTCCATCAATAGATAAATAAAAAGGAAAAAGTGGTGTGTATACACATACACGATGGAATATTACTCAGTCATGAGAAGGGATGATAAGACCTTGCCATTTGCGACTACATGGATAGCTAGGTGAAAAAAGTCAGAGAACGACAAATACCATATGCTTTCACTTATGTGTGAAATCTAAAAAATAAATGAACAAAAAGCGGAAATAGACATATAAATACAGAGAACAAATGGGCGGTTGCCAGAGGAGAGGTGGGCAGTAGGATGGGCAAAATGGGTGAAGAGGAGTGACAGGTACATTCCAATTAGGGAATGAATAAGTCACGGGAATAAAAGGTACAGTATAGGCAGTATAGTCAATATTATTGCAATAAAGTTTTATGGTGACAGATGATCGCTACATTTATGGTAAGCATAGCATAATAACATAGATAGCATAGTAAACATGTCTATCTAATGACAAGTTGTACACCTGAAACTAATGTAACATAGTGTCAAATATACTTCAATTAACAATACAAAAGGGGGTCATTTATGAAATATTCCCACCCACACCTACCACTCCTATAAGCCACTTCACTCCATTGATCTGATTATATGGCATGTTTTTGCTGTCATTGAAGCAAATGTGGTGACTGTGGTGGTGTTAGGAAGTCTTAAGGCCCCTGCCCACCTCAGGCCATTGGAACCCCACCCCTGGAGCTGAGGAAGAGGCCCTGTGAAAATGGATCTGCATGCCATTCATAGCCGTATCTATATTTTCTTTATGCAAATAGCTGCTTTGCAGAATACTGTTCTATAACTTCTTTCCCTAAAATTAGCAATCCATTTGGGGCATCTTTGCGTATCAGCCCATTTCTCTCTACCTCATTCCTCTTAATGACTCTTGTGTAATTTATTGTTTGGATGTTCCACAGTTTATTCAACTAGTCTCCCAACTGTTGATCTGGTAGGTTATTTTCCATGGCTTGGTGTCATAAATAGTGCCATAATGATTATCACTGTACACCATAGATGGCCTTGCTTCCTTGTTCTGTAGATCCAAAGTATAAATTTCTAAAAATGGAATTACTTTGTGATTTTGAAATTTTCATAGCTGATGCCAAATTGTTCTCTAGTTTATATCATACCAAACTGTCTTTGAGAATGTCTTTTCCTCTGCGCTATACTGTGTTCACACAGACTATCATGTTTACTGATTTTTTTAGGTAAAAAGTAGAATTTTCAAGTTTAGGATTTGCACTTCTTTAGTTACATAAGAATTTGAACATATTTTCATATGTTTATTGGCCATTTGTATTTTTTTGTGAACTATTGGTTTTGTTTTTTTTTTAAGGTTATTTATTAGAGAGTGTGCAAGCACATGGGGGAGGGACAGAGGGAGAGGAGAGAGAGAATCTCAAGCAGACTCCCCGCTGAGCCTGGAGCCTGATGTGGGGCTCAATCTCACAACCCATTTTTTATTTAAATGGTACTTATTTGTTATAAATGATTGGAACAATGCAAGGGAGAAAGTAAAAAGAAACCCCATGAAAGAAATTGTCACTAATATTTGGGGAACATTATTCCTGATATTCTGTATGCTTACATATAGGTAGGAGAATAGAGAAATATCTTGATAGACAGAAATAATATAATGAAACATGAGAAAAATATGTGTTAAATTTAACTTAAATTTATTTGAAACAAAGATACTGAAGTGAAATGAAAGAAATGTCTGAAATTTATATACATCTTCCTTTATACTCAAAAATGTTGTTTTCTGGAGTGTACATCTGTCAACAAAGGGTTTAAGCCATTTACAATAGTATCAAATAGTACCAAAAAGAATAAAATACCTAGGGATAAACTTAACCAAGGAGGGGAAAACCTGTACTCTGAAAACTATAAAACATTGATGAAAGAAATTGAAGATGACACAAAGAAATGGAAAGCTATTCCATGCTGATGGATTGGAGAACCAGTATTGTTAAAATGTCCATACTGTCCAAAGCAATTTACAGATTTAATGTAATCCCTATCAAAATACCAGCAACATTTTTCACAGAACCAAAGCAAATAATCCTAAAATTTGTACAAACCACAAAAGACCCCAAATAGCAATCTTGAAAAAGGAAAACAAATCTGAAGGTATCACAATCCCAGATTTCAAGGTATACTATAAAGCTGTAGTAATCAAAATAGTATGGTACTGACACAAAATTAGACACAGATCAATGGAACAGAATACAGAGCCCAGAAATAAGCCTACACTGTTATGGTCCATTAATCTACAACAAGGAAGACAAGAATATATAGTGGGAAAAAGACAGTTTCTTCAACAAATGGTTTTGGGAAAACTGGACAGCTACATGCAAAAGAATGAAATTGAACTACTTTCTTACACCATACACAAAAATAAACTGAAAATGGATTAAAGACCTAAATGTGAGTTCTGAAACCATAACATTTCTAGAAGAAAACATAGGCAGTAGTTTCTTTGACATTGGCCATAGAAATATTTTTCTAGATATGTCCTCTCAGGCAAGGGTAACAAAAGCATAATTAAACTATTGGGACTACAACAAAATAAAAACCTTTTGCACAACAAAGGAAGCTATCAACCAAACAAGGCAGCCCTCCTGAGTAGGAGAAGATAATTTCAAATGATGTATCTGATTAGGGGTTCATAACCAAAATATATGAAGAACTTATACAACTCATACACAATTGGTGGGAATGCAAGCTGGTGCAGCCACTGTGGAAAACAGTATGGAGGCTCCCCCAAAACTTAACAGTAGAATTACTGTATGATCCAGTAATTGTACTATGGGCCATTTACCCAAAGGAAATGAAAACACTAATTCAAAAACATATATGTACCCCCACGTTTACTGCAGCATTATTTACAGTAGCCAAGATATGGAATCAACCCAAATGTCTATTGATAGTTGAATGGATACAGAGGATACAGAAGTGGGTGTGTGTGTGTGTGAATGTATGTTTATAAGTGTGTGTGTGTATATATATATATATATATACACACACACACACACACACACATAATGGAATATTACTCAACCATAACAATGAATCATGGAACACTACATCAAAAACTAATGATGTAATGTATGGTGATTAATGTAACATAGTAAAATAAAATTAAATTAAATTAAATTAATACCAAAAAAAGAAAGAATGAGATCTTGTCATTTGCAACAACATGGATGGACCTAGAATACTAAGTGAAATAAGTCAGTCAGAGAAAGACACCTGCCATTTGATTTCACTACTATGTGGAATTTAACAAAGAAAACAAACGAACAAAGGGGCGCCTGGGTGGCTCAGTTGGTTAAGCGACTGTCTTCGGCTCAGGTCATGATCCTGGAGTCCCTGGATCAAGTCCCTCATCGGGCTCCCTGCTCAGTGGGGAGTCTGCTTCTCCCTCTGACCCTCCCCCCTCTCATGTGCTCTCTCTCATTCTCTCTCTCTCAAATAAATAATAAAAATCTTTAAAAAAAAACAAACAAATGAACAAAGAAAAAAAGAGACAAAATGGACTCTTAAAAATATAGAGAAAAACTGGTGGTTGCCAGAGAGGAGGTTGGTGGGGCAATGGGCAAAATAGGTGAAGGGGTTTAAAAGTACACTGTATTTTCTTCTGTTTTCCTTTCCCTCATCTCACTTCTTTTACAATAAAATTTACTTTAATCATTGAGGTTATTTTTTGTTATCACATTCACACATATGCACCATTGTCTAGCCATGGTTCTATATTTAAAGACTCAGAGTTCAGCAACACTGCTGCCATGACTTTTAATTCCTCTGTGTATGTTTTTAATCTTTTAATCACCTAGTTTTGGTTTTTTTCCCCTTCAACCATAGTTTATTAGTGTAATAAACTTAAATTTATTTTTTAATTTGACAGTATTTAAAGAATTCCTTAGGTTTGAGGAAATTGCCTTATATAATACCATTAGATTACTCCCTTTCCTTCTCAGAAATGTGTGGGCTTGGCTTTATCTTTTGGTCTTTAGTGTAATGTTCCTTTGAGAAAAACAAAGCAAAACAAAAAAACCTCCCTCTGCTTGCTTTTTTATGACTGGTTGTCTGAGGAGTTCTTTCTTTATCCTTTGAATTTCAGTAGCTTAAATTGGGAGGTGTTGTACATGTGCGTGTTTGTGTTTGTTTTCCAAATTTTTCTTAAAACATAGCATGCTCTTTTTTAATATGCAAATTTAATTCTTTTTTAAGATTTTATTTATTTGAGAGAGAGAGTGAGCATGAGCTGGGGCGCAGGGCAGAGGGAGAGGGAGAGGGACAAGCAGACTCCCCACTGAGCATGGTGCTCCACACTGGGCAGGACCTGGAGATCATGACCTGAGCCGAGCCCTTAACCGACTGAGCTGCCCAGGTACCCCAAATATGCGGATTTAATTCTGAGAGAAAAATTTTCCAGCTTTATATTTTTTACATCATTTTATTTGGTTTTGTTCTTCGGAGTCAGCAGCTATCCTTATTTAGAACATTTTTGTCAATTTTGCATACCTCTTAGCTTCTTTAATATACTCCACTTCTTTGCCTTTTTCTTTTCTAATTACATAAATTTCCAATTATTTATTCATTTAATAATTTGCTATTTTTATTATATGTGCATTTTGTTTCTTGCCAATTCTAATTTATTATTTTCCAGTGACATATTTTGTTCCTCCTTTTGTTTCCTTAGGTGTAGGGGTCTCATTTTACCTCTCATTCTATTGTTTTGTCATATAATCCCTCATCTCTTATTTTTTTCCTCATCTCTTATTTTTATTGAGTTCAGTTTTTTAAAGATTTTATTTATTATTATAGAGAGAGAGAGCACAGGAGCAGGGGTAGGGGAGAGGGAGAAGCAGACTCCCTGCTAAGCAGGGGAGCCTGACCCGGGCTCCATCCCAGGATGCTGGAATCATGACCTGAGCCAAAGGCAGACTCTTAACCGATTGAGCCATTCAGGCACCCCTATTGCGTTCATTTTTAATTAAGTTGAAATATAGTGCAAAATATTCCCTGTATATCCCCTACTTGGATTCATGTCATCTTTCTGGGACTTTTATTGCTCACCCCTCAGGGTCTGGGGAAGTGCAAGGAAGCTTATTAGCATTGCTCAGTTCATTGTTCTGGAACCTTCACTTCTGACAAAAAGCACCTACCACCTGCCTCACTTCAGTTTTACCTGTTTTGTCATAGCTTCTCCCTAGATCTGTTGGTATTAGTGACAATAGTAGTGTTTTGTTGGCATAGCTGTATGGACTCTGGCTCTGGGAGAGGGTCAGGAACAACCATGTGCTACTCTTGGTCCTCCTTGGGAAGGAATCTTTGGTTTCTTCTCGTGGCCACTAGCTTTTACAGTTTGACATGATGTAGTATGTTCTTTCCATGCTTAGTTGATATAGGGCAGACTAGGCAAACTACCGCCCATAGGCCAAATTTGGCCAATAACTGTTTTGTAAATAATGTGTTATTGGCATCAGCCATACCCATTCATTTACATGTTGTCTGCAGCAGTTTTCATGCTTCAGAGAGATAGTTGAGTTGTTGTGAAGTGGACCAATTTACTATCTATCCTTTAACAGGAAAAATCAGCCAAACCCTGTTGTAGGGTAATTTTATTTATCTTTCTGGCTTTTGACTATTTTTCTTTTATTTTCTTAGGGGTTAGAAGAGAGACACATAGGGATGCTCCTTCATCATACTATTTTGACATAGAAGTTGCTATAATGCTGATTTTTAAAAAATTTCATGGAATATAGAACAATTGTATTTTCTCTCTCATACCAAAATGCATGAAATTACCAAAAAATGTTAGATTGGTTCAGTTTGAGATAAGGATGATTTTATCCTGTGAGGTAATTGCTGCCTTGTTATGTGAAATTATTCACATTATTCCTCTTTAATATCTTTTTTCTTTTCTTTTTCTGAATAAGAGTAAATAAAGCATTTACTTAATTACAGTAGCTTTCCGGGAATATGATTTTATTTTCTAACTTCCTTCTTTTGCACTTTTTCAAAGGTATAAGCGGTTTAAGGAGACTTTGAACAACATCGGAGAGAACGAAGGTGGTATTGATAAATTTTCCAGAGGTTATGAATCATTTGGTGTCCACACATGTGCCGATGGTGGTTTATACTGCAAAGAATGGGCCCCAGGAGCAGAAGGAGTTTTTCTTACTGGAGACTTCAGTAAGTGTTTGAAAGATTTAAAGTTAGTTGTACAATTTATTTATTTACTTAAAGACTTGTTATAATTCATATATTTATATGAAAATTAATGATTACAAATATCCGACCTTTCAGATAGAGCCATCGGATTTGTTGTCTTTACCTTCATGTGGTTCCTACTGTAATGTAATACAGGTGTTCCTGAAAAGCTTTTATGTTCTGTAAAATCATGTACCAGAAGTAACAGAGTTTATGAGAAAAATAGTGCTAGGGCAGACTGCTCCAAATTTATTCAACTTTGTTAGCAAGCCCTGACAAAATCAATAGCAATCTGGGTAAAAATATTGGTGTAAGTTAAATCTCCACTAGCATTTGCACCTGGTTAGATGGCATTGTAGTTCTTGGATCTTCTAGAGCCTAATATCCTTTTTTGAGACCTCAGTAAAAGTAGACATCTAATCTAAAGGATAAACTTCTGCATGACTCAATTCTTTTTGTTTTTCTTTTCCTTTTTTATAATACAATCTCAATTTTTTTTAAATGAATATCTTCTTAGCCTGTTATTTGCACTATTAATTTCATTAGGCAGTTAACCCGATGGAAAGCATAGTTGGTCTAGATGTCAGGCTTCTGGCTTACAGTCTAGTGAGGAAGAACTTGTATGTAAAGAACTATAATACAGTTGTATTCTAGTGGTATAAATAAATTACTGTAACAGTGACAAGGAAGAAAGCTCAGTTTTAGAAGCAGAATAATGAAAACCAGGCCTTGGCAAAATGTTCATAATACAAGGAAATATCAGAATGATAATCATCCTTTAGTGCCGGGAGAGTACTGTAGTATTTAAAATTTGATTTTATCAGATTTAAAAGTCTACATGCTATATTATTCCAGTTATATGACATTCTAGAATTGGCAAAGCTATAGGGACAGAAGACAGAGTTGTCAGGGTTTGGGTAGGAGTTGTGAGTTGACAGAGGAGCACGAAGGAGCTTCTTGGGGTGATGAAAATATTTTATGTACCAATTGTGCTGGTTGTTACATGACTGCATACATTTGTCAAAATTTATAGACCTATACTTGTAAAAGACTGCATTTTATTGCATGTAGATTATACCTTAAAGAAGCCGACTTTTAAAAAGTTTTGATTTTATACATGTTGTCTAAAGCAGTACTGTCTAATAGAAATATAATGTAAGCCACTTATGTAATTCAGAACTTTTAGTAGCTATATTAAAAAAAGTAAAAGATGGACAGTTGAATGAATTTTAATAATGAAAAATTTTATTTAACCCAGTATATCAAAATATTTTAATACTAATATAATCAATATAAAATTCATTGAGGTATTTTTGTTCTTTTGTATTCTTTTAGCTCTGATATTTTTTCATTGGCAATACTTGATCTATATTTAGATTTAATAAAATTTTCAGTTTAAGAATACAAACCCAAGTTTTTTTCAAACAGAATTAAAAGTTCTAGTAACTGAGTTGAATAGTAATTTTAAAATTTAAATTTAATAAAGTAATTAAAATTAAATAAAATTTAAAATTCAGTTTCTCAGTTGCACTAACCTTATTTCAAGTGTTCAATGGTTACATGTGTCTACTGGCTCCTTTATTGGAAATCACAGGTCTAAGGACTTGCAGTCCTGCAAATTAGATGAGGCCTGTTTCTTGAGAGTTATTGAAAACTTCAAGGAAAGTTTTGAGAAAGACCATGTGATCTGCTGACTTAGATTAGTTTTGTTTGCCTGATGATAATTATGAAATTATATAAAATTATGGGGATAAGAGACTTCTTAAATTTTATTAAAATAGTCATTAATAATTCTTTCTTATACACAAACATTACTATTTCTCCATCTTCTCTCTACAACTGCCTTGACTAGTAGTTTTTTGTTAAAAGACCATGTAGACATCCACCTATCATTCAGGCACTTTTGGCATTCTATTTTATTACTTCTTTTTATGGCCATTTATAAGATTGAGAAGTATTGATTGATACTTGTAGGTATCAATTTGATACAAGTTGATTTTTACATAGAGATACCAAAACTACTATAAGAACCTCAGTTAAAATTTGGTACTTGCGTTAGGTACCCCCTCCAACATGTTTATGATTAAACCCACTAAGTAGGTTTTAGAAATATAAAAATATGGGAAAGGAACTATATGAGAATTAGATTTGGGAACTGTCATAAGGACTAATGTTGATTTACTAGAAATTGTGTCTCGTAAATATACTTGGGCCCTATGTGCGTTTGGAAAACTGCATTTTAAAATTTTATTTAGGATTTAATGCTTATATATCAAAAGTATAATAATTAAAAAATTTTTTGTAAACAGAAAACTAAAAATTATCTACTTCCTATTTTAATGTAAAAATGCCCTCTGTTAACTTGTTTTTTTTTTTTTTTTTACAATTCAAGTTGATTTTTAAAAATGCTACCCTTTGTGAGGGTGTGTAACATAATTTAAAATCTCTCCAAATACTTGGGATAGCATTTGGTGAATTATTTTCATCAACCAATATTTATTAAGTGTCTAAGAACTTGAAGAACATCAGATTTAATCAGTGAGCCCTTAATTTTACTGGAGAGATGGGAAAAACTAAGATAAATGAAATTGTGATAGAAAATAGGAACAGGCAGTATGCTGGGAAAATTTAAATGACTAATCTATTTTTCTTTCTTTTTTTTAAGATTTTATTTATTTATTTCAGAGACAGAGAGACAGAGAGCACAAGCATAAGTGGGGGAGGGCAGAGGGAGAAGCAGACTCCCTGCTTAGCAGAGAGCCCCATGCTGAGCTCCATTCCAGGGACCCAGGATCAAGACCTGAGCCCAAGTGGACTCTTAACTTCCTGAGCCACTCAGGCACCCCACTAACCTATTTTCTTATCTAGATGAAGAATAGCTTTTCTGCCCAAAGTTACAGGGTCTCAGGGTCTCTGTATACATTAGATCTCAACTTCTTCTCACTAAGGAGCTTTCACTTAAAAAAGTTTGAAAATTGAGAGTAGAGCCAAACTTTTGGGTTAATAATACATTTAAAAGAATATGTCTTTGGAAAAAAAAAAAATGTACCTGTGAGTAGTGAGCATTAATTTGATATGACTCTGTAGAGCATAGAATTTTGATGATGATGACAATATAGCTGAAAATACACCCTTAAAAAACTGAACTAACCATGCCTTTAACACAAGGAATTCTGTATTTTGTTTTTCCCTACTTAATTTTCTTTCCTTTTTTTTTCTTTTTAAAGAAGAAAGTCATTTTTCTTTGTTGAACTTTTTCTCAGCCTCCAAAATAGGTTAGATAATTTTATTGTTAAGTTTTCTAATGTATAAATTTGTACTAAACCAAAGGAAAAGAAAATGGATATTAATTAGCTAAACAACTATAGTATCTTTTTTCATTACAAAATGCATATGAAGATTAGTTAAAATGTTCTTGGTAGCTTTGCTGATCATATTAAAATGTTTTAAAAAACATTTAAAAACATTTAAAACACATTTAACTGTATTCATGACTGTACTCATATTTATCAGCTGATAGGTTGACACAGCAATAAACTTAAAAGGTTCTGTAGAATTCATCTCCAACTGTAACATTGATATAAGATATAATATTGTATATTGATGTTAATATAAGGTGAAATACCACCTTATATTAAAAAAAATTGCTTCTTCACCTATTGGCAGAGATTTAAAAAGTAACATAACTTTATATTTTTATCATTGAAGTGTAATATAATTTAAAACATTGCTTTTATACCTACCTCTTCTCTCAACCCCCAAAGATAATATAAAACAGTTCTTCAGACACCAGCAACAAAAACTTTATTTCGTCTAATTGCTAAATTGACTGTTACTTATATTTACCTGAAAATGGAAATTTTCTTAATTTAGTTTTTACCTAAATGATGAGACATTTGTGGTATTTTTTTAGGAGAATATAAATTAAAGAATGTCTAGACTTTAATTCTGTATTATGAAAAATTGTACCTGTAATCAAAATACTCTAGCATACTGTGATATTTGTCTCCTCTTTTAATCATTTTAGAAGTGGACTGCGCTATATGTTCTTTCTCTGGGCTTATTCATAATGTTGCTGGTAAATATTTGTTCTATTGTATTTTTTTTGCCAACCTACCTGAAGATAATTTAGGTACGACTATTCAGAATAGTCAAAAACAAATGATCTTTAAGAAAGAAATTGCCATGAATTGGTATGTAAAAAAAAAAAAAAAGGTTTGAAATCACCGTTGAGCTTTCGAAACACAGTTCTTCCTTTGGCTCAGTGGGGATAAAATGATGATATTTGTCTTACTTGCCTAAACTGGGTTGCTGTAGATACTAACTAGATTGTAGATGAGAAAACATTTTATACCTTATTCAGTGCTCAAGAAATGTTAATTGACAGGATTGAAAAAATTCTCTCATTTGTAATGGTCTTTTCTTTCTTACTAAAGAAATTACTATTAATTTCAAAAGGCAGTTGACTCTTGCGCGAGTCCAATGATTTAGTCTCTGTGTTGTCCAAACCGAAGTGGATCTAGCTTTTGCCATCCACATTTTTAAAGCTTGAAAAGCAACTTCACTTTAAATATATTACACATATTTTTCTTTATTTGAGAGAAAATGAAACAGTCATTTCTTTTCCTTTAAGTCATTTTTTAAAAACTAGCTTTTTAAGCAGCTAGCAGCTGCCATCGCAACCCAGGAGGACAGTGGATGTATAATGACATTCATCAGGATTGGAATCTTACCACCCAAAAAGTATTTCTGGGCAAGCCAGAAACTACTTAAAGGTTCGAGATGAATTTCTAAAACTTTGAATCATCTTCAATAGAGCAAAGATTCATTCTTTAGAAAATTAAGTGTGATTTAAAATATACTTGGAGTTTTGGAACTAAACCATGTTTATTGCAGGTTTCTAAATTATTGAAGAAAACTGGGTGCTTTCCAGTAGTTAGATGATAATAAGAGAAAAAGGCAGTAAACTACATATGTCAATATAAAATAATTGGGTTCTATTCGCTATAACTGAAAACATTTCATTTAAAATTACTAAGTCTGGGAGCTAGGCACTTTTCAAATAACCTAAATGTCTATCACTGAGGGACTACAAAAAAAAAAAAAAGGAAAAAATAACACCCTGATTTTTATGCCTACAGAAAAAAGGAACCACAGATATTTTTGCAGAGTAGGAATGACATTAAGGAGAATTTTACCTGTTTCCTGGACAAAATTAGTCTGTAATTTTGTTTTCAGTTATACAATTGCCCAGAAGTTTACATCATCATAAAAGCCTTTGTATTTCTTCATTCCACATGCTCTGCAAGAGTGCTACTGAAAGTGTACTCTGTGGACCAGTGTGGTTCCATGCACTGTAATTATTTGGCAGTGATGTACTGGCAGAAATTGGGATTGTAAGCATTTAGAGACTTTACTTGTTTTTAAGGATTTTATTTATTTATTTGAGAGAGGGGGAAAGAAAGTACGAGCGAGCATGGCAGGGAGGAGCAGAGTGAGAGGGAGAGCAGACTCCCCACTAAGCAGGAAGCCAGATGCGGGGCTCGATCCCAGGCCCCAGGATCATCACCTGAACCGAAGGCATCTGCTTAACTGACTGAGCCACCCAGGCACCTCAGCATTTAGAAACTTTAATAGTTTGACAGAGTAATTTTTTTTCAGAGAATTAGATTCATTAGGTGAATCTAATGATAATGTAAAAATTGGGGCTTAAATTTTGAAAGCCTTTTTTTCTTTTGATTTTCTAATAATTCATTTTATTACATTTGGCATAAGATTTGGTTTATAATAGATTGGAATTTTTTTTTTTTTTTAAAGGTAATTGATCCGTCAGCACAGAGAGTTGGGAGAAGCACTGATCTAAAAATTAGGGATTATCGGGCGCCTGGGTGGCTCAGTTGGTTAAGCGACTGCCTTCGGCTCAGGTCATGATCCTGGAGTCCCGGGATCGAGTCCCGCATCGGGCTCTCTGCTCGGCAGAGAGTCTGCTTCTCCCTCGGACCCTCCCCCCTCTCATGCTCTCTCTCTCTCATTCTCTCTCTCAAATAAATAAATAAAATCTTAAAATAAAAAAATAAAAATAAAAAATAAAAATTAGGGATTATCTATTGGTTTAGAAGTCTTTTATGGTTGGAAGGTATAGTTCTGATGTCAACCTCCTTTGTATTATCTTCCTTCCCGTAAATCTATCACTGCTGTGTTAGTCAGCTTTCACTGTGGTGTGGCATGTTACAAAAAACTCTAACATAATGGTTTGCAACTGCAAAGGCTACAGTTATGAGCTGTGCCTCAGTCCCGAGGGTCAAATTCTTCCCAGGATGATGGAGCAGCCCCTGTGTGGGACACGCAGAGAGAAAGAATAGTGGAGGAAACCTGTTACGGTTTTAAAAGCTTCAGTTTGGCAGTGACACATGTGATTTGCACTTCCATTTCATTAACCAAATAATTTGGCCAAGCCTTATGTCCATAGGGCATGGGAGCACAATCTTCTTTTATGGAGGCTCATGAAACTTTGGGAATAATAGTATGAATGACCCACATGGCAAAAAACACATACTTACAATATAAAGTGTAAACTTTCCAGATTCTTTGATATTCTAGATAATCCGTGTTATGTGTGTGATCAGAGGGGAGTTAGGTAGGTAGGGTAGTGCAGTAGTGCTCTCTACCTTGATTGTTGAGGGGTTTTTTTCTGGAATCTCTACTGACCTCTGGATTCAAGTGGAACTTCAAGGAGTTTTTTGTGAGTTAGACACTTTCAACTTTCTGTGGGTCCTCTGTGAATGCATTTTTGTTATGTGGGTTCTCATTAAGTTTGGCTCTTTGGAGATTGGGATGTTTCTAAAAAACAAATTTCTGGGATGGTCTGAGGACTCTTGATGTTGTTATTTTAGCAAAGAGGTGGCGACTGCAAGGTAGAGAGGTAGAAGGCATTAGGACTATTAACCAAACCAATACCGATGCTGAGAAATGGCCTCTTTGATGTATGTAAACTTAAAATAACCGGGCGCCTGGGTGGCTCAGTTGGTTAAGCGACTGCCTTCGGCTCAGGTCATGATCCTGGGGTCCCGGGATCGAGTCCCACGTCGGGCTCCCTGCTCAGCAGGGAGTCTGCCTCTCTCTCTGACCCTTCCCCCTCTCATGCTCTCTATCTCATTCTCTCTCTCAAATAAATAAGTAAAATCTTTAAAAAAAAAAAAAAAACTTAAAATAACCAAACAGCCAAGGCATTTTGTAGGAGGTTGTCAGGACTTTCTCTAGCTTTCCAACCTGATGTTGCTACTCTCCTTCCCTTTATCTGTTTTTACTGATAGATTATTTCTTTTCAACGGAGTAGAGGTACAGTGGAGGTTTACTTAGCTAACGTCTACTTACCAAACTTAGTGAATATACTTCGTTTGACAGGCTCACTCTGAATGATACTGACAACTTTCCACGGGATACTGAGCACGCATGGGTAGTTGACTGTAGTCTACCACGTGTATGCAGTTCAGCTCCTGCCAGTTACATTCAGTGCTTATTAGTGAGCTGGTTTCCCATCCCCTTCAAATCCTATGAATGCCAATTCTTCTCATTATAATTCTGCAGTATAACATTATATAAAATGATGAACTATAAGTGTGACAGCAAAGAAAATTATTAAGTATTGGGAAAATCTCAGTAAGGACAAGTTGGAAAAAAATGGTTTTGAATTAAGTATGCACAAGTGAACTGTGAGAAAATGATATAAATCTAACAGTTTCACATGCAGATTACTTTGTGTGCACCATTTTAGCTTCTGTTCCATTATAACCCAAAGAGAATTGGAAATATAAATGTTGCATTGTAGGTGTGGGTTCATATAAGAAAGATACTGTAAAATCTTAATCAGAGGACCTAAGGAGAAATGCCTTTAATCTTATATCAGAATATGGGTGAATATTTATATTTGTATTTTAAGTAAAAACAAAATTTTTACTCTTTTGATGTGTATATGTGTGCATATACATAGCATATGTGTATTTTATTATTCTCTGCTTTAACCAGTATTTTCAATACATGTACTAACCCTGCCCCAATTGTGCTGGATCAGAGAGCTTTGTTATAAGGTCTAATGGGATTATTTTTATAGGGAAGCATCCTTACCTCCTGGGATTCTAGGAAATTGCTGTTAGAGACCTTAAAGCTTTGAACTGTGTGACATAAATGATAGTTTTCTAGCCTCGTGTTGCTTTTTTAATAAATATCCTGTTAAAAATTTATGCTGTTCGGATATTACAATACTTTTCATTAGGTTTCAGTTTATTATTCTCAATTATTTATTTTTTGTCATTTTTTTAACATTTTAAAAGATGAGCTATAATTCACATATCATAAAGTTTACCATTTCAAAATAGACACTTCAGTGGTTTTTTAGTATACTTACTATGGTGTACCACTATTATCACTGTCTAATTCCAGAACATTCCCATCATTCTAAACAGAAACATCTAACTGGTAGCAGTTAGTCCCGAATGTTCTTTCCCTCCATTCTCTGGCCACCACTAATCTGTTTTCTATCTCTGTGGATTTGCCTGTTTTGGACATTTCCTATAAATGGATCATACGATATGTGGCCTATCTTTCCAGTTTCTTTCACTTATCATAATGTTTTCAAGGTTCATTAAGAGTGTGGCATGTAGGGCGCCTGGGTGGCTCAGATGGTTAAGCGTCTGCCTTCGGCTCGGGTCATGATCCCCGGGTCCTGGGATCGAGTCCTGCATCAGGCTCCCTGCTCCTTGGGAGCCTGCTTCTCTCTCTCTCTCTCTCTCTGTCTCTCATGAATAAATAAATAAAAATCTAAAAAAAAAAAAAAAGAGTGTGGCATGTAACAGTCCTTTATTCCTTTTTTGGTGTCTGAATAATATTTTACTGTATAGATATACCACATTTTGTTTATCCATTCTTCAGTGGCAGGACATTTGGGTTGTTTTCTACTTTTTGGCTATTGGGAATAATGCTTTTATGAACATTTGTGTGCAAGATTTTATATGAACATGTGTTTTCAGTTCTCTTGGGTTGCCTTGGTTATTGATGTTCTTACCATCAATTGCCCTAAGATCCTTTCACTCACCCTGCTCTGCTCTGCACCACATTTCCATAGCTCCCTTGGCCTCCACCACTGTTGAGTTGGCCTAATGGGAGGTCCTAATGAATTACTTAAGGGGGGAGGAGGGAGAAGCCAGGGAATTTTCCCCTACTCCCTTGCCTACCCCTTTGTCTAAGTGAGACTGTTTCTCCTGCAGCAATTGTGTCTTGCAGTTTTTACTGCTTTTCTCTCTAAGCTCACCTCCTGCCAGGTAGGCTTGCCTTATTGCTAGCTTCTGTTGGATGTCCCTGGCTTCCAAGTCCCGGTAATCCTGCCTCTCTCTTAAGGGTGTTACCAGGTCCCTGTTATTGCTCATCTCTGTTTCAATTCTTAGTTCTTCTACTACCTGTGTAACCAGTTTCCTGTATTATGGGTCTTTCTTGAAAATAGGTAGCTTGGTTTCCACTCTGACCTCTCATTACTGGAATAGTATTTCCCTTCCATTAAGCATGCTGAGTTATGCAGATATACAGGACACCTTTCACACTGTATTTTAGCTATTTTAAAGCAGTCCTGGAATGGTTCAGCACGATGGCCCTGCCTCTGTTAAGGTATTTTCAGTAATTTTTTTAAAAGTTAGATTTACTAACTTTGTGAATTTTTAAGTCTTTTTTGTGATAGATGTATGTATTATAGAATTTCAGTTATTTTTTTAAAGATTTTATTTATTTATTTGAGAGAGAGAGAGAGCATGAGCAGCAGGAGGGGCAGAGGGAGAAGCAGACTCCCTGCTGAGCAGGGAGCCTGACATGGGGCATGATCCCAGGACCCTGGGATCATGACCTGAGCCAAAGTTAGATGCTTAACTGACTGAGCCACCCAGGCGCCCGATTCTGCCAGGCGCAGAATTTCAGTTATTTTGTTCTAGAAAACTCAGCAATGGGAGATACTGTTATACTCTTTCTTTCTATTGTAGCAAATTAGTTATGTTTTACTTTAAACAGAATTTTGATGTTTCATCTATTAGAGAACAGTTTCATCTTCTTCATGCTTTGTTAAGTCTGAAACAACTTTTCCCAGTGTGTGGTCCATATATCACTTGAAGCAGAGTAACCTTGTGTTGGTAAAATGAAGGTTCCAGGGTAAATAACAAATCTTCTGAATCACAGTCGTAGGGTAGAGCTTAATGTTGATGATGTATTCCCCTCCTTTTTGAGGATTTGTATCATTTATATGCCAGTGGCTGTTGTAGTATCATATATTCTTCCTTTTCATCTCCCCCCCCGCCCCCCCACCATCTTTGTGGGGAAGGCATAGACATACTTTCTTTTCCTAGCACGTAGTACGCAATGTGCAACCTAAAAGAAACGACCTATATATTCTTTATTTAGGAAGATTTTCCAGAAGGAGGGTTAAACATGTCTCCTAGGAAAGAATCAGATGGGCGCGTCACTTACAGTGGAAGGTAGGTTATTTCAGATTCCTGGGGTGGAGGAAATTTGGTTGTTACTCCCTTGCCAATTTATCATTGGTGTGTAGGCAGAATTGAGACCTTTTCAGATATGTAGGGATGCAGAAAGTTTATCTTCAAAGCATTCTTCCTTAGGATGTTACATATGGATATCAGCAGAATGAGGGAATAAATCAAGACAGAGGAAGACATGAGATGCAAGAACCAGTGACTCAGGTTTAGGAAAATAGTAAAGTGGAAAGAGAATTTGTCAGGCTATGCAACAGGCATAAGAGAACAGACAATTAGGAAGGGACCAGGTAGAGAAGACCCCACAATATTCCCTGGGAGGACGTTCCCTGGGAGGAAAATGGCAGAATGGAGAAACCATTTGGAAACTTAGAAGACTTTAGGATATGAATTGATGTTTTCAGTAGAAGAAAAAAGTAAGACTCAATTTAAACATGATGCTGGGAAGAGTCTTCTTTAGGTGGCTGTTAAGGATTGAATTTTTGTGTATCCCCCCAGATTTATATGTTGAAGCCCTAATTATATGTTGAAACACCTAATGTGATGGTGTTTGAAGGTGAGGTCGTTGGGAAAGTAATTATGCTTAGATGAGGTCATGGTGACCCCATGATGGGATTAGTGTCCTTAAAATAAGAGGGAGAGAGACTAGAGTACTCACTCTGTCTCTGTCCCATGTGAGGATACAGTGAGAAGGTAACAATCTGCAAACCAGGAAGAGGGCCTTCACTGTGAGCCACATCTTCTGGCATTTTGATCCTGAGCTTCCCAGACTTCACGACTCTGAGAAATGAATGTCTGTTATTTAAGCCACCCATTCTGTTATGGCAGCCCAGACAGACTAGCAGAGTGGTACGTGGTCGTGTTATTGTACTGTGGACAAGCCTGCAATCCTAGTTTTCTACTTGGCTCTGCAATGAACAATATTTAATATAACATAAGAACATTCATTAGTTTTTAACTTTTGAATGACCTATAGCGGTATCATTAAACACTTAGTGTTTTAATGGTTTCTGTAAAAATAATACTGAAAGACTTCGGAAGGTATTTTTTAAAATATTTTATTTATTTATTTGAGAGAGAGAAAGTGTGAGCAGGGAGGAGCAGAGAGAAAGGGAGAAAAAATCTGAAGCAGACTCCGCACTGAGCATGGAGGCCGCCATGGGGCTTGATCCCACGACCGCAAGATCATGACCTGAGCTGAAACCAAGAGTTAGTCGCTTAACTGACTGAGTCACCCAGGAGCCCCAGAGTTTGGAAGATACATTTTTTAAAGATTTTGTTTTATTTATTTGACACAGAGAGCACAAGCAGGGAGAGCAGCAGGCCGAGGGAGAGGGAGAAGCAGGCTTCCTGCTGAGTGGGGAGCTTATCATGGGGCTCTATCCCAGAATTCTGGTATCATGACCTGAGGCAAAGGCAGAGGCTTAACTGACTAAGCCACCCAGGTGACCCTGGAATATATTTTTAAAAGGCTATCATTATATGAGTAACAATAACCATTTAATTAAAAATTACTCATTAAAAATGTAAGTGAATTATATCTATATGGTGATAAATATTTATATCTATCCATGTAATATATATCAGTATAATATATCTTATATACATGCCACTTGATGAAACAGATATGCTGGGCAGATATATGCCTAATCTAGACATTGCTTTATGGATAGAAATATAAAGATGTTTGTTCAACATGTTCACCCTAAATAGGAGAAATAGGTGACAAGAAAGCTTGATCAGGACTGAAGGTGAATGAACCATGTGCAGATTGACAACTCTGGGCACATAATAGGAGTTTGTTTGCTTGTTTGTTTTTAACCCAGGCTATTCTAAAATTAGAATTGCTTTATTCTTGCTTTATTCTTGCTATCTCAGTTGACTGGTAAGTGTGCTTGGCTCCAAAGAACAAGGCTGTCATCTCTAGGTAAATTATTCACACACTTGATTCTGTTGAAGAGTTTTGGTTGAGAGTCCCAAGATTTTAGCCTCTGTATTAGTCGGGGGGCAGTAGGACATAGATGGCATGCTCAGGGGTTTCACTGGAGAGAGTTTAATGAAGGGCTTTTTACAGAAGGCTGGTGAGGGTTAAAGAACTACTAGAATTGGAAGCTGTTGCCTCTTAGGACGTAGGTACGAGAAAGGAAGGAATGGTTACTGGAACATAGTTAAAGCTAGAGTCATAAAAGAGGAGTCTGATTACAGGATCTGTGGCCAGAGAGAAAGGCAGCCACTGCCAGAGGAAGCAGGGATGAGTAGGTGTTAAATATCTCCATTTGTCTTATGCCAACATCCACCGTTGGTTAGTCCCAACTTGCCACTGGAGTGCACGGGAGACCTGGAATTGCCATCTACTGACGCCAGCCTCCGGGGCCTCGAGCAGGCTTGAGAAATTCAGAAGGATCTTAAGGTAGTTCCTAGCATGGAGAAATGGAGAATAACCAGGATAGCTACCCAGATTTCTCTTAACATGATTTAGAGGGCGCTCAAATACTGGAGGCATTTCTGACTTTATTTTCTTCTAAGTGATCGCAACTTCTTTACATAACGACATCAATGTACTATGTACCTTCCATTCAAAGAGGAAGAAAGTATTTTTGGTGCATTGGTTTCTTTCCCCCTTCCTTGCTGCTTTGCTTACACCCTCCCTATTCCTCCTTTTCTCCCTTTCTTCCTCTCCCATCTTCCCTCCCTGTTTTCATTCTCCCCACCCCCCAACCCTCCCTTCCTTCTTTTCTTTGGATATATCTTTAATCTTAACAATCCTGAACAAGGCTAGTAGCTAATATTAAGAAGCAGAAGAGTTTCAGGTTTTCAAAAGGGTCTGGGTTCTTAGGGTAAAGGAGATAGAACTTTATTTCTTAATCTACTTAAAGCAAGCAATTAGCTTTGTAGCAATTTGGCAAAGCCTTCTAAAATAGCATAAACCAATGTATACACAATTACCAGTACATCTAAAATCGGAGCAAGTAAACTCCAAGTTTTCTTTTTTCTTTTTCCCCCTGAAATTATAGAATATAATCTTAAAGTCAGGTGCTTACTCTGTTAAAGTTGTAGTGTCTCTCAGATAATATTCCAGTTCACTAAATGTACAGTTGCATGGGAGTATATAGTGATTTTTTTTTTTAAAGCAGATTTATTTAAAAAAATTTGCTAGAGTCCTTGAAGTTAGGATCTGGAATTTAAATTCAACAATTTCACCTTCATCCCTCCCTACTTTCCTTTCCCTTGAGCAGCAATACTTATTGGGCACCTTCTATGTGCCAGACACTGTGCTAAGTAATGGAAATTCACTGATGCAGAAGAAGGAAAATAACCTTCTCCCCTAGCAGGGGAAATGGGTGGTCTCCTTTTAACTAGCAATTAATTGCCTAAGGTCATCTAGTCATAAAATTAAACTGGGATTTTGATATTATTCTAAGTATTGTGGGCATCCCTATGTGACTTTTTTCGGCAAAATACATAAAAGATCAAAGATACCACTTTATAAAGATATTTTAGGAAATAAAGAATTATGTGAAGATATTTCCCTAAGTACTTTCTAAAGTTGAAAAACAACTCTTAGAATATAATTCAGTAACAAACAATATACTCTTTTAAGATACTGGATCATTTTTCAGGATTTATTTTATTGCTTGTTTATTTTGGTGATATTTTGTGTGTTTATATTTAAAGCAAAAGTATGAAAATGAAACTTTTAGGGTATATTTCCAGAGAATCTGTAATTGATTTAAATGATACATGAGACATTTTTTGTCAAACTGAAGTGAGCTAGAAAAAATCTCTTAGAATAGCTGTATTTAGATTTTAATGAAACTAGGCAGAAAGGAGACTAAAGTGAATTTCCTTTTTAGTCTTTTAAATGAAAAAGTGCATCATTTGTCCTATATATCTTATTCATCATCAGTCATAGCAAAGCATTCATTCCCATGAGAGAGATAATGGATTCAGAGAGCCGAGAGGAATGGAAGATTGTCATTCAATGCAGATGAGTTTTAGTAATATTTTTATCATGAGAAATTGGGTTGCAGAACCTTAAGATTTGGAATTAAGTTGCCATAGATATATTTAATTAAAAGTAGATTGCTTTAACCTTTCTTTAAGTTAGAAATAGGTTTAAAATCTTAAATTAAATTTATAGTTAGTTTGTATTTAACTTGTATTCAGGACTTGCCTTTAATAGGGATTCTTTATAAGGTATAGCCCCAAAAAGGTACATTTTAATTGAACTATTACAGTGAACATATGAAGAAAGTTTCTGAAAGGATATTATAACTTTGTATATTGGATCAAAGTATGGTTTATTTTTCTGCTGAGGGAGAAAGTAACCAAACTTATCAAACCAAACTAAAAAGGGAGACTGAAAGGGGGATCTGCATCCTGAACTCTCTTAAAGCCTCATCGACACAACTCCTTAATCAGTATAAATTATATTTCCTAGTGTTTTATTGTTATCACCTGATGGGTTGGGGGTTGGTTTCTCATTGATAATACTGTTCAGTGGCTAATACTTTTCTAGAAGTTGAAATATATGAAGAATGAAGTTACCAAAGTAGAAAAGCAAATGAACATATATATGTGTGTGTGTACATATATACATATATATGTATATATGTACATATATATATATGTACATACACACATATATGTATGTGCCAGATTTGTGAACTCTGATATTACAGAATCAGTTTTAGGTTAATTAGAGGAAATTAGAATGCTCCAAGCTCATTCTGTGATCTTATCTAATTGTGCATTCTTAGTCCAAGGCATTAAAAAAAAAGTAAGTTGAATAAAGAAGGTTGTGTAGTCAACTACTAGCCTTGACCACACCTCCCAGGCCTGGAAATGCATGCCCTAGTTCAGGATGTTGTTTATCCCCTCAGTCTGAGCAGAGACAGGTTTGGGCTGTGTTTGGGGCCATGCCCATTCCCCGCTGGAGGAAAGCCAAAGGAGTAGGGGGGGCGGGATGCTGCAGCTTCAGTCTGTCATCAAGCCTGGGGCTCCTATCAATCAACTTTTTTCTGAGGGTTACAAAGTCAGAAGAGGGCCTTTATCTTAGATCTACTCAGATACTTTATAACTTTATTCTTGGGAATTGAAACTTTTTTTAATAGGTAGGCCATGCTGACTAGCACAAAAGTATCTCAGATTAATTGTACTTATTAAATCAAAATAAACTGTCAAAAGGTAAGTCTATTCATGGTAACTTTCATTTCCTTTCTAAAGGAAAAGCTTCTATAGAAAATAGTCCATATTTGTTCTCCTTTTCCCTCCTCTCCACGGGGTGAGGTAATCACAAACCGCAATCTCCTATAAATATACCATCATTACCCAGAAGGTAATTGCAACATTATATAGTTGTTAATCTTTTCTCAATGAAGATCGAGATTCATTCTCTCTCAGAGGCTCAGTAAGAAAGCATGGCCATGTGAGGCATACAGAAAATGGGAATTCATTGTTGTTGTAAGCTTATAGCTTATCCTCATTTAGACTTTATTTTGTTTCACACCTTCATCGTCAGCCATGTAAGAAGAGCCTGCTCTGTACAGTGCTGTAGAGCAAGTAAGATCAGATGAAAATGTGTGAGAGCTCTTAGCACAGTGCCTGACATCTTGCACATTCACAATAAATATTTCTTCACTAACTCATTTTTGTCTTTGTCTGGCATTTTCTAGTTTAAAGGAGAATGTGAACATTATTGTCTAGATGGTCAAAACATGCCCTTGCTGGGTTACTTTTTGAAGCTGTGGACTCTCCAGCCAGGCTCATTGGTGGTGGTATTGTTCCAAATTGAAAGCATAACAATTTTTTTTCTATGGAATAAGTAGACTATACCAGGATAATTCCTTTCTTATGGAATTTGGATTCATCCCTTTACCAAATGTTTCAGTATTTTGTTTAGAAGTCATTGGAACATAGAGAGTTGAAGATAGAGCCATGGAAAAGCTCAATTTAGGGGTATAAGGATGATGAAGAAGAGGTGGTGAAGGCATGAAAGAAGAAATAGCATTAGGAAAATGAGAAGAGTGTCCTATCATAACATAGAAAGAGGAGAGGGCTTTTCAAGTAAAAGATGGATGTATACAGTATTATTATATTATCTTCATAATATCAAAAATGTAGTGAACATTTAACTGTGCAATACGTGCTTAATATAGACTTGCACTAAATCTTCCCAGTCGCTCATTGAGGTAGATACTATTACTGTCCTCACGGTCCGGGTGAGTACACTGAGACTTAGACTCTGGAACTCACAGCTGCTAACCTGTGCCAGAGTCAGATTTCATTGAAGATATTGTGTCTGTATGTTGTAACCACTGAACTAGACAAGGGGTGAGGACCATAAGCTTTCAGGAAAGTGAGTTCCATTTGCAGCTTTTCTTTGTAGTGGTAGGGAGTTTCCTTAACAGAGAGTTGTTTCTTTATTTTACAGACGTGGAAATTCAAATTCAAGAAGTTATATAATCTGCCAAAAGTCACGTATCTAGTAAATAGTCATTGAAAGGTTTATCTATAAGTATTCTGCACATACTCATTTTTTGAGGCTCTGTTTACCAATAGCATCCCAATTTTGTACCTTTGAATTATATATAATTCCTATGATGTATATCTGAAACTCATGTTTCTATCTCTAGAAGCTGATTTATACTTTTGGGATAATTTTATATCTAAACTTTAAGACATCAGTATTGAGTGTGTGTGTGTGTGACATTATATACATATATAATACAATAGATATATAAGTAATTAGATGGTTTACATTCTTTACCTTTGAGTTGTGAGACAGGAAAATTCAAAGTGGACTGAGTTGAAAGAGAATTCATATATTTAATTTCTTTTCATTTTTTTTCAGTGTATTTGAAGAATGAAGCTTTATATCATTAAAATTACATTTGTTTTGAACCTTGGCTACCATTTTTCAAATCTAAACTTATTTGGCTATATCTACCACATATGGTTTCACGGGATTGTTCCTATTAACATGAATTTCACCTTTCATGGTGATTTTGAAACTAATCTTGAAGGAAGCTTCAAGAAATTTTGTTTGTTGGATGACACGACCTGATGATGAATTGAATATGGTGGGAAAGGGAAAGGCAAGGGAAAGTTACAGAACATACAACATTCAATATTATGTCATTTATTTTAAGACATACACAAGCATACACAACACACACACAACTTTTGCTTCTATAAATAACAATAAATGTATTTATAAATATGTGTCTTATGAAGTATGTATGAATGTATTGAGGTGTGTGTGAAGTAGGTATTGAAGAACCACATGACTTAGAATGTACTATGTTAGGGGAAGAAGGGGGTCTTGGGGAGGTGGTCAGTTGAGCTATTTTAGTCAGACTTAATCACACTTACAACATTGTAATGTCTAGTATTGGAAAACAGGACAATAAAGAGAATCATAGATGATTCTCACAGATGAATCTCATAGATTTAATCATCATTTAAAATTATTATTGGGCTGCTCTTGTGGAATATTTTGGAGATAATCATTCAGTTAGGATAAGTAGTAATGATAAAAGAGAAAATGAATTATTAGCAAATGTTTAGTACATACTTTAAGATGAATAATATCACTATTATAGTTTAAAAGTACATATTAAATGTAACTATAAAATAATGAGTAGTTTTGGTAACTATTTAATGCACACATCGATTTTCTGCTACGTGCCTGCTCTACTACCAGAGCTGGAGAGATATCTACCTTATTACTCTTTGGTTGCTATTTCTGTATCTAGCTCTTATTGTCTACTTGATTTATAATCCTACATCTGAGATCCAGTTCATTCATTTCTTTAGGGAACCTTAATGAGAGGGAATTTAAAGAGGAAGCATGCACATAGAGTTCGGACTGAAAGGATGCACATATGACCTTGGTTGGTGTTGAGTGTCCACTGAGTATCAGAGAACTTGAGTTCACATACTCTCAGGTAGGTCAGCAGTGTCCATAACTGAGGAAATCTCCTTATTGTGTTCAGTAGAGACCAGGGGCAGGCACAGGGAAAGCAGATAGTTCTCTGTCTCCAGAGTATCAGATTCAAAGGATTTTGCAATGGGCAAATGGCCAGTGGTCAAGAGACAATGGAGGGAGCTTAGAGCTTAGTCTGTTAAAAAAGAAGTGGTACCGTGGACTAGCCCTCTAGTGGTAGGGGAGAGTGTTAATGGGATAAGAAGGCAGAGCCTTGCAGGCCCATTTAGGAGGTGGGTAAAAGTGACAGAAACATTTTAATGATTTTGTTTCAAATTTTAGAATTTTTTAATCTGTTCAGTCCAGTAGTTAAGAAAAACATGCTTATTCACTTTGGTTGACTTTAGATAAATGGCTATTAAATTAGAAGCCAGAAAACCTGGTAATAGTAAGTGGTTTCAGTGTGCTTTATTTTAATGGAATTGCCTTAATGGAAGTCAGATTTATTCTTGAACATGTTAAACCTCCATATAACTTGCCAGTATTTTCCTGAAATTGGCTCTCTGATTTCTGAAATGGGAGTGGGGAAAGATGTGAAAATTGATGGCCTCAAGCTTTTTAAAACCCAAATTGAAACTTGGACTACAAAGAGAGAAGTTTAACCTGAGAGTTTATGCCTATATCAACATGACACAGAGCAGCAGTTGAAGTTTTCTTACACCCCACAGATCTAATAAACACATTGGTTCATTTAAAAGTGATTCAATTTTCTTGGATTTGGGATTTCAGAAAAGAATGAGCATAGCCTAATGAATTATGTGTTATGTGCGTTATAAATGTAGAAACCACACATAGAGGTCTATTTTAGATGCTACTTGTATGTAGATAGGGATAATTAGGCATTTTGTGAATCTTTACATTAACAGCTTATTGAACATTTTAGAAAAATCAGCTTTGAGTGGTGATACTTTTTTTTAAGTAAGCTCTATGCTCACCGTGGGGCTTGAACTCATGGCCCTGAGATCGAGAGTCGCATGCTGTACTGACTGAGCCAGCCCGGCGCCCCTTGGGTGGTGATAATTAATTATATATATTAGATTAATTATATATAATTATATATATACACACACTTTCAAAACTTAGAGTTTTGTAACTTTTTTCACTTTATGTATATATTACATATAATTAATACGTTATTAAATACTACCACTCATAAGAAGGTGATCTTCTGAAATGTTTATATATTATATAAATTACACATAATAGCTTTAGAATTTAGAACATAAAGGAGAAAATCAAGATCTCTTTTAAAATACAAGTAAATACATTCATGTTTCTTTTAATATAATTTTGCTTTTAAGTCTACATAATTTAGTTAGTGATACATGTTAATTGAAAAGATTAATGAAAAGGAATTACCTAGATTTTTGTGCTTCTTAATCATTTATACTACTTACTAAATATAGAGATAATTTTTTATAATCTTAGGGTATAACGAAGTCTTATTAAAGGAATACTATTTATGTTTACTTGCAAAACTAAAAAGAAATGATTTTTTTTATGTCTGTTCTTTACTGAATTTCCAGTTGCCCAGTTATCTTATGAATTCAATTTAGTATAAAAAGTTGAAATTTATTCTTTCATTAAAACATTGTTGAGTACTTATTATGTGGGAGGTACTGTACTAGGTGTTGCCATACAAAGATAGATAAAACTTGATCCTTACCTTTAAATAGCTTATAGTAAAAAACAAATCAACACAGACACATACAATAAGTGCTGTAATAGATATAGATTTAGGCTACTTGTGGGATGTTCAGAGGGGTAGTGCTCACTCTTATTTGGTGCACAAGTCATCTGTGGCCATAGTAACGCCGTGTAACACATTATCCCAAACTTCATATGTAACAACAGTAGCATTTATTTCTCACTCCTGTATTTGTGGATCTGCTAGGGGGGGCTCTGGTTTGTAGAGGTCTAGATATACTTACGGAAAATGATAGGGCAGCAATCAAGATTTTTTTGGTGGGGGATGAAGCTGCTGATGAGGGATAGGGGAATTGTTGCAAAGCATTATCAAAACTCATTGTCTAAAAGGTGCAAAGAAAAAAAAAGTGCAAAGATTGCTATAGCAGCAATTCTATGTTTCAGACTCCATGATGCAAGTTATTCCAGACTGAATGAGACCTCTAGATCCATGATGCCTTCTGACATGACTAGGTCTCTTTGATGTCTGCTCCAACCTCTCCAAACACTGTCTTCCTGAAAGTTTCTTCTTGAATGTTGGCCTTCTACCATACTTGCCCTGTAAATCTGCATCTAATTGTTCAACATCTCTGCTCCTTCACAGCTTCTAGGCCCGGTGAGGAAAAATCACATAGCCATATGTACTGCTGCTTCCGTGGGTTCATGGCCATTAACAGTCCACAGAAACCATTTGCACACTCCCCAGCCCGCTCTTCCTTACATCCTCCGTAGGAGCTATTTAATTCTACCACCTCTTCCAAATCCCTCATTTCACTGCATTCCTCATTCTCCCTTAGCATAAAACTTGCTCTTACTTTTCAGAGATAGGAGAAGCCAACAGAAAGGAAAATTTCAGCTTCTAAACCATTTCCCTAAAGAGATCTATTCATCCTTCCCACATGCTTTCAATAGGTATTAGAAGAAATTGATGTCATGAGTCCCTACATTGAATCCCACTCTCTTTTCTTCCTTAGTATGATAGATCCATATACCTCTGTTTCTCCCACCAGCTTCTCCCTCTGCTGCTTCCTTTCTCTCTGCATACAAACTTTTTCACATCTTTCCTTCCTTCAATATACTGGAAAACTAAAGACAATTCCTTCCTTAATTCTTGATCAGATTTTTAGAATGATATTGTAGATCATTGGCTACCAAACCTGTGTGTGCACAACAAAAAATTAGGGAGCTTTATAAAAGTGCAGTCCCACTCCTGGGTCTGACTCAAGGATCTGAGATGGGGTCTGTTGATTTCTAACTTTTAAAAGCAGCCATGTTGGTTAAGTGTCTGACTCTTGATTTCTGCTCAGGTCATGGTATTGGGGTCGCCCTACATCTGGCTCCGGGCTGGACATGGAAACTGCTTGGGATTCTCTCTCTCCCTCTTCTTCTGCCCCTACCCCCCTTCACGCTCACTGGCTCGCTCTCTCTTTTTCTCTCCTTCTCATAAATGAATGAAGAATGAATGAATGAATGAATGAATGAATGAATGAATGAATGGGTTTTAAAAGCAGCCATGTTAGGGAACTCTGGTCATAAATGAATCTGTACTGGCAGAGGTAACACTCACTATTAGTATGTGAATAAGTTTATAGAACTGTAAGTTTAAGGAAGTATGTATATACACATACTTTTATATATAATTCATATTGTGGAAACATATGTATGTGCATATAAATACCTGTATAGTAAAGAAAAAGAAAACTTTATACTAAAGTATTAATGTAGAGGGAGTTGGGTTTATGAGTTTTTTTTTTTAATGAGTGTTTTTTTAATTGTATTTTTTGCCTTTTATTCTACACAGAATACACATTTCTTTTGTAGTAAGAAAAAAAATAGGTAATAGTACCCTCGTGCACATGTGTTCCTCCATTAAGCCTCCCATTCCCTCAGATTAGGTATCTTTTCTGTAGTATTTGACCTTAACTGCAGTCATAGATTGTGTTGACCATTTCTAGTCCTTTTGAATTCTCTTTTCTCTTACTTCCATTTTCCCTGTCCTGTTTCAGTAACCACCCATGCAAGAAATTATCACTGTCACCTCTAATAACCAAACACTGCTTCTTATCAATTTTAACTCTGAAATAGCTTTCAAATGCATTCCTTTTCCTCCCTATCTTTACTGTTGTGATGTAAAAGAACCAACTGACGTGGGTATCACTGACACCCAAGGAGGAGTGACCAGGAGTTTCAAATGTTCAAATGCCACTGAAAGCTCATGTAGGTTGAAGTCTGAAAAAAACAGTTGGGATTGGAAAGTTGGAGGTCTTCACTGGTGAACTTTGCCAGAGTATTTCAGGAACATTTTAGGGGATGAAGAAGTAGAGTAAGTGGAGATAGTAGTCAAAAAATAGGCCTGTCAGTGACAGGAGAAAGAGAGTGACTTGGACCGAAAGGGGGGTTTTTCTTCATTGTCATCGATATTATTTGAGAATTAGCAAGTATATCAGTTGCCATCATATTTGAATGCTGAGAATAACAAGCCTATAGAAAGAGAATGTTTGAAAACCTCAGAACATGAAAAAATAAATAAAAACAGATAAAAGGAAAGAATGGAATCAAGAAGTTAGCCTTGAACAGGAGAGAGAGAGAAAAACAAAACAAAACAAAAACAAAAAGCCTCTTCTACAGACTAAAGGAAAGGAGGTAAAGATGGCTGCTGGTATCAGTTTGTAGGTTTGAAAGCAGAAAGCTGAGGGAGTTCTTGCCTGATGGCTCTATTTTTCCCCGTGAAGTTGAAAACAAAGTTTTCTGCTGCAAGGAAGGGAGTATATGTGTTTACCTCTCTGTGGACGTACTAGAAGCTACTCAGAAGGGGTCATTTTTTATTGTTCTCTCTCTTCTTCTCTCTCTCAATCTCTCTTTCTCCTTCCCTCCCTCCCTCTCTCTTTCTCTCTCTGTCTTGCTGTCACTCTCTTTTACTTTTGTGGTTGTCAGCCATATGGCTATACACCAAGAATAATGATGGGATTATTGTTGACAGTCAAGGTTGAGTATTTAGGGAGAGGCCGAATCCCATGCTCTCAGTTGCTTAGCTGGGAATGGTGACTTGGTTGGGTAACTGCCACAGATCTGCCTAACAGTTTCAAGGCTTGCAAACATTTACTGTCGAGCTTTTTATTAATGAAAATATCCACATGCAGAATTTACTTCCTAAAACATAAGATTCCAGAAGAATAGCCTTAATTCGTAGCGCAGACATAAAATCTAGTTAAGAGCCCAGTGTGTGTTATGTGCATTTCTAAGGTAGAGAGATGCTGGACTGGGTCCAGACTGTTTATGTATGTCGTGCGTAAGAGTACACACAAACAGAAGCTGGAGTCAAGCCAGCATGGGTTCAAATCCTGGCTCTGTCACTTCATTGCTGTGGGACTTTGGCTTTATTGCTCTCCCTCTTTGAGCTTGTTTCCTCATCCATCAAATGAAGTCTGTACTACTTTATAGGACTTCCGAGATAATTGAATTAGATATTGAATGTCAAGCTCTGAGGACAATCTATAACTACTGTTGCTGCCTTCAGTGTCACCAAGTCATCCTATTTTTTGTTAATGTAATGACTTTTATTACTTCTTCTATCACAATAAAACTCTCCATTCCTGTGTCATTCAAGAAAGCATCTGCTCAAACCATTTTTTTTAAGAGAGTGGGTTTTGTGATAGTTTTATAGATTTCTTTTCTTTATAGGACTCTTCAGAGTCCAACGTAAGTTCTGACAGCAGCAGCAGTTTGTATGTTTATGTTGGTAATTACCCATAAATCTATTGCTAGTCTGGGCTCCACAAGAAGATATACTTTTTTTTTTTTTCTTTGCTTAAAAGCCTGTTTTCCCCCCATCTTCTAATGCGGTCAAGTTGTTCTACCTTTGCAGAACCTTGAAACATTTAATCATTTTCTCTTCAAAGAAGTCTTCAGCTATCCAACTTGACTCTTTATTCTACTTATTGACGAAGCTATCTTCTCAGCATTAAATTTTTATATATGTCTCCCTACATGGTCTTTCCCTTTACGATTATCTCTGATACAATCTGATTTTAGTGTAGGGCAAAAAGCTCAATAGAAATGAACAGATAAAGGCTATCTGACCTTTAAAATATTTTTTATTTTTTGAACAGCTTTATTGAGATAGAATTCGCATACTATACAACTTAACTATTTAAAGCATACAATTCCATGGTTTTTAATGTATTAAAAATAGTGTTGTGCAACCATGGCCACAATCAATTTTAGAACATTTTCATCACCCCGAAAGAAACCCTGTACCAACTATCACCTCACAATCCTCCCATCCCTTCCCTAGTACTAGGCAACCAAATACTTTATATAATTTGCCTATCCTGGATATTTCAGATAAATGTAATTATATGTGATCTTTTGTGACTGGCTTCATACACTTGGCATAATGTTTTCAAGGTTCCATGTTGTGGCATGTATCAGTACTTCATTTCTTTATGGCCAAGTAATATTCTACCGCATGAATATGCAAAACTTTCTTTATCCATTTATTAGTTAATGCACAAGTATGTGTTTACCTTTGACTATCATGAGTAATGATGCTATGAACATTCATATACAAGTTTTTATGTGGATATATGTTTTTATTTCTCTTGGGTATATAACTAGGAATGGAATTGAGTCAAATAGTAACTATATCTTTGACTGTATCTTTAGGTTTTTGAGGAACTTTCAACCTGTTTTCCAAGGTGTCTGTGCAGTTTTACATTTCCACCAGCAGTGAGTGAAGTTTCCAATTTACCAACAGTGTCACCAATAAATTATCTATCTTTTTGACTATTGTCATCCCATTGTGAATGAAGTGATAGCTCATTGTGGTTTTGATTTGCATTTTCCTACTGACTAATAAGGTTGAACATCTTTTCATGTGTTTATTGGCTGTTTTTACATCTTCCTTGTAGAAAGATCTGTTCAGATCCTTTGCTCATTTTTAAAAATTTGGTTGTTGGGGCACCTGGGTGGCTCAGTCGTTAAGCGTCTGCCTTCGGCTCAGGTCATGATCCCAGAGTCCTGGGATTGAGCCCCGCATCGGGGTCCCTGCTCGGCCAGGAGCCTGCTTCTCCCTCTCCCGCTTCCCCTGCTTGTGTTCCCGCTCTCACTGTCTCTCTCTGTCAAATAAATAAATAAAAATCTAAAAAAATAATAAAAATTTGGTTGTCTTTTTATTATTAAGTTGTAAATGTTCTTTGCATATTCTAGACTTAAGTCTCTTATCAGATATATGATTTGGAAATATTTTCTCCCATCCTGTAAGTTGTCTTTTCACTTTCTTAATGGTCTCCTTTGACACAGAAAATTTTTAATTTTGGAGAAGTCCAATATATCGTTTTTTTCTTTTGTTCCTGGTACTTGTGGTGCCATATTTAAGAATTGGATTGTGAAGATTTACCCCTGTGTTTTTTTCTATGAACTTTATAGTTTTAGCTCTTACATTTAAGTCTTTTTAAAAAAGATTTTATTTATTTATTTGAGAGAGAGAGAAAGAGTGGGGGAGGGGGACAAGCTGACTCTGCGCTGAGTGCAGAGCCTAACTCAGGGCTCAATCCCATGACCCTGAGATAATGACCTGAACCGAAATCAAAAGTTGAGGCTCAACTGACTGAGCCACCCAGGCACCCCTACATTTTAGTCTTTGATTCATTTTGAGTTAGTTTTGTGCATATTTTGAAGTAGGGGTCCAAATATATTCTATTGTATGTAGAGATGCAGTTGTCCTAGTACTATCTATTGAAAAGACTATTCTTTCCCCATTGAATGCTCTTGGTCACCTTTATCGAAAATCACTTGATCACAGACACTTGGGTTGTTACATTGCTAGACATATTAGAAAATATTATTTTACTTTCATTGGTATACTTTTGTAAGTGGCTATAGGGTTAGAAAGGAGACTTTTATAATTGCTTTCCTGATTACTGTAGACCTCTGTCATGCATCCACCCCAGGGGCCAATTCAGGTAGAATATCTTAAGTTGAAAGATTGTGTTGTGTAGAGAAGAGTTTCTAAACTCAAATCTATGCTGAAGCCAGGGAAGTCAGAAATGGGTTAAGTTGCGATCCATAGTGATAGAGCATATAAGAGGGAGCTGGAGTGTGGGCTCTAAGAGAGCCTCCCTACTCCCACAGATATTTGCTGACGTGGAGGAATACAGTTCAACATTTACTAGTCAGTTAAGACATAATTGAGGGCCATTCTTGGCCCATGGGATGACATTGCTGCCTCTGATGACTGATTGTATTGCATTAGTACTTTTCTCCCATTCTTTCCCTTTCCTATTTCATGTTTTCTATGTTCTTTCTAAGCAAATATTGTACCACTTCCTAGCTTTATTAATTTCCCCCTGCTTTACTGTCACTTAAAGATTATAAAATAAAAGGATGGTCAAATCCAGACCAAAACCAAACCCAGGTAAAATGGCATAGAAATCAATAATAGAAGTCACAGCAAAGATAAATGCCATTATCTTTAGGTCCCAAGTAACATTTACTTTTGGTTAAGTATAGGTGGCAAGAATTGCTAGAAATTGGATAGGTTTTCAGACCCAATTGCCATGATAGAATTTAGTATACTCTTAACTTGTGCTGAACCAAGTAAACTAAAAATAAATGGAGAATTTAAAACAAATTATGTAATTTTCAAGGATATGGAATATGTACAAAGGTAGATCATATATCCAAACACTTTTTAGAACTGAGTTTTGAGTAGTGGGCTCTGAATGGAGCAATAAATGATGAAGAGGGGGCCCAGCTAGAAAGGAACACGTCAAGCAGAGCAACCTTGATTTCACATGTTTTATGTAGTTTTCATGCTGGATTTTTCCATAAAATCTATTTTGAGATAACTGAATGGTTTATACTGTTAAAAATAAATAGATTGGTAAATAAATAACTGGATTGATTACCACCAAATTAGTCCATAAAGTACACCACATTTTAAATTTTATTTCAATAAAACTAGAAATGAATGAAAAAGTTTGAAAAAAATATGACCCACCACCCAATTCTTCCCAAATAACAATAGAAGAAAAGAGAATAATCAAAAGTTATAATTATAGCCTGTTTTGAAAAGAAATGCAAACACTGTGTATCAAAAGCTATCTTTTGGGTGCCTGGGTGGTTCAGTCAGTTAAGCGTCTGCCTTCGGCTCTGGTCGTGATCCCAGGGTCCTGGGATTGAGTCCCGCATCGGGCTCCCTGCCCAGCAGGGAGTCTGCTTCTCCCTCTGCCCCTCCTCCCTGCTTGTGCTCGCTCGCTCACTCTCTCTCCAAAATAAATAAATAAAATCTTAAAAAACAAAAGCTATCTGTTATAGCTAGGACAATAATGAGAGGCAACTTTTCTCATGTCGGTTCCTCATCTGATCCACAGAACACGGAAAATGATTTAAATGTCTGTTTTCTAAATTCTCCTAGGTATGGCCATAATTAATACCATTCTAGATGTATTAAAGAGAAATTAATTTATTGTATACAGTGGGTCTTTTGGGCCTTATGGCCTCATTTTCTTGGTGATCCCTGGTTAAGCGAGGCTGGCATGCCTTATTAAAATTATAATTCCCAGTGTTGATGAGGATATGGGTAGTTGAGCATGCTCATATGCTGCTGGTGGAAGTATGAACTGGAACCGCCTATCTAGAAAGTAGTTTGTTAATCTGTATTTAGAACCATAAATAAATTAAAATCTTATACTCTTTATTTGATAACTTTTTATAATTGATAACAAGGAAAGAGATTTGGGCAAATATTTTACACAGAGACTTCATGTTAGTTTTTAAATTTTTATTGCAGAAATTTCTTGGTATGTGGAAAAGTAAAGATAAACTTTGTCTTAGTCTGCTGGCATGCTATAACAATACTATGGACTGGGTGGCTTATAAACAACAGAAATTTATTTCCCATAGTTCTGGATGCTGGGAGTCCAAGATCAAGGCACCAGCAGATTTCGTGGCTGGTGAGGATCCACTTCCTGGTTCATAGACAACAGGCTTTTTTCTGTGTCCTCACTTGGTGGAAGGCACCAGAGATCTAGCTGGGGTCTCTTTTGTAAGGGCACTAACCCTGTTCATGAGGACTCTACCCTCATGACCTAGTTACCTTCCAAAGGCCCCACCTCCAAATACCATCACATAGGTTCATTTATTTCAGTTTCTATTTTAAGGGATTTTTTTTCTTATTTTTCCCCTTTCTGACAATAAGCTTTCTAATTGTATGAATTGTTTACCTTGTTCTGTAGTCAAAATATAACAAGGTGCAATCCTAAACTACTAATCCATGTTATTCCTCCCTGTATACATAATCATTTCTATTCATTTTGGGGGGTTATATTTTCATGCTACTTAAAATCACAAGAGGGTGCCTGGGTGGCTCAGATGGTTAAGCATCTCCCTTTGGCTCAGGTCATGATCCCAGGATCCTGGGATCGAGTCCCACATCGGGCTCCCTGATCAGTGGGGAGCCTCCTTCTCCCTCTGCCTCTCTCTCTGTCTCTGTCTCTTATGAATAAATAAATAAAATCTTTAAAAAAAAATAAAATCACAAGAAACTACATATATTCATTTATCATCTCCTTTCATAAAAAATATCAGAAAATAAATACTATTCCTGTAATAAAGAAACATGGTTAATCCTATTTAAGTCACATTTGCCACACATGTTTTGATTATGGAGCCCTTTTCTTCCATGCATGCCTTTAAAAACAGTTCAATAAGTGAAGCTCTAGATTATTTGATTTGTCCTCTAATTTCCAGAAAGCTACATTTCACAGGACTGAACATTGTTCTTTATAATAACGAAATATTAGTATTCAGTTGGTTCTGAAGTTAGAGGCATTCTTATTTACTCTAGATTTTGTTTTTGAAAAGCACAGGTAGACTTAACTAATGTGTGTTAAGAGACTATCCCCCAAGAAATAATGCTGGAGGTCTCAATAAGATTATCCCCAGGGTACCAGCTGCCAGCAGAAGTTGAAGAATGGTGGGTCACAGGCATCCAGTTGAAGGAAAGAATTATCTGGAGGAGAAAAAAAGAAAGAGATAAAAAAAAATCACAGGGATATATGTCAGAAAGGACTACTGTCTTCCACCTACAAAGGCTGTGTGCTCCTTCCATAATCCTAGGTAGGGGCAACGCCATTGGAATTTCAGTTCTGAACATTGTGATTTCTTGGGAATAGAACAGATGCTTTCTTGGTATGAGAGAAGTCCCCAGAACTTCCATTTGTCAAGCTAACTTTGCATAAATCTAGGTAAATGCAGCATGATGTGAAGCTTGAAACAAATGACACAGTATGATGAAGAAGGGTGTTTAGTTGCTTTGAAGAGGTGATATTCCAAATATTTAACAACTGTAATAAGGGACATCCACTCAGATGGAAAGTAACTAAAATGTGCCATACAGGCCAGTACTGGCCTTATATTATTAGCCTTATCTGCTGCATTCACCAGGCATCTGTGTCACCGCTGGGTGTAGTCTGTGTGGCGGGGTTGGCCCAGGTGTGGACCATGTCTTCAGCACACTAGCATCCGCATCAAAGGTGGAAGGCTCTACATAGTAAGTTGGAACGATTTCAACCATACATAAGGAAATTTTGTATGAAACTTAGGAACTCAACGGAAATGAGGTGGCTAAGTGCTGATGAAGAGAAATACTTTACTGTGAGTTAAAGAGTTTGGGAATAGTTGAAGAAGTTGACATTTAAGAAATTTATTTGAGGATTCTTACATTAGAAAAAGAAAGGTTGTTGGGTTTGAGATAAACATAGAGTCTGTTCTCCTGATGCAGTGACCTTAAGTTAATGTTTGATGGCCTATGCCGAATGTGTGTTTGCAGTGCATATTAAACTGTGCACCACATATTGTTTCTTTTCCATATCTCGATTTGAATTTTGTCTGCTGGTCTTGAGTCTATGGACAAATAGAATCTTTTGCATTATCAAATATGATGATATAGTTTAGCCTCTTAATAAAATACCTATTAACATGTTTGCTTTAAAAATGTGTGAGGTCATCATAACTTGATAAATATCAAATGTCTTAGAAAATGTTATAATAAAATAATTTGTGCAGGCAGCAAGCATGATCTTAAAATTTGACCAAAATTAGAATAATTAAACACATTGTTTTGGGTGTTCCTAACCCTTGAACCTGGAGATGTCTACATTATGGTAAGAAATGAGGCATAGAAAGGAAAATGAGGTAATATGTTAACATTTTAAAACTTTAATATTACTTTTCTAGATAAAAGACTTCAAATTTTTATTCATGATCAGTGATCAGTGGCCCAAACATTTTAACCAAGCGATCTCTTTATGAGAATTTCTAGAAAATGTTATCTATAGACATTACTAACTGCATTGAATAATGATCTTAATATATGTTATCTTTTCATGTTCAAATTTGTCAATTTTTGTTCCCTTACATTAATACATTCCAATTCCTTTATACATTAGATCTGTTCTATAATCTTTATCTCACTCATCATCCTTCTGGGCTTTACAACCCTATTCATTCCCAAATCCTGAATCCTGAATTTCATGTGAGTAATATTGACCTTGAAGGATTATCAAAGATATTTCTTATTTCAGAATTTCCTTGATCTGTTGATTTAGAGCATTATTTGGTAGTCCATAAATCTAATTTAATTTAGAAAATCCCTCAAAAGGTAGGAGTAGAGAACACCTGAACATACCTCTTGACCCAGGCAGTTGTTTCTAGTGTGGTCTCTAGGCCAGTGGCATCAACATCTCCTGATTACTTGTTAGAAATACAAATTATTAGGCCACACTTGAGATCTATTGAACCAAAAACTCTGTGGGTGGGGTGCAGCAATCTGTTTCAATAAGCCCAGGTGATTCTGGTATGAGCTAAAGTTTGAGAACCACTGAACTACAGAACTCTCAGTGTTAGTTCTGTGCTTGATAAAGAAGCAAACAATTGTCCCATGTGGTAATGGGCTATTTTTGGTCCTATCCTGAGGCCTACATAGGGATATTAACTATTTTCATTAAGTACTTAAATAAAGTTAATGCTATCTTGTGTACTCAGAATAAAAGTCACACAAGATTAAAATGAAAAATGTTTGAATAATCTAGTTCCAAAAGTATCTCTTTAGATCTACTCTAGTATGGCTTAGAATCATTTATCATTATTGCTGTTATTTTCAGTTATGTTTAGGAATAAAGTCACATGACTTATTTCACAACACAAAAATTTCCCTAAATTTTGTCTTTCAACTTCTTATTTTGTCTTCCATATTTTTGTGAAGCAAATTTTATAAATACTTAATTTTATTTATGGGGTGCCTGGGTGGCTCAGTCAGATAAGCATCTCTGCCTTCGGCTCAGGGTGTGATCCCAGATCCTGGGATTGGGCTCCAGGTCAGGCTCAGTGCTCGGTGGGGTGTTTGCTTCTCCCTCTCCCTCTACTCCTCCCCTTTTGCTTGTGCTTTCTCACTCTCTCTCTCAAATAAATAAATAAAATCTTTAAAAAAATTAAAAAAAATAAAATTTTTATGCCGGTCATTTGATGTTTAATATTTGCTTATTTATTTTTAATTATGTACTTCCACAAGTGGTTCCTGCAATTATACCTGGATATACCTTAATTCTGGTTCCTTCTTTCTTAACTGTTTAATGTAAAGTTTAGAAGAACAGGTCCAAATCCATTTTTTTTTTTAATTATTCTGTTTCTGGGCCTTAGATATATTTATCCCCTGGAGAAAATCTCATTTTATTAGCCATTTTGGAAAACACATTTTAGGGAGAAACAATCTTACATCTGCATGCTGTACTGTGGAAGTGGGAATTTTTATTGGGGTTCGTGTTTCCAATAGAAAAAAGCAACACTATTTAATAAAGGAAGTTGAGTGAGGAAAATTCAGGGCTAACAGTAATTGGAAGAAGAGTCAAGGAGCTGACAGACTGGTTGGTAGTGGTGTGGCTGAAGAGGAATTTGCGTGGGGCGACAGTTGCCGAATGCAAAAATCTTCAGTTGTTTCATGCGTGTATGCCTTGTAAACCTTCCTCTCCCTTTCTCATGTGAAATCTTTAGACATATTCTACATCACTTATGATAGTTGGTGGAACGGATTTTCTTGGGGGTGCATATGTGAAGATGTTCTAAATTTTGCTTTCAAGGGTGATGTTTAGCAAGACAAATGTAACTGCAGTAAAAGTAAACACCCGAGTTTCCATGAGTAGGAGAGGTGCTAATAAAAAGAAAGTGTTGAAGATGATAGAAAAAAAAAATTCACAGTGTAGAATTACAAATAATCAACAGGTGCTTTAGGAGATTTAGAACTCCAAGATTTTATAAAAGGAAAATGTGATTCAGTAAAAGTATTTTTTATACAAATATTAATACTTGTTTAAATAGACCTTAAAAATCAAGTGACTGCAAGTTGAAGAACTAGTTAAACTGATATTCAATCAGTGATATTCAAAAGCACATTCATTTTTACATTACTGAAAACAGCTTTTACATAAATCTGCATCTGTAAATTACCCATATAGTTGAAGATTCACTTTCAAAGTAACAAAATCTTATTTATAGTTGAGTTTTTAGTGAATCTGTATTATAAATTTATTCATTTTGGTGTACTATTACTCAATTTAACCTTCTCTTCAGGAAATATGACTGTTATTCTGAACATTAATTTTGAGTTTGGCATTGAGCAGAGCCTATATTAAGCATTCAGTTCATATTTAATGAATGAATGAATGAACTAATGAACTGTACCCTTTATTTTCAGATCTAACTAACCAGGAAAAGATCTGCTACTTGTCTTAAGTTTATTAATTGTCTTAAGTGATTAGCTTAAAAAGAAATTCAATAAATGTATGAAGTGTTACAGTACCTAGATATTCGTATTTCAAGCTTTTTTTTTTCCTTTCTAATTATGCCCTCAATTCTTTGCTTGGGTAAGGGACTGTCACACTGTATGTAGGTAAGATATATTTGAACTTTTAGGAGCAGGAGCATATAAGAACACAGAGCCTGTTGAGTTGTTTTTTTAATATAAACCACCTTTAGACATTTTCAGATTGTCTTCATGATGAGGACATGATATATAAAATATTACAGATACTACTGAAGCTTCCTGTGTTTCTTTTCCTTTATCCAGTGGAAATCACCCATAGAATTTGATGTTTAACATTCTCATTTTTCTTTTGATATTTTTACTATATGCATATGTATCCATAAGTGTTATGTAATACTCTTTTGCATATTTTTAAACTTTGTATAAATGGTATTCTTCCATACCCTTTTAAAATTAACTTCCATGCTTTAGCTTTTTGCACATATGTATTTGCTTTTTAGTTTATATTATTGTATAGCATTCCATTGTTTAATTATACCAGAACCTATTTACTCATTTTGTGTCTGACTTACATTTTGATGGCTTCCATTTTTTGCTATTACAAACAGTTCTTCATTGAGCATTTGCGAATGCTATCTTGTGCACATTTGTCAGAATTTCTCCAGGCTGTTACCTAAGGGGAAGATTGTTGGGCTTTCGAGTGCATGTATCTTCAACTTTGCTATATAATGCAAATTGTTTTACCAATTTATACTCTCAATTGCAGTGTTATTTTATATCCTTGCTGACTACCTGATATATTCAGGCTCTTAAATTTTGCTAATCCAGCAGGTGGTAAATGGAGTCTCACTGTTCTTTTAATTTGTGTTTCCCTAATTACAAGTGAGCTTGAGCATCATGACATGCTCCTTGGCCATCATGTGTCTTCCGCTGAATGTCTTTGTAATTTTTCTATTGGTTTGTTTTCTTTTTCTCATTGAATTATAGACATTTTTCATATATTTTAGATGTTCTTTCTTGGTATATTCTTTATAAATGTATTCTCCCAATTGGTAGTTTGTCTTTTCATTCTGTTTGTCTCTCCATCCATCTATCTGTGAAGATAAATTTATAATTTTACTGGTCAAATTTATCAGGCTTGTTTCTAATTTTTATTTTTGTACCTTGTTTAATAATATACTTTTTATACCTGAGATCATAAACATATTTTCCTGTATTTTCTTGTAAACATTTTGCAGTTTTGCCTGTCATATTTAAGCATCAATCTGTGCTCAGATGATTCTTGGGCATAGTATTAGGTAGAGATCTATTTCTTTCTTTCTTTCTTTTTTCCATAAGGATAGCCAATTGTCACAGCACAGCTTATTAAACAGTGTGTCCTTTACTTACTGATTTTGTTTTCGTGTTGCATAGGTCTGTTGTTCTTCATTTTGGCTTGCTTCCGAGATCTGTGATCTACCTTTCCTTTGCTCCCTATAGTTTATAACCTTCCACCTTTCTTGCTTGTGGCATTTCTTTAGCTTTTTAACTCAGTTTTGTCATACACTTGTAGATTTGGATAAATGTAGTATGATTTTAATTATTTTTCATCATTTTTTTCTGCCATGAGATGTATCTTGTCTAATTACCAAGAATGCATTTCTTTTTTTTTTTTTTTAAGATTTTATTTATTTATTTGACAGAGAGAGAGCACAGGTAGGCAGAGAGAACGGCAGAGGGAGAGGGAGAAGCAGGCTCTCCACTGAGCAGGGAGCCCGACGCGGGGCTCGATCCCAGGACCCCGGGATCATGACCTGAGCCGAAGGCAGCCGCTTAACCGACTGAGCCACCCAGGCGCCCCACCAAGAATGCATTTCTGTTTTTTTTAATATTAACTCCCATTTTTGGTGGTGTTTCCTACAAAAGGACCCATCATTTTCTTTTATATTCTTTTTATTGATGGACATGTTAGAATTTGGAAGGACAATTGAAAATGTTGTAATTTTTAATTTTAAGATGCAAAAGGTAAATTTTCAAATACATTTCTTAAAAATAAATTTAAAATAACCTGCTTTTTTCTAAATGGCTGGTAGAGTATTTTGCTTAACACCCTAGAAAACTTAACATTTTTTAAGCAATTTGATTCTGTACAAGTGGGCAGCATATTATGCTTTGCTTGAAATTCATTAAATGTTAATCATACCATGCAAATTGTTAACTGATCTTCTTTATTTTTTTTTTTTAGATGATTGGAATCCATTTTCGTACCCATATAAAAAACTGGATTATGGAAAGTGGGAGCTTTATATCCCACCAAAGAGGAATAAATCTCTACTTGTACCTCATGGATCCAAATTAAAGGTACTTTCTACCCTCCTGTTTTTATATGAACTTATTTTCTTTTTGTTTTGTATACAAAGTTTGATTTAAAATATTAGAATGTAAACTGATGCATGATAATTATGGGAGAAATAGTCTAAATGTTTAAATAGAGGAAAACTGAAGAGACATCATCAATAAATTGTGTTAAATTGGGACTGTTTGGTAAGGTACTGAACTTATTAATTGTATTATTATCAACTTTGGAAACTTTATGTAAGGAGGGATTGAGTAATTGCAGAAGTCTAGCTTGAAAAAACAGAAAGTTTAATAGAAAAATGAAACCTGTCTTCAAATCAGCAAATGTGGAGAGAATTTTTACCTATAAAGAGAGTCTTGATAAAATTGATTTTGTGCGGGCGCCTGGGTGGCTCAGTCGGTTAAGCATCTGCCTTCAGCTCAGGTCATGATCTCAAGGTTCTGGGATTGAGCCCCATGTCTGGCTGGGGCTGTCTCCCTGCTACCCCTGCTTGTGCTCTCTCTCTTACTCTCAAATAAATAAAATCTTTAAAAAAATTGATTTTGTGATGAGCTACATGAATGGGGGAGGCAGTACTGTCTGTTGGAGAACCATGCATTTTGGGGACATGATTTTCCTGGTTATTCTTCTTTCTGGTCTTTAACATTAAGACTTGTCTTAATGTTAAATTAAGCCTACTTGGATTACCTAGGGGCCTGCCTGTCAGAGGCAGGCTGAGTGTCCTTCACATGTCCTCTGCTTTGGCTAACCATTATGTTTCTGTATTCAGGGTTTACAGAGCCCATATAGCTAGCCTCTCTTGTCTCCTCAAGGGAGGCTTGAAAGATGGGTTTCGAAAGCCTGGATTACAGATTTCAGGCATTTGATTATATAAAGGTTATCTAAATCCTTTAATGTTTACTTGATTTTATCCAGTGCTCATAAAATTATATAATATTTCCATGTCCCCTTGTTTCTTTCCCTTCTTTGGACATATGATTGCATTCAAAGCATTTATCATGATAAATCCTGTGACTGAATATTATTTTTATTGGTATTTGTTACTTAACATTATTAACTCAGTTACTTAAAGTAAAATCAAAATGTGTTGTATTTGTATGGTTGTTTTGCAGCTTTTTTTTTTTTTAAACAAATAATGAAATTTTACGTATATCAGAGAATGACTGAAATATTGCCACACATAATATAGTCACCAGAAGGGCATATTGTCTGGAATAAAGAGACATTTTGACATGGGATGGCAGCCAACGTTCCTCTTAATCTATAGTGAAAAGGAGAAAAAGTAGCTACAGTGTACAATAAGAGGGATTTACATTTAATATAAATAATCCCTTTCTAAGTCAGTATAAACTCCATGAGAGCAGGGGCTTGTGCTGTTTTGTTTCCTAATATTGTCTGTTCTCAATTGGCACAGAGTAGGCACTCAGGAAATATTTATTAAATATTAAGGCCATTTTTAGGCCCAGTCTTTGAAAGAATAAGTCAAAGAGCTTGGTTCTTCTCTAGTTTATGCGGCCTGGTTTTGGGAAACTGTGAGGCAGGGCAACTGTTCTTGTACTGCTTTCAGTGTCACTTTAGGTCTTACAGCCATTTATTCTGTTTTGTCTTTTGTTTTTAAGAAATGAACTTACTAATTTTTAAAATTTTTTTTTGCCTTTTAAAATTTCTTTGCCATCTTAAGTTAGAAAAATTTATGAACTCTGACACCTTACCAACTTCTTGTGTTAAATGGTGACTGAATTAACCTTGACAGGTTGTTTTCATACATGGGGAAAAGTAATTGATTACCAGGAATGAATGATTATTGATATATACAGGGAATAATGGTAAACATTTGCATCTCCCATCCAACTCCAAATCCTTTATACTTTCTGCTATGGTCTGAATATTTGTATCGTCCCAAAAAACGTGTGTTAAAATCCTAATGCTTGATGTGATGGTGTTAGTAGGAGGGGGTTTGGAGGTGCTTAAGTCAGGAAGGTGTAGCCCTCTGAATAGGATTAGTGCCTTTATAAAAGGGACTTCAGAGAGATCCCTAGTCCTTCCATCATGTGAAGATACAAGAAGTCTGCAGCCCTGAAGAGGGCCCTCATCCGACCAGGTTGGTACCCTGATCTCAAACTTCCAAATTCCAGAACTGCAAGAATTAGATTTCTGTTGGGTATAAGCCACCCAGTCCGTAGGATTTTGCTGTAGCAGCCCAAACAGATTAAGATGCTTTGTACACTAGGTTATGTACTATACTATGCTTTCTTTTAAAAATTTATTTGACTTAGATGAGATGAAATGATCCTATGATTAAAAAAAAAAAAAGTAGCTTTTACCTTTCACTTGACTTTGAAAATCTATGTCTAACATAAAATAAATGTTCAGCAAGTATCAAGTAAACTGTTGTGTAATCATTCTTCATTATTATTCTCTAAAAATTTCCATGAGGATAATTAACTAGAAATTTAGGCCCAAAATATTACTCATAGTATTTAGATGTTTCAAATGTTGAGGAAACATTTAGATGCTGTTAATATGGTGATATAATTAGTTTTTCATTTATGGGAAATGATATATCAGATTTTCTTTGAGGGAGGGGTTAAATTCTCTATAAAAAAATCAACTAACTTGAGATTTTTGGCCTTTCAATTTGAAGTTATCCCCAGATAGTCTATCTTGGTAATTAAAAATCTTGTTTTAAATTGAACTTGAAAATTTATTTCAGTTCACAAGGGATTGACCTTTATAACTCACTTGAGGTTGTTTCTCTTATGAATTATCTGGTAACCGCTAACAAAAAAAGAAATGTTACCTACCATTGAGATAATAGCTTTGTTTTCTCTGTAAAGCATTTTTCAATTGAATACTTTGGAAGAAAATACCTAACTGCTTATGTGGTCATGTAAATGTCTCCTTTCTATGTGAGTTTACCAAATGGGAAATATTTAAAAAAATATAGTAAGGTGAATTAAACATTCAAGACTATAGAGATATAAAGAAAGACGACTACATTCCTGAAGGAAAATGAGACATATGTTATTCATGTGTTTAATACTTTTTCTTCCTGGATGCTTAGCCAAATTAATGTATCGAAAGGTATTTTTTGTTGTTGTTGTCACTATTTTAAAATGTACATCTTTAATAGCATTGTTAAGTTTAAAAAAAAAAAACTTCTCAAGTTGTTTCATAGAAATTTAACATAATTATTGAGTGCTGTATGTCAGGTGCTGTCCTTGATCTGTGATGCTTGTACTGAATTGTAATATATATGTGAGCTGTATGTGCTTTTAAAATAAGGTGCTATTAGAACAAAATATTAGTGGACAGTTTATTTATTCTGTCGTGGTAACAGGGGAAATAACAGAGGGGCAACAACATTCAAGCACATTTGGTAACATGTTTAGAAGTTGACCAGAGAGAGGGAAGAGGAATATTTTAACCTGAGAGTACTACATGAATAAAAATGTGTGTATTGATTGATGTCCCAACAGGAAGCAAATGGCATGTGCGCGCGTGTGCATGCACGCGCGCGCACACACACACAGACACAGACACACAGAAATAGGGCAGTTTGAACAGTGTTTTCTGTTTGTTTGTTTATTCGTTTGTTTTTCCAAAAGGCTGTTTTCAAAGTTGAGCATGCAGGGGATCCACAGGGTGGGGTGAGGGGGCCTAGTAGCACCCAAATTGTTACCTTGCCTAGGCCACTGGGAACAAGGGATTAATTACTAGAACTCAGAGGGAGAAAGTGTTGGCCATCTTGAAGGAATCTCTGAGCTTTGGTTAGAGACAGAGTTAATTTATTGCAACCTTGCAGGGAAGGAGCCAGGGGAATCAGGAAACAAATGCTCTCATCTCTCACTCGTCTCCTTCTCTCTGACCTCTTATTGGGGCTGCACATGGGCCAAACCCGAAGAGAAGCCAGTGTTCTGGGGAATATGGTCCACATGGGTCAGCATTCTGGGGCAGAGAGATGGGTAAGAAGTAAATCTGTCCTAACTTCGTAAAATGTAGCTCAGGAGGTCAGTAAAGACCTCAGGTCAGGAAAAGTAAAAGATCAGGGTAAGTAAACTGTTGGAGGCAAACTCTGAAGAATTCTTTTTCTTTTCTTCTGATTCCCATTTTCTTTTCTTTTCTCATTCTAATTAATACCCAAATGACTGCCGAGGACAATGAGAATTGTCTTTTTAGTGCTTAGGATGTTTGTGTGTTTTAACTTTTCTTTGCCACTCAGTAACAAAATGGACTAGAACAGAGGTTTCTTGATACTAGGCCTTTAATAGTTTCAGGGGATTCATGTGTCAGTCATCATGGGATGTTATAACAAAATTCTATACAGTGGGTGGCTTAAACAACAGAAATTTATTTTCTCACAGTTCTGGAGGCAGGAAGTTCAAGACCAGTCAGCATAGTTGGGTTCTGGTGAAAGCTCTTTTCCTGGCTTGCATATGACTCCCTTCTTGCTGTGTCCTCACATGGCTCTAATCCCATCATCAGGACCCCATGCCATGACCTCATTTAAACCTAATTATCTCCCAAATGCTCCATCTTTCAATACTGTCATAGTGGGGGCTAGGGCTCCAACATATGAGTTTGGAGGGGAGCACAGTTCAGACCAGACCACATTGCTTTTCTAATGATATTGAGATGTTATACAATCGATAGGTGGAAAAGGGACACAGAACCCAATACCTACATTTGCAATTTTCTTAGATAAGATGCAATAAAAAAAAAAAAAAACGGATTGCTTTACATTCATATTGAATTTTATCCTGGCGGTAATATTATGAGAGAAGGTATTATTATTATATTTTTTATTTCCTACATGAGTACACTCACCTGTGGACTTGAATGCAGGCTCGTTTGACAGTTAAGTCCACGCTCTTAACCATTACGTTACAATGTCCTGTAGGCTCAGGGTTCACAGAGAAAAGGGAAAAAAGTGTTAGAGAGGAAATAAAACTGGAGTCACAGATTTAGCAACTCATTTTATACCATATTTGTCTTTACTTTTTTTGTGTGGAAAGCATTATCCCCAATTTTCAGGGAGCTGAGAAAGAAGAGTATGGAAGTGAACTTCCCTGAGAATAGAAAGGAGATAGGTAATCTGTAGAAAGAGTTTGGGTTTTAGGGGGTAAAATATCAGATTTGTTAAGTAAAGTGAAACATACTAATTGAGATCTGGAATGAGATTGCGAGGCAGAAGGTTGCCATTGAGTAGTTTGGGGGCAGGGATGTGGCATGTTGAAAAATTCATATCTGAATATTTGCTTAAGAAGGTAAATCTCATTTGTACTTGAATGTTCATAGCAGCATGATTCATAATAGCCGAAAAGTGGAAACAGCCCAAATGTCCATCAACTTATCTACAGACAAAATGTGGGAAACCCATACAATGGAATATTATTTAACCATATAAACATGTGAAGTACTGATACATGATACATTATGGATGAACCTTGAAAACACTGTGCTCAGTGAAAGAAGCCAGTCATAAAAGCCAAATTTTGTATGGTTTTATTTTTATGAACATCCAGAATAGGCAAATCCATAGAGACAGAAAGTAGATTAGTGGTTGCCAAGAGCTGGGAGGGGATGGGGAATGACTGCTAATGAGTATAGGGTTTCCTTTTAATGTGATGGAAATGTTCTGGAATTAGATCATGGTGATGTTTGCATACCATGCAACCTTGCGAACCATACTAAAAACCACGAAATACTTTGAAAGGGTGAATGTCATGTTATGTGAATTATTTCTCTGATACAGTGAAACATTTGTATTTGGTCTTTGTCCCAGTTGCTGGCATACAGCTCCTAAAACTCTTGGGGGATGGGGGGGAGAAAAAGAAGAAGGTAAATCTCATAAGCACTTTATCCTTCATTTCTGGAATATTTTCTTGTGTTATTTCTTTGCCAATTTTCTTGTCCCCATATTCTTTGTTCACTGTTTCAGGAATTTATAATATCTAGATATTGAATCTCTTAAGTTTTCTTATCTTTTTCTCTCAAGTTGCCCATCATCTTGACTTTCTGTTCTGCTTTAAGAAATAACTTTATTTTCCAGCTACTTTCATTGTAATAATCACATTTTTTTAACATTTAAGATTTTATTTATTTGACAGAGAGAGAGAGAGACCACAGTGGGGTGGCGGCAGGCAGAGGGAGAGGGAGAAGCAGGCTCCCTGCTGAGCAGAGAGCCTGACGTGGGGCTCAATCCAAGGACCCTGGGATCATGACCTGAGCCAAAGGCAGACGCTTAACCACGGAACCACCCAGCAGCCCCCCCCCCCTTTTTTTAACATTTCTAATAACATGCTTTTGTTTTCTCCTTTTGCATACATTCTGTCATTGTTAAATGGCCAAAGATACTTTTATCTTTTTGAAAATTATTGTAGAAGTTTTCTTTTATTTTCTTTCCCCAAATTTGCTTCTTACTCCTGATCCCCTACTCTCATTTTCTTTTTTTCAGATTTTATTTTGTGTTTCTTTTAGTCTCTGTCTTTCATTCTGCATGCTGTTTTCAAATGCCTTGTAATCCATGGCTATATGGTCATATTTTAGAATGAGGTAGGAAAAAGCATTTGAAAATTCTCTGCACATACACAGGGCCTTATTCTTGGTGAGCTTCACTGTTGGGTAGTCAGAAACTGAGCCAGCTTTTAAATTGGTAGCAATAAGTGAAGGTTTTTCTTTGAGATCTTTCCAGATGAATCTTCCTGTCCCCTACAGGGGGTGGGTGGAAGGGGTGTGGACCAAAGGACTTTATACCTGGCTACTGGCATTCATGGATAAGGACAAGGGAAGTGGAGGATGGTTCCACCATGAAAGGTGACACTAAGACACTTAATCCCCCTACTTTCAATCATGTGAGTCACCTCTGTCATCTACTGTACTCATTGTCTCTGGAGCCTTCCTAGTTCATTGTCTTTTGGAGCATCAACCTCTCATCTCCTGTTTGAGGGGTAAGAGGTGGTGTTCTGGAGGGATATACATTTATCTGTATAGGCTAGGGAGAAGGTGTGCTCCAGAGCCCACAGTCCCCTTGTTGAATACCCCATGTTTAACACAGTCCCCTTGTTTAACTCACCTTCTTCCATAGTGTTAGGAGCCTGCAGATGCCTAGTCTCCTCGCGGTGCTGTGAAGCAAATTGACCAGCTCTCTTTAGGTTCTTCCTCTGCAATATCCAGTTTTAATTTTTGCCTTAGTTCCTTCTCACTTCAGCTACTTTCTGTCTTCCAAACATTTGTTGAAATTTCTGGTCTCTTACTTACTCCTTTTCTGTTAATACTGTTTGTATTGCCTTGCTGTTATTTCAACAGACATTTGTTAAGCTTGTCATTTTTAATTCATACTTCTAAACACCCTTCTTTAAATGGAAGAAGAAAAAAGTACATCTACTGGATAGAAGAATATTTTAAATTTTCTGGGGCCTTAGTTAGGTCATTATATTCTCATTGTATGCCATGATTATAAGATTTTGGCCAAACTGATTATTTCTTGCTTGTGATGTTTTTATATATTATTATATGTGATAAAGATTTTCTTCTTTATGACCCACAGAAAATCCTCTACTCACTTCATTTGTTACCTGGTTCAACTTAATCAACCTTTAAGACCCTGAAACATCTAATTTGTGAGAGAATACATAGTTAGAATTAGATGTTCCTTCCCTTACCACAGAGATTGTAATTCTTTGTGTTTGCAAAATACAATATGAATGTTAATAAACCTAAATAGCATACCAGGAAATGGTCTTCCTCTGTAGATGAGAATAAAGGCTTGCTAATTGATTCATTTTTCTTTTTTTTTTCTGAAGTTCTCTAAAATGTTGATAGAAAACACAAAATAAATATGTACATTTCCAAAGGAGTCTATTTGCCAGTCTAAAGAGTAACTCTGTCTGCCTAGAGAGGGTGGGTGAGGTAGAAAGTGGGAATGGTTTTTTCTACTTTGAGTTTGCTCCACATTAATTTCTTTATCAAATTTTGCTCTTTTTCTCTCTTAATAGCTGAGTTAACATATATTTAATTTTATATTTTCTGCACTTGACGTATTATACTGTCTTCCCAGATGTAGGTGGAGAAATAAATGATAAAATGCCTGCGCTTTGAATTTATTGTCCATTTGGAGAAAACTCCCCATAAACAAATGAGTTGCTTGAGCATTCTCTGGCTGAGAAGGAAGTAGAGGAAGAAGGTTATATTTTTGAGAAGGTTGTGCCAGGAAAAAGAGGAATAAGTAAATGGAATATGTGGTTGTTTCCCTTTTTTTTATTTGTTAGTGATTTAGTTCTCTTTACTTTTGGCTACATATTGATGGGGCCAAGAAGGAACCCAAGAGAGAAGATGATGAGGAGAAAGAACAAGGGATTAGAGACAGATTCTTGGGGAAGTGGACAGATGGAGAAGAATAAAGGTCACAGGTTTAATAGTCAGGGAATGATTATGGGAAGAGATGCATTTTTAAGCTTGGTCTTGTGGGAGTTAATAGATGTAGATTAATGAATAGGTTGTCAGGGGTCAATTAGGGAATGAAAGAATATAAAGTCAAGCAAGATTGAACAGGAATTAACAATTCTATGTAGGAGACAGTGGCCAATTTGACTTATGAGGATATCATGTATAGGAAGACTAAAAAAAAAATAGTGAATCTCTTTGAGGAAATTTTACTCTGAAAATGTGCAGAACAACATAATTGCTAAACTTTTTTTTGCTTTTTTTCTTTAATTCTGCTTTTTAAAAAATCCTTCATTTCTTAAAACATCTATAATTTTTATAATGACCAACTTATTCCTTAACCTGTGTTTTCTTCTTTTTTTTCCCCAGGACTTTGACCCTTAATGATCTCATTGTTTTCCTCACAAATATTCATACTCTCTCTTCTAAAGCATATAAAAGTAGTCTCATTTTCAGTTAACAAAAGTTAGCTACTGTTAATGGATCCTGAATGTTCTTCTCTTATATGGTAGAGAGTCCTGGAAAGAAGAACCTACTATCATGTACATGTGCTCTTTCCATATTCTCACTTCCCATTCGTTGGTTTTTATCCTCTCCTACTCTTAATATCTTAATAAAATAAAAGAAAATAGTACAAATAACTGGATGATGGTACTTTTAAGCTTAAGACCTGTGAATGAAGCAATGTAAATCTCATTTACAAATCATTTGAACCATATATTTATATATTTATATCAGTATTTCATATAAATTCATAAATGAGTTTTACTGTGTCGTGGCCTATGATAGGGTCTCAATCTTCTGCAGTTTCTGAGGGATCATTTCTAGTTATGATATTCGAAAAAATATATCCTTTTGCTGTGTACCACCTGCCAACTCAAACTTGTCATAAATCATTGTTTTTGTAACTTGTTAACACTTTCCTTTCCTAGACACATTACTATAGAAATTCTTCCGGCAATGGCTTGAGATCTTAGATATTTTACATTTTGTCTAGGATTAAAGTTTATGTATTATGGATATCTAGATTCAAAGTTGTTTAGATGAACATAGGGGAAGGGGAGGAAAAAAAGAGAGGGAAGCAAACCATAACAGACTCTTATAACTCTAGAGAACAAACTGAGGGTTTCTGGAGGGGAGGTGGGCGGCGGGATGGGCTAAATGGATAATGGGAATTAAGAAAGGCACTTGTGTTGAGCACTGAGTGTTATATATAAGTGATCAATCACTAAATTCTACTCCGGAAATGCCCCAGTCCATTTTCATATTATAGCCCCACAGTCCTCATTCTAAGATTTGAAATCTGCTCATGTTATGCTTCTGCTTTAAACCCTTTGTGATGAACTCTCCCAACCCCTGATTTGGTTATAGCTAGGGTTTTCACACTGTGTATCAAGAGGCTGACCTGGTGAGTTTTCAGATTCCCTAGCACTCACTTGAAATACGGAGATCCTTTCCCTGTTTTATACTGGGCTCCCATGTATGATTATGTTTAAATAATTTTTCTATTTTGAAAGAATTGAACAACACTGGCCTCTAGTTTAAATTCTGTACTCTTAGTTTGACATACAAAGCCCTCCATGCCCTGGCCTCTGGATTCCTCTCCAACTTTGTCTTTATCCTTGCCTCAGTCCATTTGAGCTGCTATAACAAAGTATTGTAGATGGGGTGCCTTACAGAGAACAGAAATTTATTAAAGTTCTAGAGGCCAGAAGTCAGAGACTAGGATGCCAGCATAGTAGAATTCTGGTGAGGGCTCTCTTTTGGGTTACAGACTGTCAACTTCTCATTGGCAACTACTCATATGGTGAAGAGCAGAGAGAGGAAGAAAGCTCTTAGACTCTTATAAGGACACTAATCCCATTCATGAGCGCTCTACCCTCTTGACCTCATCTAATCCTCATTACCTCCTATACTCTCTGCCTTCTAATACCATCACATTGCGGGGGAGGTAGAATTTCAACATATGAATTTGGGGCGAACAAACAAACAAACAAACATTCAGTCCATAACAATGAGGTACAGTCCACACTGAAGTACTTGCAGTTTGCTCAAATGCCATTCTTACCATGTCTCAGCAAATGCAAAGGCAGCATCCCTTCTACATGGAATGGCTTCCCCTGCTGCTGTCTGACAAACTCCTAGTCTTTGATGTAGAGTTTAGGTGCTATTTATTTTTGGTGAAGTTTTCCATAATGCCAAACTCTACTTTCCACTTACCAACTACCCCTTCTGCCACAAACCTTTCTGGAGCCTGTTCCCTCCTCATTCACTGTGATGATATGTAGTTTTAGTCTGTAAACTTTTTGAGGACAGGGTCAATGTCTTGGTCATCCTTGTGTCCCTGGGACCTAGAAATGTCTAATAGAAGCTACTCAATAAATGTTATTGATGTCATGGATGAAATGGTTAGAGACCATCAGGTAAGCCCATTTGCCACTGTTGGAAATATTTTTGCATATGCACATTATACAGAAAGTGAAAGAAATTTATAAAGTTGCATGTCAGTAACTTTAAATTATATTCTTTGAATTTAGGCATCTTTGACCTATAGAATTGTTATTTTTGGAAATCCTATTGATATCAGGGTTAAAAAAATGAACAAATATTAGAATCTGGAAATCACAGCTAGTTTTAATGAGTCTTTAGCATTTTCTGTGTTAATAATTGCGAGTTACTGTTTAGAGAGCTCAATACTAGAAAAAAGTTTGCCTTTCTCCAGAAGATCCGAAATGATTATTTTTATCTCACTATTATTCCCCCTTTTCTCTTGTCTGTCAGAAAACTTAAAATTAAGTGAAATGTACAATTGCAATAACCATCCAACTCCAGAGCCCTATACCATTATATCACCTCCTTGCCCTCCAGCCCTTCTTGCCTTCTGACTATTTTCATTGTAACTGTTGATTTTTCTTTCTCATTTTATTTTTAAATATGACATTCCATATTTTTTAAATTGTAAGTTTTTTGGAAGTTAAGAATATAAATTAAATTTATGCAAATCTGTGAATAAGGGCTTGAAATTACTTCCAAAAAGACCCAAATTTGTTTTAATATTTCTTTAGATCACCTATGAGTAAATAAACGGGGCTTAAATCTTTTTCCTTATAGTTCAGAACCAGTTAGTTAGGAGGCTACAAAATGGATCTACTATGGGATGTGCCAGAGGTCAAATATTTAGATGAGTACTATGAAGAAAGACAAGTCCAATTATGGGATGATGTCACTCTTATCCTATCCCAAATTAATAATCCTATGTTATTTCTCTACGGGTGAGACAGATATCATCTATTTTAGACATTTTCCTCATTGAAAACTTTCTCTAACCTTGAGGAATATTTACTTTTGACACAGTGAAATCGAAATTTGGGATGCACCGTTACTACATCTAGGTCTACTTTGCTTAAGCTATAATAAATTAAGATGAAAGAAAAAAATGGCTCAAGTCCTTTTTAGATATATAGATGCAGTCTTATTACAGCTTGTTTATATTAAGCATTGGAGTTTTCCATGATGGGATGAGGAGCACCTTGGAGTATGTAGTTTTGTTTTCTCTTTTCGTCTTCAAGCTAAAGCCCTGCAGAGTAGGAGATTGTTAGTGAGATATCACTGGCAGTATAGGGATTGCTTTCTGAAGTCATTATGAATTAACAGCTAATGGGTAGCGTTCTTTGGTAGCTCGTTTATAATTGAGTGCAGATAAATGAAAATCAAACACAAAGGGAACTCAGTTTTATCATTAATTTTGACTTTGTTTAACAGATGATTTCTGGGCACCACAGCAGCCTTTCTAATTTGTCTGTGTATGATGAAGAAACTAATCATACACAGCTCAGAGAACAAATAACATACGTTTTCCCCAAAAGGTCACCTTCAGAGACAAGCACAAGAAAAAAAAAAATCTCATAAACCTGTTGATTTTTTTTCATTTCTCCTATGTTTTTACTCTTCCTTCTTTTAAAAATTCAGTATATAAAATAATTATTTCATAATTTAATATATGCAGTGATTAAGTATACAGAATTTATAGCCTAAGCTAGGCTATAAATACAATCAGCTTGTTTCTTTGTAAAAAGAATCCTTTGTTTATTTTATAGAACTTAACCATGTGCCAGGTACAATTTAAACACATTAAAATATTAATTCATTTAGTTCTCAATGCAGCCCTATCAGGAATGTCCTATTACCATTATCCCCATTTTTCAGAAGAGAAGAGTGAGGCACAAAGAGATTATATAACTTTCTCAAAGTCACCTAGCTAGCTGATAGCTGATAGCTGGTAGAGCTGGGATTGAAACCCAGTAAGTCTGGCTCTAGAGATTGTGTTCTTAACCATTATGCTATGTTTCTATAATTTATTAGTTTAATTACAATTCCTGTGACTTCTTGATAACTCTGCTTAAAAACACTACCAAGCATAGCCCTTGGCTTAAATGATAAACCTTTGCAAATTCTGGTATGTTTTTAGAATACATGTTTTCCTAGGAGCAAGTGGCAATGCAATGACAGTAATAAATTTGGGAGAAGACACACAAAAAAACAATCTGATATATTTTTAGTTGTTAGGAACATTCAATAGAACATATGGTGTAAGTAATATACATATATTTATATATATCTAAATATATATAGTTCGAGTTAGGTAGTTGATGGAATCATAACTACTATGTGAGGGCAGCTTACAATGAAGATCCTCGAAGGAAGCTGTGCACACAGATTGAAACAGTTTGATCTTATGATATTGCTAGTCACTATGTAATATGTACGCATACTTATATATGTGTTTGTGTGTGTGTGTTGGTGGATATGTGTGTAGTTAGTTTTATAGCTCTGTAAGCCAGAAATTTCTAAAGTAAGGTGGACTTTACTTTGTACTTTTTAAATCTAGACTAGTCCCTATGCCTGGCATGACCATATCATGTATCCATGTCCTACCTCTCTGGCTAGATGTGTCAGCTTGGGCACTGATGAAGGGGCAAGGCTCAGAAAGGAAGGACCTAGTAGTTGGTTGAGACCATACACAGTACCTTGGAAGGACTTCGGTGTCATTATAGAGTCAAAAAAGAAAGAGACTAAGGTATCCACAGGATAGAGGATGAAAAGCTAAGGATAGAGGATGAAAGAAACCCAGTTGTTTAAAAGGCTTGTGTGGCTGGCTAGACAGAGGATGGTTGGAGAAGTCCATAATGAATGTGGTTCAAGAAAGCAAATAAGGTGTGAGGTGAGCCAGGTATGGTGAGTGTGGTGAGTGGGGCTCCACCATGCTGTTCCTTTTTTTTTTTTTTTTGTCTTTTTCTTTTTCTTCTTCTTCTTCTTTTTTTTTTTTGTAATGTGTTTTGCTGGCCTAGGACTACACTTGGTTGACTTTATTAAGGTTGTTTTAGTGGGACGTGGCATCTTTCTCAGTCACCATATTAAGTAAGATATTGGTTATTTTGCTTTGTCAAGCACCAAAATAACAGTGTCTTGATCAAGATAGATGGTTCATTTCTCTCTGAAGTAAAAGTTCAGGTCACTAGATGTTCTATGGATAGTCTGTGTCTGTTCCATGTGTATGTTCAGACCAGTTTCCTTGTTACCTCCTCTTGGCCTTCTGTCACCAAGTATGTTACCCACATGATAAACAATATCTACCATCTCTGTTTCCTACAGAAAAAGGAAAACAAAGGCATTCCCTTTTAAGGATGTGAACACATCATTTCTATACACATCCTTTTGACCAGATCTTAGTTTCATTGACCATCCTTGCTGCAAGGAACATTGGGAAATGTGGGTTTAACTTGGGGGCCATTTGTCCAGCTAAAATTCAGCAAGTTCTGTCTTCAAGAAAAAATGGACGATTGCTTTTGAAATGCAATTAGCATTTACTGTCATAGCCATTTAAAAGGAACTTATTTAAGGAAATGGAAGAATTAATCTTGAGCTAGAAACTTTTCTTTTTATATACTTCTGCGATCAACTGTAAATAATATATCCTTTAAAACTTAAACAGCTTTAAAACTTTTATAAGTTCAGTCATTATAACTTAGAAAAAGAGTGGTGTTCATAGTAAGTTTAGAGGAGACAACTGGCAATATACACTCAAAGATATAACTAGTATTATTAATGTACAATTATAATGATATCTTTTAGATCAAATTGTGAACGCCAACATTACACAAATAAAGTGAAAGTAAAATCCTAAAGCAATCTGGAATTTGTTAGATAATATTACATGAGGCTTAAAATTTTGCCACTTTTTGAAGGATGTCCAAATTATCAGGAAATGCTAGTCTTACTTTTAATGCTATTTTTAATTTGACAACAACTTCTGCATAAAGTAAGAGTAGGATTTTAATGAAAATACTGCATGTAAATATAGCAGTGTGGGATGTAAAAGCATACTGAGCAGAATTTGCACCTGGACAGCAACCAGGCTCTAACGGGTTTTCCTGAATAGCAAAATTGAGCATGTAAACTGATCGCCTATATAACAGAGAATTCTTAGGACAGCTGGATGGGTACATTTAAGATACCTAAGATTTAAATTAAGGTTTAAGAAGAATGAGTGTCCTCCCCTTCTTAACAAAGCTAAATAGGTATTGGCTCTAATCATTTATTTTTTGTATTGTTGGTGAGCATGTTTTTTTTTAGCTGCTGAATAAAGCTTGTTAATCACCTAACAACTATACTTTGGCATAATTTCTTTTTTTAAATTTTATTTTATTATGTTATGTTAGTCACCATACATTATATCATTAGTTTTTGATGTAGTGTTCCATGATTCATTGTTTGCGTATAACACCCAGTGCTCCATTCAGTACGTGCCCTCTTTAATACCCATCACCAGGCTAACCCATCCCTGCACCCCCCTCCCTTCTAGAACCCTCAGTTTGTTTCTCAGAGTCCATAGTCTCTCATGGTTCGTGTCCCCCTCCAATTTCCCCCCCTTCATTTTTCTCTTCCTACTATCTTCTTCTTTTTTTTTTTTTTAACATAAAATGTATTATTTGTTTCAGAGGTACAGGTCTGTGATTCAACAGTCTTACACAATTCACAGCGCTCGCCATAGCACATACCCTGAGCATTTTTAAATACACATTTAATTCTTCACTTTTTAAAATAAATCTGTAGGAGCATCAGACAAGAAGGAAAAGGTAAGAGCCAGCATTTATCTGTAATTTTATAATAATTAATGAAAGGACTTTTTAAAAGTATTTAACATAATACTAGAAGAGAAGACTGCTTTTTAAAGCTGGTAAATTGATAAACGGAATCTTACTAAAATAAGAATTATATTCTCAAATTTATCTTTACTAAAACAAAATATTTTAGAGAAAAATCTTAAATTATGGGGAGGACAGAAGCACCTCAGAAGTTTCAGTTGTACCCTTAAGAGCCTGTTTTAAAGAAAAATAATTTTGTTGATTTCAGTATCCTCATAGGAGACCTGCCAGCATGCTGGCCTCTCAATTCCTTCATCCTCCTCTGCTCCAGTGGTCTTGCCCCCCCTCTGCTCACTCCTCGAAGTCCTATGGCTTCAGCCACCCACTGTGGTGATCAAACTGCAAATACTGTCCCTGCTCATAAACTCTTCACTCCCCACATGCACGTCATCCACCTGCATGTTCATAGCAGCCTGTGTAACAGTACCCGAAAGCACTGGTCCTCAGACTTCAGCGTGGGTCAGAAGCGCCTGGTAGGCTTGATGAAAGACACTGCCCAGGGTGTCTGATTCAGTAGGTCTGGGATGAACTTGAGAATTTGCATTTACAAGTTCCTAGATGATGCCAAGGCTGCTGGTGTGGGGACCACACTGATGACAGCTCAAAGGACTCTGTTACTGCAGAACTTATGCCTCTAGTTCATGAGGCTTTAAAAAACAGAATTGTGTCCTCAGATCTTCTTTCTTTTTCTTTTCTTTCTTTGGGTTTTGTGTTTGTTTGTAGGTCTCAAGTCCCCTTGAAAAAATATGGGTTTTTTTTTTTTTGGATTAGTTGTATACCACTGTTTTCATTCTAATTTTAAAGAATATGGGCAGGGTGCAATAAAGGGGTGCTTGAACAAGATTTTATATTTTATTTTGTTGAGCAGAGAAACTCAAGGGAAACTCTGTTAAATGCCTTTTTTTTTTTCCTTACTGCCCAACGTATGCTCTTTTACTGCCCCACATCATATCACCCTAATCGGTGAAACTTACACAATCACAGTTGCAGAATTCCTTAAAGTCATGGAGACCTTCTTCGCCCTTCTCCCCTTATACAAGATTAGGATACATGAACTCATATAGTTACCTTATGTTAAGACAGCCCAGGAGTCCTGCTATAGCACTTTTCTTAAAGGCAAAGCATCAGGAAAGAAGTTGGAATAACTCAGTGTTTATGAAGAGTCCATTCACTCTTGTTAACTAGGTGTCATGACAAGTTATTTTATATAGAGAATTGGATAAAGACTTTGGAGTATATAAGCTTTTTATATGCTGTTTATGGCTTTAAGCAAGATACATATCTGAGCCTCTTGGGTATTCCCCAGTTTGCATTTAAAAAAAAGTAACTAGTATTTCAAAAACTTTTCAAATAAATAGTACTCAAGTAGATTTCAATTTTCCATTTTTTTATATTCATAATAAATAAGAACTATGGTGATTGTTTTTATTCTCTCAAGATACGTATTTTGTTATTTAAATTTTTGTCCTCTCATAATATACCCACAGAACAAATCGTCTCTTTGAGTATTCTGCCCAATGACGTTCTTCAAAACAGTGTACCATGTCTCACCTGAATATCTAAATACATCTGAATGCCGATACCGTGTGACATTACTCCTGGGCACTCTGCCCATTAGATGGCTTTGACTTTATGTCCATGCCAGTACGACCTATATTTCAGAGGATAAGTTTCTCCATGTTCTCTTGAGTAGTGGTAAAAGCATAATGTATATAAATACGGATTCCAGCCAGACTGTGTTCACTTGCTGTTTCCAGTACCTGCTATTGGTGTGACCTTTGGCTAGTCATTCTCGTATCTCAGTTCTGTCTCCTAGACTGGGATTCATAATAGTACCCCATGGAATTGATGAGAGGGTAAAAGTATTTGCAACAATGTTTGGTACTGAGTTAATTCTCTGTAATCTCAACTGTATTTTCTGCACACAAGTGCTCAGAGCCATGCTTATTATGCTTTCAGTAATCACATCTTTGCAGATTTTGTGAGTACAGGCCAAGTAGTTTATAAATTATAAAATAAGGCAGTATCTGAGGAGTCTGTAAATCAGCATTGTCTTCCTCCTTACAAAATGTTTCCTGAGGCTCAGCTGGTGTGTTCATGGGATCACTCCACCAATGTCTGAAAATTCACAAGAGTGTTTAAAAAACTGTGTGCTTTGCCCAGTGCTTATTCATGTAAAGAATTTTATGTGCTTTTGAGCATTCATTTTCTTAATTCAAAGTTTACATTTTAAGAATCTTGGAACTATGCATAAAATCTCTGTACAACTTAAAAAGAAATCTTAATGAAATGTTATGGAAGAGATCAAGGAGACAGAGCAAAATGAAGCTACCACAGTGAAGATGGGTAGAGAATCCTTAATGAAGAAAGGAACTATTGGTAATGAGAAAAGTTAGTTGTTTTGAAACTAATCAAATACAAGGACTGGATGTGAATGATCAATAAGAGCTAATCAATGTGAAAAAGCGTATCATAGGAAATGTATTAAACTGTGAGCACTGGAATGAATTTGGATACTGTTCTCATATTGCACACACGTTTTTGTCCATCCAATCACCAAGAGATCCTTTTATATTTCGGTGAAGACAATTCCCATAGTCTTTTCAGTGACCTCTAACAAGTCACAAGAACAAATGTGGCTGTTTCTTGCTTGTAACTCCTGAAGGTTATCAACTATATATTGACTTAACATGCAGTTATTTTGTGTTTTATACAATTGTCTAAACATACTATGGTGAAATTTGCCTAAAAAACCATAAAATTTGTCTTAATTTATCATAATTTGTAAGTAATATATAAATATAACAAATTTCTTAGGCTAATGGGTAATGGGAATGTATTCTAAAAGAAAGATGCCTCTGCGAAAGGATCCTTAGCTTTAATGTAATTCAACTTTATTGAAGAGTAGTTCACACATGTAATTGTATACTATCAAGCAAAAATTTGCTTTACTTAAACTAAGTGCTTTATATTGTTTATAAATGATCCTTACTTGTTTATGAGGAGAGGGCTTCTACTAGACTTACTTGAAGAATACTAATTTAAATTAGACTAAACTTGGAAAGTAACAAGTACTTGAAAATAAGGATTTTTATAATTTAGACTTATTATACAGTTCTGTTTTGCCGACCTAATTAGCTAGAAATAACACTTTTTTTCTAGAAAAGCAAATAATGAAATTAATATAGTTTAACTTTTTAGCTCTGGGTTTTAACAGTGCTGGCGTTCTTCTGAGGTGAGGTGGGGGATGAGAAAAAGTAAACCTACATGTAAAGTATATTCACGCATAAACACTCATATACCACATACAGTTTTTAAAGTTGCTTAATATTAACAAAAAAATCTGATAGTATTGCAAAAATACATATGTTTCAGTTACATGTATGAATCAAAACTCAAGATACATCTGATGAGATTCAAGTATATAATTGACATTAAATATAAGGAAAAAAACTAATTTTTTTCAGTTGCAAAGCAACATAACCTTTCAACTGCCGTATCATTCTCAAAGGGTCTGCCATCCTCTTAACCACCCAGAACTGTAAATATATAGTTCTTTTATCTCTTGTCTTCTATTACCATCACATTCCATCAGTCAAGAAATTTAGCTGATTTTTACCTCTGTAGGATTTCTCAAATATTGTTCTCTTCACTTGTAGCTTGGACCTTTATTGCCTGATGTCTGAATTACTCTAGTGGCTTCCCCTCTCACCAGAGCAGATAGTAGTTTTCAAAGATAGCTTTTTTTATCACCATCACAGAGGAAGAGGGTTGTGTATTTTTAAACAGCTCCTGATGATTTTGGTGGATGGCAAGTTTAAAACTACCGCCCTTGTAGAAATAACATTGGGCCAGGGGTCAGGCACTTTGGGTTATTATTTAACCATTAGTAATTAGCTATTTGATTTTATATCTTGGTTCCTCAGTTTATTTGCTTCATATATTTATATTTTACATGTCCCACCTAATGACTTTGTGAAGATACCTTTAAAGGGTAAAAATGATCTAATGATCTGTCATTATTATCTTATTGTACTGTTGGTGGCTTAAAGAGTTGGTACTTTTTTAGCTGTTAACTCAATCCTAAAATTACACTCCTCAGGATGGCATTTCCATTTTCTTCATTAACGAATTAATTGCTGTTGTTTCAAACTTTCTTGTATTCTTCTTGCCAGTTTCTTACTTGAAGGTTTGTATAATCTTCTGGAATCAGGTTTTGTTATTTCGGGTGAATTTGTTTCCAACTCTAAATATATATTTTATTTTATTCACTTCCTAGAATGGCCCATTTTCTGTGTTTTTGCCTTTACAGATCCATTTCTTCCTTCAAAATGGCTTAGAAGTCTCTTCCTTAATGAAATAACACAGTGATTAAGCATCTATTTCACATAACCTCAGAACTTACATATGCTGTTTTTATTATCTTCTTATCTTCTTTCTATATATATCTATTTATCTGCACATATGTAAATCAGTTTGTACACATACACACAATATTTTCTTTGTAATGAGCAGTCCTAGAGTTTGCAAACAAGAAGGAACCTTTGAGATCATCTTCATCAAATATTGTTGATGTAGTTAAGAAAATTGAATTTCAAGGAAGTTATAACTTGCCCAAGATTCATGCATCTCTTCACGTTAGTAAGATCTGAGCCTACAAAATACCAGCTCATGCTCATCGCAGAATAAATCATCTGCAGTTGCTTAAGGTTTAAATAAGGAAAATATTATCAGTACAGTTGTTTTTATTTGCAGTATGTTCCTGACTGTGAATGGTCTTCCACAGATACTATTCTTCTTTTATGAGTTTAAATTGTTAGAGCATTTTAGTTGGAATTTAAAAAAGTATTATTTTGAGTATTCAGTATGTTATAGGTACTATTTTAAACACTTTATTTGTTTAATAGCTTGTTTTGGTTTACAACCCTTATTTAACAGTCCTATGAGGTATAGATGCTATAATTATTCCCAGTTTTAGCTGAAGAAAGTGGATGTTAGCTAGATTAAGTTTCTTGTCTGGTGTCATAAGTGGCTGAAACAATAAACTGAAATGTTAATCTTCTAGTCTCTCCTCTGCAATATACTGACTTATATGTTGAAGTGGGGGAGCACTATAGTAATCAACTAGCTCAAACCTTATTTTAAATGTGTGGAAACTTAGTGATTTGGCCACATGCTGATTAAGAGAAACAAACCATCCATTTTTAACTGTAATTACATAGAAAGTGGGTAAAATAAATAAATATGGTAAATAGCTTTCTGAATAAATAGGTGCCCTGTTTTCAACTGTTTTTGCTCACTTGCATTTCATATTTAAATGTATATGTATATGTATTTAACTGGGAACAATTTCACATTCCTTTTAGAATATAGTTTTCCAGAGAATGATACCATTGCTGTTATCAAGTTGAATTAATATCTGGGTTTTGATACTAATATCCCTTCTTTCATCATTAGTGTGTCTTCTTGGTTATAACTCAAATATTTCTTTTACTTTGAGCTTTTTAATTCATTGATTGATATTACTTTTCATAATTTAGAAACTAGGTTATATTATTTTTGTTTTTCAAAAGATGCAGTACATTTTTAAAGATTTTATTTCATTTATAAAGTAAATTCTGTGAACATTGTTTTCAATAGGAATCCCCCAGGTACAGCATTTGATATTCATGTTTTTAATAATCACTGCAGGAAACAGCATTCTCTCTCTAGTTCTTCTAAACGATACTAAATCTTATTTTCAGATAATAATAAGAACCCATAATTTTTAGTAACCATGACATCTGGGGTCTCTGAATCTGTGTTTTTTCAAATTATAAACGATGCAAGATTTCTGTCATATTTTTATTCTACAATTGAGAGTTTCAAAAAAGTTGGAGCAGCTTCCATTTTATTATTGAGGATCATGATATTTTTCATAGATTTCACTGTGCTCTTTAGGCAATTAAAATAATAATGCTAAAATAAATACATAATTTAAAGTTTTTTCTTAAAATTATTTTATTTAGGTAACGCAATAATTGTGTGTTTGAATGTATCCTTTATGTATCAAATCGATACATTTGTGGCAGTGGAGTTATAGCTCCCTCTTTTGGAAAGTCAAGGCATGGCATTTGATTGCAATTAAACTATTCTTTATAGACTTTCAGTTTATAAAACTTTCTGAGCAAACAGTTGTAAAAATAATATTTTTCTTTGGAATAGTTTTCCTTTTGAATTTTATAGCATTAATAAAAAAGTTAAACTTTAGTTTGCACATATGCACATATTTATTTGTTTAGGCTTGAGAGCTACAGGCCATTTGATGTGTTTGAACCCAGGAAACTTTATTTTCATATTTGAAATGCTTTCATTTTTACTTCCAGAGAGTCAATTTTACTTTTTTGTCAAAGCAAAATTATTAAACATGATTTATAATTTCTGTTAAAAAAACAGAATTTAAAACAATTAAGAAATAACGAAATAAAATAACAAAGTAGCTCTTCTCATAACTGACAGTCCCCCCTCCTACCATCCACTGTTTTGAGTTTCTGTGGGTCTTCTTCCTGATCTGTTTCTAAGCATTTATAAACTTCCTTCTTGTCACTCTGCTTCTGTGTGTGTATGTGTATATATGCTTTTTATTATCATAAAAATGTGATTATTCTATACTTACTGGTTTCCAGTTTCCTTCTCTTATCCGCCAACTACCCTCCCCCCAGCCATTCAATATATTATGCAAATCTCGAAAGGTACATTAGTATTTTACTGACTTGAATCAACTTAATACTCATATTAATGAAGTGATGCCTACAAGCTAGAAACCAATAGCATTCTACCTTGGCCTAACAAACTATTATAAAAAGAAATAAAAGCTTATTAATATACTTAATGTATGTCACACGAATCTGTTTGTTATAATAGCTAACCTAATTTTATAATAATAATTTTGTGCTTTCATGAGGTATTAAAATCAGGACTTGACCTTCACCACCATTGTTTAAAAGAATATTTTCTTTTTCTGCCCTCCTTGCTGCCTGCATCAGCAGCCTAGCAAGTGCCTTGACTTCACCTGTAAATTGTTCACCAGCACTGAGTGTCTTGCTGGATATGGTCTTAGATTTTGTTTTGTGCTCCTTTGTACCTTGCGTACGGAATATAAAGGGATTCAGATTTAGAGATTTTCAGTTAACCATTACCATATCACAAGAAGACTGCTTACATGAAATATAAAAAGAAACTGTTTGCAAGAGTCAGAGTAGTTTCTTTTAGTTTAAAAAGTCACACGTCTAATATCAATGTGGTAGTTTTCATTTTTAATTTTCATAAATTACTTTCAGAACTTAATTGTTGAATCAGCATTTCTAAGAGGTTGAAAACATTACTTCAACCTATGGATCTCATGCAATAATATATGTGAATATGTATGTATATATATATAACTTATGAAACATGGTTGTGAACTGCCACTGAATAAAACTGTCAGAATAGGTGTTATTTCATATACACATTAGAATTTAATTAAGTTGTGTAAGTCAAAGAATATACAGGTAATGCCTTTTGTTTGTTATCTTTGTAAATAACAATGTCATTGACATTTGCATATTTTAATTAAACTGGATTTACTCCATCATTATGCTAAATATTGTTAGTTTATGATGGCCAATTACTTCTAGTCATTGACTTAAGAAGTCATATTTACAAATAGTCATGTTGAGAGGTTTGTGATAATAGTTATAATGAAATAATAATACATAATGTCTTATCCTGGTAATTACACTGGGTGATTTTTGCAAATCTTTGTTCGTGTGAATATTTTCCCCAAATGAATCTATAAGTCACAAATAAAAGTAACCGCTCACTCACCTGTAAATCTTAAAACATTATTTCTGGCAAATAGGTAATTTTACTGTGGGTTCTTTTAGTAAATATTTAGTTGGAGATAGAAGCAATTGTAAGCTATCCCATAAACATGGTTTTTTCTTTGAGCAACAACTGTAAACTGTGTCATAAACAGTTGTTTCTCAACTTTCCATTTGCTCCTAAGACATGGACTCATTTTTAAATTAATAATTATATCAGAAGTAAATTTTAATATCTGAAGAAATTAATCCTGTAGGTGTTTTCTTTTTCTTTTCAAAGCTTTTTGGTCATCTTGTTACCAAAACCCAAAGGCCAATATTCAAGAGACGAATTTTGATTGGAAAGGAATAAGAGCTTTATTCAGGAGGCCAGCCACCTGAGGAGAAGGCAGACTCCTGTCCAAAAGCCAACTTTGTGGTTTCTGCTTGGTCCAGAGATATTTAAAGGGATTTAGGGCAGTTAAGGGAGTACAGTGGTCTGACAATTCTTGATTACACGCAACCTCAATGGTGCCAGCTACAGATGTTGTTGTGGTGCTCGGAGGTCGTGCGAGAGGATCTGGTTCCATGGTGCGCAGGATGGTACCAGAGAGCCTGTTGCCGTGTGGAAGTGCTCTGTTCTTTCTAGGAAGGAATGCATGATCTATAAATATACAAAAGTTTTAGTTAATCAATCACACCGCTGAGGGTGCTTGCTAAAACTTAAAAGACTACTCGGTTGGCCGGAGGGGCCCAGGCAGCTTTAATCTTAGGACCGGGTTTGTCTTAGTATTGACACTTTTTTGACACATCTTAGGAGTTCTCTGGTTTTGCCCATCTAATCTTGAAGTTTGGGCCATCTCCTCCAATTCTTCAGGACTCCAATTTCTAAGATCTACTTCCAACTTTCCATCATATGAGCCCACTTATTCTATTTCTTTTCTCAAACTGCTCTATATCATATTCCAAATTTGATGTGTTCTTTTAAAGTCATGTCCTATCTTAGGTCAGTGCATCTTCCTCTTATTTTCCATGATAAGAGTACTGCTTCAAATCCCAATTTAGGTACAGAGTATCCCTACCTCTCAATCCTTTCTCTGCCCCCTAAGGATTCTTATATATTGCCAACATCTGTTTCTTTTCATGTGAGAATCATATCAACTCTGCATATAAAATTTAAACTTTAAAATGTCAACTTTGAAACCAAATGCAGGGAGAAAAGAACTTTCTCCATGCCAAACAATTTTTTTTGTGATTGTGTCTCATCAACAAGCTACTTCTGAATGTATACATAATTATGTGTAGGGAGGTACAAATGGAAATAATGAATGTGTGAGCTAATTAATTGTGGCGGGTCAATTATCTTTGAGTTCTCCACTATCCATGCCTATGGAGATAATGGCATTTTATTAGTTTAAGCGTCATTCAGTGTTCTTAGGCAAAAAAGATTGATCTCCATATGATTTAACTCGTGCACTAGTTTCTTCCTCCCAGAGCTTATGTAGGTGCATCTTCTAGGTGCAGAAACCTAGCTGCAAGGAAGTGTGAAAAACGTGATTTTAAGCTTTACATTCTCGTGTTACAGGAAGGAATGTCAGAAAGTGGTTTGACTGACTAAAGAGTCAATATCTGCTACAACTTTTAAATAAAAATTATAAATGGAACTCCTAAGAACATAGTGTTGGAAAGAAAATCATCCAATTTCAGTAATGACATTTAAAATAGCAATGATAAATATTGTTTTGCGGGCGCCTGGGTGGCTCAGTTGGTTAAGCGACTGCCTTCGGCTCAGGTCATGATCCTGGAGTCCCAGGATCGAGTCCCACATCGGGCTCCTTGCTCAGCAGGGGGTCTGCTTCTCCCTCTGACCCTCCCCCCTCTCATGTGCTCTCTCTCTCTCTCTCATTCTCTCTCAAATAAATAAATAAAATCTTTAAAAAAAAAAAAATAAAAAAAAAACAAAAAAAAAATATTGTTTTGCAAAAATGATTTGTGTGATACTTGGTAGAGAAATTGTAAAGTATTTTAAATAATGGGTAACAACTATAGGGTAAGATCAGAAACTTGAATAGGTTCACCATACCCTTTTCTGAAGGCATTCCCAGCTACAGTAGAAAACTTTAAAAAAGTAGATGATGTGAAGACATTCGTAGACATACTCAGGACCACAAATGAATAAATTTTGAGCCAGCGTGGATACCTTCAGTGACTGAAGTGAGATTAAGTTTACAAAATGATTGAGAATAATAAATTGGTAGGGAGATTAGACTATGAAGAATGAAAAAATAATTGTAAATTATTACTGAATAAGAAATAAATGGAAAATTCAAAGTAGAGATTGAGACAAATCTTATTGCAAAATACTTTTTTTATCATCTGTAAAGGTATTCATTAATATCAAGGTTTTGAGAATCCATTCCCTATAACTCTGGTTTCCTTCCTTCCTTCCTTCCTTCCTTCCATTTTTAAATGGACTTTATTTTATGCTTTCTCAGGTCTGGCTTTTATCTGCTAAGGCATGAGACTGCAGACCACAGAATCAGAATCAAGGGTGATAGGTAGTGTTGGTGGTACTGGATATAAATAGGGCTCTTTATTTTAAAATGTTCCTCAGGTAGTCCTCGTTGCACATCCAGGGTTGAAAACTGCTGCCAAAGACACGTATAAAAGTCTAATATTCTCTTTACTGAATTCAGGGGGAAAATGTTCATATTTCAAACATGTCACAGTTCAACATATACAAATCAATTTCAACAAGTGTTTAATTCCCTCTGTTAAAGCCACAAGGGAATGTATAATACATTTTAGAAAGATAACTTTAAAAAAAATTCTTTTCTTCCTCCAGCTTTAGTGCTTATAGAAGTGAATCACAGGTATCTAGAAAATTAGACTGTCCATAAGTATCTGTTGCCTGATTGCTTTCTTGATGTCAACATTAATTCTAGAAATACTTTAAATGTAGTAGTAGACATCCTTTTCCTCATATCCATGTACTGTGAAATATCTTACACTTATTTTATAAACTTTTTTTGTCCTTCAATCTGAGCCTACTAGGTTTTATTTTTTATTTTTTTAAATAAGGTTTGTGTTCTTTTTTTTTTTTTAAAGATTTTATTTATTTATTTGACAGAGAGAGAAACAGCAAGAGAGGGAACACAAGCAGGGGGAGTGGGAGAGGGAGAAGCAGGCTTCCCGCCGAGCAGGGAGCCCAACGCGGGGCTTGATCCCAGGACCCTGAGATCATGACCTGAGCTGAAGGCAGACGCTTAACGACTGAGCCACCCAGGCGCCCCTGAGCATACTAGATTTTAAATAGGATTATAAAGTCTGGAGAGTTGAATACTTTCATTTTTCCTTAGGAGTATGTTTGGTTTTTTTTAAATAAAAGTAATTCATGCTTTTGTCCTCTAAATTATGTAGGTATCAGGTTTTTTTATAGAGCTTTTATTTAGGATTTGATCTTTTAATGTTGTGCCAGAAAAAGGAAGAAAATTGCATTTTTTAACTGTTAAGATGAGTATTATTTTGAGTTATATTTAATGGAAGTATTTGCACTTTGGCAAAGTATTCCCTCAAATATTAGTGAATAAAGGTACACCTATAGGACATAATCTTTTTCTCATGGTAAAGTACATACTATATAATCTTTTTATGATTTAAATATTTACATTTAAACTATGTTATTTTATTGAGTAGCACAATTAAATGTATGTTAAATGTCAACATTACTGTTTAATCCTCTTCAATTTAAAGTTTTTTTTTTTTTGCTTTGTTTTTGTTTGTTTCTCACTCTTCAGTCTATTCCTCTTCACCCATGCTAATAGCTGTAAATTTCTCCAAGTGAGTCCGTGTGCTCTGATTGGAAAAACAAAGTCTCAGGAACAGATACAGATAGACAGACAGACAGATAGGTTTTTAAAAAGTCAACTACAGGTCACTGCATCTTACCACATGTATATTCTCTGAGCCTCACTCAAAAATCAAGTGGGCAATTCTCTAACCTATGATTTATAGACCACATTGTCAGAGAAATATCCCTGCTTCTCCAGATGTCTTGTCTCCTGAAAATGCCAATGAAAACTACAATGTGATATTACCTCACACCTGTCAGAATGGCTAAAATGAAAAACAGGAAACAACAATAGGTGTTGGCAAGGATATGGAGAAAAAGGAACCCTCCTGCAGTGTTGGTGGGAATGCAAACTGATACAGCCACTCTGGAAAACAACATGGAGGTTCCCCAAAAAGTTAAATATAGAGCTAACCTATGAGCCAGCAATCACAGTACTGGGTATTTAGCCAACAAATACAAAAACACTAATTCAAAGTCATAAATGCACCCCTATGTTTATTGCAGCATTATTTACAATAGCCAAGATAAGGATAAGGAGGAAGTTATACACACACACACACACACACACACACACATTGTGTGTATATATACACACAATGCAATATTACTCAGCCATAAGAAAGAATGAATCTTTCCATTTGCAACAACATGGATGGAGCTAGAGAGTATGATGCTAAGCAAAATAAGTCAGAGAAAGACAAATTATCATATGACTTCACTCATATGTGGAATTTAAGAAACAAAACAAATGAGCAAAGGGAAAAGAAAGAGAGAAAGAAACAGACTCTTAATTGTAGTGAACAAACTGATGGTTACCAGAGGAGAGGTGGGTGGGACATGGGTTAAGTAGGTGATGGGGATTAAGGAGTGCACTTGTCATGATGAGCACTGGGTGATGTATGGATTGTTGAATCACTATATTGTGTACCTGAAACTAATATTACACTGTGTTAACTGGAATTAAAATATAAACTTTAAAAAATGCTATGAAATCAGCTGACAAGAAATTATCCAAATACATATCTGGAGTTAACATTTCACATATAGTCACCTATTCCCTATTAAACCGTCTGTTTAATCACTTTCTCATTTCTTGATGGGTGTACTTACTTCCTTATCAATATTTATATATACCTCTTTGTAGATCTTCCCCTAATACCATGTATACCTAGGAAAATGCATGTCTTTTGTGGATGAAAAGAGAGAAAAGAGTGTTACTGTTGCAATCTTTATTATGAGACCTTAATATATAAAGAATATTAAATATTCAGGAAGAATTCTTTTCATCACTGTCTACTTAGTAGTCATCAATTACATACTTGGAGATATTAGTCTCAATATATATTAAATATATAATTGTATGTTTTCTCAAATCTTATAATTTTTGCAATTATGTATTTTGAATCTGGTCTCTGTAATTTCTCTGCATACCTTCTAGGGGCTGAATTATTTCTTTTCTTCCCCCCACACTTTATATCTTACCTCATTGCAAAAGCACTTCACGTGATTGCTTAAGAATCCTATTGTTTTCTTCAAATGATTTGATTTATCACCATATAGACTTTTGTAATTATACTTAATAAAATATTTTTAAAGAGAACTTTATCTCATCTTATGATAGTACCCCCTCATCCTAGCACTTCTGAAAATACTTCTCAGATATTTTTCTATTGGCATTATGCCAGATTATAACTCTGTTTACTTAATAGAATTCTAGCCTTCACTGCACATGGATGAGTCTCTTTGAAGCACACTTTTTCAGTAATGAAAACTCACTGATTTTTTCCCCTTTTCATAGCTTTTTTCTTTTATTACTGTATTGATCTTTCAATATCTTGGAAGTTTAAATCCTATATTTTTATATCGTGTAATTCATTTGTTTTCTAGTCTAAGACACTTAATCAATCTTTACCCGATTACAACATTTCAGCATTGTTCCTATTCTTTTCGCTTAGGAGTAGTTATTCTCACTTGCTCAGGGGTATCGTTTTCAATGCCTGCTTCCTAAATCTCGCATAATCCCTTTGGATTTTGTCTTTTTATAGTGACCTCACTTTATAAGGTTTTTGTTCAGGTAATGTACTTGAAATGAAGCAAACACTTTATCAGTTCTACTTAGTTGTTTATTTCTTTAAAGATTTGCCTCAGTCAAAAGACAGAGACAGAAAAAAATATTATAGTTGTAATACTTCTTAACGGGACTAAAAGGCTGGGGAACTGGAGTGGAACCTTTGGGAGTAATACTCCTTTTTATAAGTACAGGAACGTCTGTCTCTTTAAAAATTATTCTAAATAAGGAGCTGCTTTTATAAGAAGCAACTACTGATCTTCATTTATTTCTTTTTTACAATATTCTGAAGTCTTTTCTCTCCCATGTGTAAGTATTACAGAAATGAATGTTTATATCTCTGTAATTCTACAGTTGGTGTTAAATCAGGAGCAAAGTAGCTATGAGTGTTATGCCTCAAATATAATCTCTTTTCGTTCTGTACATTGCTGTCCTTGATGTCAAAGTTTGGTATAATTTGATCTGATACTCCTTTGTGTCACATTACAGATTTATTTTTCATAGCTAGTATGCTTAGTCTTTTCTTTTAAAGACTTTTTTTATAGTGGTTTCATTTTTTTTGAGAGAAATGCTTTAACTGTTTCTACTCAGGCCATTCTTACTGGATTCAACATTGGAAAGATCTCTTGTTTCTTATGAAAGACAAAACAAAACAAAACAACACAACACAACAACAACAAACCCACCTGAATTGTGATGCCATATTTTCAAACAAAAAAATCCTAAAGCTAAAATAATGGGAGTCAATGAAAACTTATCAATAGGTTATTGCTTTCAAAGTTCAACTGATTTCTATCCTTTTCTTAGTTAAGCTAAGAATATCAGGAAGGTGATATCCTTCCTGGTATCCTATCCAGGAAGGATATCACCTTTTCTTTTGTATAGGTCCAGTACTGTATAACATAAGGGTTAATGGGCTTAATCTAATCACTTAATCTCTTTTCCATTTACCTCAGCCTCTGAATATTGTGGATATAAAGTATATCACAAAGATGTGATCATTTTTTTCAGTTATTTTTTTAAATTTTAGTTCCGGTGTAGTTGACCAATACTGTGTTATATTAGTTTCAGTTGTACAACATAGTGATTCAACAATTCTACACATTACTCAGTGATCATGAAGATGAGTGTATTCTTAATCACCTTCACCTATTTAACCCATCCCCCAACCCATCTCCCCTCTAGTAGCCATCAGTTTGTTCTCTGTAGTTGAGTCTGTTTTTTTATTTATCTTTTTTTTCCTTTGTTCATTGTTTTGTTTCTTAAATTCCACTTATGAGTGAAATCATACGATATTTGTCTTTCTCTGACTGACTTATTTTGCTTAGCATCATACTCTCTAGCTCTATCCATGTTGTTGCAAATGGAAAGATTCATTCTTTTTATGGCTGAATAATATTCCAGCGTGTGTGTGTGTGTGTGTGTGTGTACATGTATATATACGTATGTGTATGTATATATATACGTGTATATATACGTATGTGTATATATACGTATGTGTATGTATATATACATACACACACACATTACTTCTTTTTTTATTTTTTTAAGATTTTATTTGTTTATTTGAGAGAGAGAGAGAGAAAGCATGAGCAGGGAGAGGGGAAGAGGGAGAAGCAGATTCCCCACTGAGCAGGGAGCCAGACGTGGGGCCAAAGGCAGATGCTTAACCAACTGAGCCATCCAGGTGCCCCTACATACACATTACTTCTTTATCCATTCATCAGTTGATGTACATTCGCTGCTTCCATATCTTGGCTATTGTAAATAATGCTGCAATAAACATGGTGGTGCATTTATTACTTTGAATTAGTGTTTTTGTATTTGTTGGGCAAATACCCACTATTTTCAACTTTTTGGGGAACCTCCATACTGTTTTTCAGAGTGGCTGCATCAGTTGCATTCCCACCAACACTGCAGGAGGGTTCGTTTTTCTCCACATCCTTGCCAACACCTATTGTTGTTTCCTGTTTTTCATTTTAGCCATTCTGACAGGTGTGAGGTAATATCACATTGTAGTTTTCATTGGCATTTTCCTGATGATGAGTGATGATGAGCATCTTTTCATGTGTCTGTTGGTCATCTGCATGTCTTCTTTGCAAAAATGTCTATTCATGTCTTCTGCCCATTTTTTAATGGGATTATTCATTTTTTGGGTGTTGAGTGTTATAAGTTATTTACATATTTTGGGTACTAACCCTTTATCGGATATGTCATTTGCAAATATCTTCTCCCATTCAGTAAGTTGTCTTAGTTTGGTTGATTGTTTCCTTTGCTGTGCAGAAGCTTTTTATTTTGGTATAGTCCCAGTGGTTTATTTTTGCTTTTGTGTCCCTTGCCTCAGGAGACATGTCTAGAAAAATGTTGCTAGAGCCAATGTCAGAGAAGTTACTGCCCGTGCTCTCTTTTAGGAGTTTTATGGTTTCAGGTCTCACATTTAGGTCTTTAATCCATTTTGAATTTATTTGTGTGTTTGGTGTAAGAAAGTGGTCAAGTTTTATTCTTTTGCATGTAGCTACCAGTTTTCTCAATACCATTTGTTGAAGAGACTTTTTCCCATTGCATATTCTTTTCTGCTTTGTGGAAGATTAATTGGCCATATAACTGTGGGTTCATTTCTGGGCTTTCTATTCTGTTCCATTGATCTGTGTGTGTATTTTTGTGTCAGTACCATAGTATTTTGATTACTACCACTTTGTAGTATAACTTGGAAGTTTGGAATTGTGATACCTCCAGCTCTGTTTTTCTTTTTCAAGATTACTTTCTTTGGCTATTCTGGATCTTTTGTGGTTCCATACAAATTTTAGGATTTTTCATTCTAGTTCTTTGAAAAATGCTCTTGGTATTTTGATGGGATTGCCTCAACTGTATAGATTGGTTTGGGTAGTATAGACACTTAATTTTTTTTTTAAAGATTTTTTTTATTCATTTATTTGAGAGAGAGAGAGAGAAACAGCATGAGAGGGGATAGGGTCAGAGGGAGAAGCAGGCTCCCCACTGAGCTGGGAGCCCGATGTGGAACTCGATCCCAGGACTCCGGGATCATGACCTGAGCCAAAGGCAGTCGCTTAACCAACTGAGCCACCCAAGCGCTCTTCCAGTCCATGAGCATGGAATAGCTTTCCATTTGTTTGTGTCCTCTTCAGTTTCTTTCATCAATGTTTCATAGTCTTCATTGTACACATCTTTCACTCCTTTGGTTAGGTTTATTCCTAGGTATCTTATTATTTTTGGTGCAATTGTGAAAGTGATTATTAATTTCTCATTATTAGTGTACAGAAATGCAACAGATTTCTATAGATTGATTTTGTATCCTGTGGCCTTGCTGAATTCATTTATCAGTTCTAGTTGGTTTTTTGGTGGAGTCTTTAGGGTTTTCTATATGTAATATAATGTCATCTGCAGATAATGAAAGTTATACTTCTTCACCAATTTGGATGCCTTTTATTTCTTTCTTTTGTCTGATTGCAATGGCTAGGACTTCCAATACTGTGTTGAATAATAGTTGTGAGAAGGGACATCCTTGTCTTGTTCCTGAACTTAAGGGAAAAGCTCTCAGTTTTCCCCCACAGAGTATGATGTTAACCATAGGTTTTTCATATATGGCCTTTATTATGTTGGGGTATGTTCCCTTTAAACCTACTTTGTTGAGGGTTTTTGTCATGAATGGATGTTGTATTTTGTCAAATGCTTTTTCTGTGTCTACTAAAATGATCATATGGTTCTTATCCTTTCTCTTATTGATGGGATGTATCGTGTTGATTGATTTGTGAATATTGACCACCTTTGTATCCCAGGAATAAATCCCGCTTGGTCATATTAGGAATGATTTTTTAAATGTATTTTTGATCTTTGCATCAATGTTCTTCAGAGATACTGGTCTGTAGTTCTGTTTTCTTCATGGTGTCTTTTTTCTTAAGATTTTATTTATTTATTTGAGAGTGAAAGAGAGGGCAAGTGGGGGAGGGGCAGAGGGAGAGGCAGAGATTCTCAAGTAGACTCTGTACTAAGCACAGAGTCTGATGTGGGGCTTGATCTCACAACTCTGAGATCACAACCTGAGCCAAAAGCAAGAATTGGATGCCCAACCAACTGAGCCACCTAGACGCCCCTCATGGTGTCTTTATCTGGTTTTGGTATCAGGATAATGCTGACCTTATAGAATGATTTTGGATTTTTTCCCTCCTTTTCTATGTTTTGGAAATGTTTGCAAAGAATAGGTGTTAACTTCTCTTTAAATGTTTGGTAGAAATCATCTGTGAAGTCCTCTAGTTCTGGACTTTAGTTTGTTTGGAGTTTTTTGATTAGTGATTCAGTTTAATCACTGGTAATGAGTCTGTTCAAATTTTCTATTTTTTTCCTGCTCCAGTTTTGGTAGGTTACATTTTTCTAAAAGTTTATCCATCTCTTCTATGTTGTCCAGTTTGTTGGCACATAATTTTTCATAATATTCTCCTAAAATCCTTTGTATTTCTGTGGTGTTGATTGTTACTGCTCCCCTTTTGTGTCTGATTTTGTTTATTTGAGCCCCCTTTCTCTCTCTGTCTCTCTTCTTCTTTTTTTTTTTTTTAATTAGTCTGGCTAGAGGTTTATCAATTTTGTTGATCTTTTCAAAGAACCAGCTCCTGGTTTCATTGATCTGTTCTATTGTTTTTTTAATTTCCATATTATTAATTTCTGTTGTAATCTTTATTATTTTCCACCTTCTGCTGGTTTCAGTTTTTGTTTGTTCTTCTTTTCCTAGCTCATTTAGGTGTAAGACTAGGTTATTTGTTTGAGATTTTTTTTGCTTTTTTTGTTTTTTTAAGATTTTATTTATTTATTTGACAGAGAGACAGTGAGAGAGGGAACACAAGCAGGGGGAGTGGGAGAGGGAGAAGCAGGCTTCCCGCTGAGCAGGGATTCCCAATGCGGGCCCGATCCTAGGACCCTGGGATCATGACCTGAGCCGAAGGCAGACGCTTAACGACTGAGCCACCCGGGTGCCCCGAGCTTTTTCTTGCTTCTTGAGGTATGTCTGTATTGCTATAAACTTCTCTCTTAGAACCATTTTTGCTGTATCCCAAAGATTTTGGGCCACTGTTTCTCATTTTCTTATATCTTCATGTATGTTTTGATTTCTTCCTTGATTTCCTGGTTGATCCATTCATTGTTTAGTAACGTGTTATTTAACCACCATGTATTTGTGCTGTTTCCAGATTTTTCTTGTGGTTGACTTCTAGTTTCATAGTGTTGTAGTCAGATAAGATGCATGGTATTACTTCAGTCTTTTTAAATTTGTTGAGAATTATTTGTGGTCTAATATGTGTTCTGTTCTAGAGAATGCTCTGTGTGCACTTGAATAGAATGTGTATTCTGTTGTTTTAGGATGGGATGTTCAGAATATATCTATTAAATCCATCTGATCCAGTGTGTCAGTCAAAGCCACTGTTTCCTTATTGATTTTCTACCTAGACTATCTGTCCTTTGATCTAAGTGGGGTGTGGATGTTCCCTACTATTATTGTATTACTATCAATTCCCTTATATTGTTTAATGACTGTTTTATGTATTTGGATGCTCCCATGTTGGGTGCATAAATATTTATAATTGTTATGTCCTCCTTTGGATTGTCCTCTAATGATTATATAGTGTCCTTCTTTGTCTCTTAGTACAGTCTTTGTTTTAAAGTCTGTTTTGTCTGATATAAGTATTCCTACCCTGGCTTTCTTTTCACTTCCATTTGCATGATCAATGCTATTCCATCTCCTCACATTCAATCTGTATGTGTCTTTCAAGATGTGATAATTTTTTATGATGATTTTATATGCACATGACTTGTGTAAGGTTGTTTGAGTAAATAAAATTACGGTCTAAATTATGTGAGATCAAAAATGGAGATCTCTAGGGCGCCTGGGTGGCTCAGTTGGTTAAGCGACTGCCTTCGGCTCATGATCCTGGAGTCCCGGGATCGAGTCCCGCATCGGGCTCCCTGCTCGGCAGGGAGTCTGCTTCTCCCTCTGACCCTCCCCCCTCTCCTGCTCTCTCTCTCTCATTCTCTCTCTCAAATAAATAAATAAAATCTTTTAAAAAAAAAATGGAGATCTCTAAAATGTATGAACTTTATTACCCAGATAAAATTAACAGAATTTTTTTAAAAAATTCAACTAACAGAGTTATGTTTATTTGGTACCCATAGCAGGCTCAATATATAAACAATGGTAATGCTAATTATAGTTCATATATAAACCTACTTTATATAATTTTACCAATCAAATATATGTAGTTTTATGAAAGTGTATCTACAAAGTGCTCATTTACATATTATGGGCTTATTATTATTTGAAAACTACTTTGATACTTTTATTGGTGTCTTGGTTTTTTTCCCTCAGTTAATTGAAATATAAACTCAAAATTCACAATGAAATATCTTTTAATATCAGATAGTGTTTCTGATATCCCTATTTAGAAAATTCAGAATGAAATTTCTTCAATAAACATTGTTATTATTATTTTTGCTGATTATCTATTGAAATAGTCTCATCTCTGTTTAATGAAGAAAATATATCAGAAAAAATAGCCCCTTAGGTTTTGTTTATGGTGAATTCAGAGCTTTTATTTGCATCATATAGAGTAGTTCCTTTTATTCAATCTCTGAATATAATTATATGGGGTTAGACGAGCAATAAAAACTACATACTACAAATTCACTTTTTTTATAAGCCCTCCTATCAATTTTGAAGATTAGCAACATTTATTCTGAAGGAGTTTGCTTTTCCTGGAAATTGTCAACGAGATTTGTTCAGTGAAGATTACTGAAATGCATTGGTATATGTCTTCTTTTGGGGAGCAGAAAGTTAATAAGAGATAAAATATGTTATTTAGATGATTCATTAAAATAACCTTATCTTCTAACTAATCTTTCCAGCACTGACAACATTTAACTAAATTTAAGTACATTCCATTTTATTCTTAAAAAGTGATTGCCTGTAATTTTCCCTTCCTAGTTTAGTTTCCTGTAGCTGCTACACAAATATGGTGGCTTTAAATGATAGAAATTTGTTCTCCCGCAGTTCTGGAAGCCAGAAGTTCAAACCCAGTATCACTGGGGCTGAAATCAAGGTGTTGAAATGAGCTCACTCCCTCTGGCGTGGGACACTCTGCCCTTGGCCCCTTCCAGCTTCTGGCGGCTGCTGCCATTCTTTGGCTTGTGTCTGCATCACTCTGCCTCCTTGGTCACACTGCTCTTTCCTCTTCTTTCGATGTGTCAATAGCCTCCTTTCCTTCTTATGAGGATAAATGTGATTGCTCTCTTGGATTATCTGGATAATCTCTCCATTTTAAGATTCTTTTATCATATCTGCTAAGACCCATTTTTTGCTACACGAAGTATCATTTACAGATTCTAGAGTGTAGGATGTGAATATCTTTTGAGGGGCCATTTTTGAGCCTCCCAAAATGGAGAAGTGATTCATTCTTACATAATGTTAGGGAATCTTAAAACCGATCCAAGTCGGAAGAACAAACAAAACTGTGGGAAACAATGTTTACTGATACGTCATTTTTTTAAAAACAAAGATTAGGTGTAAAACTTCAGTTGAATTACAGTGAGATTTAAGAGCGTCTTTAAGATTCTATTAAGCTATTTTAAGTTCTAATAATTATATCTATGCGTTTAAAATAATGTTGGGGGGCCTTGGTGTCTCGGTTGGGTGACTGACTCTTGATTTCAGCTCAGGTCATGATCTCAGGGTCATGAGATGGAGCCCTGCATCTGCCTCGTGCTCAGTGTAGTCTGCTTGGGATTCTCTCTCCCTCTCCCTCTGCCCCTCCTGCTGCTCACACTCCCTCTCTCCTCTCTCTCTCTCTCTCATAGGTAAATAAATCTTTAACAAAATAAAATAATGTTTATACTATGTTATTTGTAAATATTAAAAACATTTATTTCTTCAGGATTCTGCTCACTGATAGAAACATCACATTGTCGGGATTATCACTTATTTTCCTACTTAATTATGAACATTGATTACTTTTTCTAAAAATTTATCTTCTTTATTTTTGCCCCATGCACCTCTTTTTTTTAATTTAAATTTTAGTTAATATACAGTGCGATATTGATTTCTGAAGTATAATTCAGTGATTCATCACTTACATACAACACCCAGCACTCATCACAACAAGTGCCCTTTTTAATATCCATTACCCATCTAGCCCATCCCTCACACTTCTAAAATTACTTAAGAATAAATCACAATATATTTTCTATTTAAGTATACTTCTCTTTCTCTGTAAATATATATATTTATATATACATATGTATTTCATTCACATTTTAAATGCACAAAGACAGAGTATTCATATTCAGAATTGTACACTGGTATGCCTGTACCCATTGTTTTATATATATTTGTATGTGTTGGTAGATATTAGTATATAATATGTACTATATCAATATATTATATTTATATATTTTCTATATATATATATAGTATCAATTACATTAGATGTTATATAAATTAAAGGTAATTTAAAAGTGGAGATAACATTACTTTATAAATTAGAAATGACTTTGGTTGGTTATTTACTTAAACCTGTATGCCACTAAATAGTATATTACTATATTTTTAATTAACCCTTCTGCTAAGCTTTTAGTTTTTATAAGGAAAGGTTTTCCCTGCATCACATAGTTGCAATTTTGGTAGTATAATTTAGGCAAATTGAATTATAATATTCAATATCTGTGCCTTTTCTCTTGGTCTTCTACACATTCACTTGTGAAACCCAGAGTTCCATTCAGTACCATTTCCAGAGTATGCTAATACTTCTAACCAACTGAACACATCCACTGTTTTTATATGAGATTGTTGACCACCTGAGGAGCATGTTATGTCATAATATTCCAGTCCATAGGAACAATATTCTTTGGCAAGAAGCATTTCAAAAGATATTCCTAGAATGAATGAATACACACACACACACACACAGTTTTTTTAAGGTCTTCACTGCTTTACCAAACTGTTTCTTATATTGTTTATTTGAGTTCTAAGTGACATTTTCTAAATAAAATTTGACTTCATATCGTTCACTAAGTCAATTTGATTTTTGTACATGTAGAGGTTTCTTTTATACACTTGTTTATTTATTAATGTTTTTTGATAGTAACTTCCCATAAGTCAAAGAGATAATTTGATTTATTAAAAAAAGGAGCCTGATAATATTTTTACCATGTTACAAGATATTATAATTTTACAGAGTATCCATTTGCCCTATAAAAAGTTCATCCTGATAGTGTATTCATTAGTATATTCCTTTAAAATAATTTGATATAGTTTTTGAGGTTTTATATTTAGCACTGTGTCAATATATTTAAGGTACATAATATATGCAACTTGAACAGCATAGCTCCCCAAATGTGTATGCAGTTATATAATTAATGTATTTATAGTCCTTACTAAAATACTTACTTGTTTCTGATCAAAAAGTTATACAAATGAAGGGGTGCTTGGGTGGCTCCATTGGTTTAGTATCTGACTCTCAGGCCATGATCTCAGGATCCTGGGATCAAGCCCTGCAGTGGTCTTCCGGCTCAGTGCGAAGTCTGCTTGTCTCCCTCATCCTTTGCCTGCCCACCCCCCCCCCCACCCTGGCTCACACACCTACACACTTTTGCTCTCTCTCAAATAAATAAATCTTTTAAAAACAAGTTATACAAATGAAATTAAGTGATATATACACAAATACAACCAGGAAATAAAGGCTACTAATAATCTAACCATAGCCAATCATCTAAATATTTTTTTTCTATTTGTTTAAATATTTTAGTCCATGGGTTTGTGTGCATTTACATTAGGGGATGCAATATATTCGTTTTCATAACATGAAAGAATATTCTTACAACCTTTGGTATAATTCAGTACTATAGTTTTTACAATTATACATTATTATTTACAACTACATATTATACATATCATTTAGTCATTCACTTTTTGCCAGTAAAAGTAACATTAAGGTCAATAGACAGAGATATAGTTCTTTGGACACATCTCTGATTATTTCCACGGCCAAGTTCTATAATCAGAATTGCTAAGTCACTGAGAATTACTTTTTTTATGCATATTGACAAATTGTTATTCAGAGCTTTTATACTATTTTATACTTATACTAACAGCGTATAAGACTTTCAATTTGGTAGTATCAAGTAAATTCTTCTACTTCATCAGCTGTTAGACTTATTACTGTTGAAAGATCTACCAAGCTATCTCTTTCTTTTCAATTTGCTTTATAGCATGGGCTATTTTGAGGCTGTAAATTAAATGATGTAGTCTTTTTTTTTAATGTTTTATTTATTTATTCATGAAAGTCAGAGAGAGGGAGAGAGGCAGAGGCAGAGGGAGAAGCAGGCTCCCTGCCTAGAAGGGAGCCCGATGCGGGACTCGATCCCAGGACCCTGGTATCGTAACCTGAGCCGAAGGCAGACGCTTAACCATCTGAGCCACCCAGGCGCCCCCAAAATGATGTAAAGTCTTATCTCATGATCTAAAAAACCCTTTCGTCTGAATCTGAACTCATGAGATCCAAATTCTAGGAATTGCCCTCTCCCCAAAAAATGTGAGCAGAGTTTAGTCAAGAAAGATTATATTCCCCATTCATTGGAACATGTCTCAAGTTAGATTTATTTAGATTTATTATAATACTCTTAGCTGGTTACCACAACAATTTAAGGACAGCAAATCAAAAACGAGGTGAGGTGGCTTCCATAGGCAAGTGCTTAGGAAAAAATGAACTAGTGTAATAAAGAAGGCTCCAATATTTAGGGGCCTAAAGAACAGAGAAATTTATTTACCTTTTATGTAATGGTCACAGATAAGATCACAGATTATGTAATGATCACAGATATGTAATGATCCAGATTTGGTGGGAAGTTTTGCTTTACTATATCAATGAAGGACCTAAACTATAACTCTGTTACTGAGAAGGAAAGAGGGAATTTGATATTTAAAAGTGTTCATCCTAACAAGCAATACTAACAGGAATGACTGTTAGGGAAGGAAGAAACAGAGCCTTTGGAAACAATATTGAATAATGATTAAATAATCCTTTGTCAGGTGTAGAGTTTGATTTTACCTTACCTACATGCTTATAACTTAACTTGTTACTGTTTCATGCAATCTGGCAGAATGCACACAACTCCTGGGTCAGAGACAAATCATTTTATTAGTCACAGCACAGTAAGCAGTATGAGCATCGTATTTGCATTGGTTCTCCTTGTCTTCCAAATCCTGTAGAGTGACACCAAACGGTCCCGATGGATGCTACTCACACTGTTGGTTTGCCTCATAGCTCCAGAATATTCATCTTGGGGAATCCATTCTTTCATAGCAAGCAGTAAGCAAGCCTGTTCTGTGTATTCAGAGGAGACATTATCTTATTCCTCAGGATGGCATGCTACACAAACACAATTCTGAGAAATGGCTTCCGTCAGTAACTGTCAGGGCCTTGTATTCTTGGCATACCCAGCAAAATAGGTAGGAATATGGGACTCCAGTGAAGGGACTGTTCCTTCCAACACCCTTGGCACAGTAGCCTCTGTAGACATGTGTAAAACAAGCAGATTCATGTTCTAAAGAATGAAAATTACATTCAGCATGGGGAGATTCTTTTTTTTTTTTTTTATTCTTATGTTAATCCCCATACGTTACATCATTAGTTTTAGATGTAGTGTTCCATGACTCATTGTTTGTGTATAACACCCAGTGCTCCATGCAGAACGTGCCCTCCTCAATACCCATCACCAGGCTAACCCATCCCCCCACCCCCCTCCCCTCTAGAACCCTCAGTTTGTTTCTCAGAGTCCATCGTCTCTCATGGTTCGTCTACCCCTCCGATTTCCCCCCCTTCATTCTTCCAGCATGGGGAGATTCTTGATATCCTCTACTTAAAGTTTCAAATATTCTCTCTGCCAACAGGCACCTTCACAAATAATTATGGGTATATGAACATCCTTTGGAGGGACTGTAGAGCCATTTAGCGAGAGAGAGAAAAGACAGATGGATTAAGCAGTGTTATTTACTGAAAACTGATTTCTATATTTTATTTCCCCATGGCCTATTCTCAATTGATGAGTGAGACAGAGGACCTTTTCTTAAGCATATTACTATTGTATATTATACCAGAAATTCATGTAGCTCAGGGGACATATCTTTTGGAATGAATACTACTGAGATGGATGAATCCTATTCATTCATTTTTTGTGATAATTATTTGAATGATAGCAATACTTAGCTGTCAGTGGCTTCAATAAGTGGGAGGCCTAATGGAGAAGAAAGAATTTTGCTCATGTAAGTTAGACATGAACTTCACCACTCACCTGCTCTTCTATCATAAATCATGATTTATTATTTTTTGGTATCTGTAGGAAGTGGTGTGGTTGCCTGTTAAGAGCAAGAAAGTGAATATCAGAGGCTCTGTGTTTAGCTTTTGGCTCTGCTATTCAGTGACTTTTGACAGCTCAGTCCCAGTTGATATTTGGGTCATAAAGATTCTCTAGAATCAAGTGAGATATAATGATGAAAGTCCTTTCTAAACTGTAAAGCGTTTCACAAATATTTAATTACCAAGAATTATGCACACTAGAGCTTTTCTCTGTTAGAGGAGACTGAAGAATATATTCTCTCTCAATGCCAAGGGCATAATATAGCTCCTAAACTGAACAATTTTGATCATCCTATATCTACTTTTAGAAGGTTTAATTTAAAAAAAAAAAAAACTTAAGAAAAAAAGCAACCATTTCAATCTCTTAGAAACTCTGCTCATGTGGCTCACTTTGTTATCTAACCATGTTGATAAATTAAAAATATTTTATTCAGCATTAAGTCTAAAAGGGTGGATTTGCATTTTATTGTTTTTTTATTGATAACAATAGTGATACTATTGGCAAATATAGGAATGAATGGCTAAAGGGGGAAATGCTTGGTTTTATATGGTAAAGCACACTTGGAATAGGGCATAGAAGTTGAGAAAAGATGGAAAATATTTACAGGGTGGTATCTGTTTGTGTGTACGTATGTATATTTGTGTGTGCATAATACAAATGTAAATCAAAACTCATTTTCCTCCTTTAGCTTCTTGAAATGTTATAATTGCTATGAAAACAAAAGGAAAGAGATGGCAATATAGCTCATTACTTTTTTTAAATACATAGTAGGATTATGTACTCCTGTTGACTTATTCACAGTAGTTTCCAAATAATATTCTTGTCTTTTTACTATCTCCTTTATGTTTACTTTAATTAACCACTCTAATAGTTGATTGGCAATGATGGAAGTTGCCAGAGAATCATAAAATATTTCAGCTGGAAGTGACTTTAAGGATCATATACTATAACGGATAAGAAAGTAAAGTCCATTTAAACATCTTTAAGGGTACACATCTGTATGGTGGTTTAAATTCTTAAGATCATTCCTCCTTTTCTTACTTGTAGCAGTTCTCATAAACTCTTATGTGTTATCTTAGAGTTGTCAAAGTATTTTAAAGCAATAACATCTCATTCTCTTTTTAGGTAGTTATTAGGAGTAAAAGTGGAGAGATCTTGTATCGTATTTCACCATGGGCGAAGTATGTGACTCGTGAAGGTGATAATGTGAATTACGATTGGATACACTGGGATCCAGAACACCCATATAAAGTAAGAACAACAAATCTTTAAATAAATGCTTGTTCCAGTATTTCTAGGAAAATTAATTTTTACTTTTATAACTTTTATAGTAATGTTCAACTTCTCTCTTCACTGCCAGTTTTGTATTTTACATCATAGTGTATCTGATATACTATACATGTATCAGAGTCCATCATCTGTAGCCAATAAAATACAGAAGTGAGTTCTTGTTTTATCATGTGTTTCTGAGGATAAGAGGGAGAAAGAAATCTCTACATACTGACCTGAAAGGGATACTGCTTTTTTTTTTTAATCACAGTTTCTGATTCATCACAGATTCTTCAGTGATACAGTATTTCTCATTGTCATTGGTTTGAAGCAGGGTCCCAGTGTCCTTAGGAACAAGGCATAGGGAAGATACCTCATGAATGTATTATTTAGGGTTATTTTTAAGGCCATATCATTGTCAAGGTTTATATGTATCTTTGAACTCACTTTTTTGTATTCTAAGTTATTGGAGCTTGTTGATAAGTGCTTTGCATTTAATAATTATGTATACATTTTAAGCTGTTGTGTTTTCTCTAAGGCTCAATGATAAGGCATAAGCCATTTCATGATTACTCTTTTAAAACAGATCCATTAACATGATCCCAAAAAGGAATTTCTTTTCAAGAGAAAATTTCATGGATATAGCCAAATGCCTTTTATATGCGAAAGCAGTTCCAAACTATTTGAGTTGATTCACCATTTCATTTAACATGCTTAATCAGTTAGTATCATACCTGTATTTCTGATCTAATTCTTTATATAATTTTATATTCTGTAGTTTAAGCATTCCAAACCAAAGAAGCCAAGAGGTCTAAGAATTTATGAATCTCATGTGGGAATTTCTTCCTATGAAGGAAAAATAGCTTCTTATAAACATTTTACATGCAATGTACTACCAAGAATCAAAGACCTTGGTAAGTAATAACTGTGATTTTTATTCAGATAAAATTTTAATGAGTCTGTTCTCTTATTAGAAAAGCTAATTACAAGTGTCTCTTTTTTTGTGTTAAGAGATTAAATATGTAATAGAAATGCATTTTATTTTAGGCTTCTCAAATTGCCCTGTAATAGTGATAGCATAGAAAAGAGAAATGGAATAAGATAGAGCATAAGAATTCAAGATATTATTCCAATTTCAATTTTAAGTAATGTGAACTGATGGCTTCCAAATTGTAGATAAATATGTAAGCATAATTACTTTTCTACAGGAAAGAACTTTTATCAATTTAAGCGGTCATTGATTATAGCCTGTTCATTTTAGTCTGTTAGGGAAAAAAATCTTACATTTTTTTAAGGTTACTGGAACTCATTTTGTATCAGAGTCAATACTTTGATTCTGACCCTGATACAAATGTGTGTGTGTACATATATATGTGTATATATATATATATATACACACATCTCTGGTCTGGCTGACTTATTTGACAGATATTTATGGTGCATCTTTGTTCTAAGACATTGTTCTAGATATTTGTATGTTGGATTGTAATGACACAGATCCTTGTCTTCATGGGAACAACCAGGAAAGTTAATAGTGTACTGCTGAATTATTGATTCAGTATGCTTTAAATTTGTTATTTTTCTTTTTATTGGTAATGCTTTTTTATCATTTTACAGCCTATTAGCACCTGCTCCAACAGCTAGGCAGGAAGATAAAGTACATTTAATTATTCTGCTTCTGGTAGGCAGTCCAAACTTTGGCTAGAAGAAAGGTTTTCAACTCACTGTTAAAGTTCTGTTATACATGGATCTTAATTGTCTGTGATGGTGAGGTCAGATTCCAGAAACCAGAATTAATTAAATATATGAAGAATTTAATATTAATTATATTTAATAGGTATTATATTTAAATTGTCGTATTTGGGATGTTCTGCCATTTCATGCTGTAATACATTGTTTATGACCCAGGTCTTGCAGAAGGTTTGACAGAACAAGGATTCTCTTGTTCATTGTTGTGTTTCAGTTGAATAACACAGAACTCTGAACGTAAATGAATCTAAGAATGAGTAATGCTATAAAATTAATAATAAAAACTATAAATCGGTGCTTGATCATAAGAATAATATTTATTTCATAATAGAGAAATAAACTACAAACTCTGTATTTTGTTATAAAATATATAATTGATTTATGTTACCTGAGCAGGAGTTTATATACATATTTCTGTCATGATAGAAATGTGATAGAGTTAGATTGTTTTTATAATGAAAAAGCCAACAGCAGATTATGAAGCATAGTTTATGTTTTTCTTTAAACATGAATCTCTAAATCTGAATGTGACTTTGCAATGGTTCCACTATTAGTTCAGTACTGAAATATGTACAGGATGGGCGCCTGGGTGGCTCAGTCGGTTAAGCGACTGCCTTCGGCTCAGGTCATGATCCCAGGGTCCTGGGATCGAGTCCCACATCCGGCTCCCTGCTCTGCGGGGAGCCTGCTTCTCCCTCTCCCACTCCCCCTGCTTGTGTTCCCTCTCTCGCTGTGTCTCTCTGTCAAATAAATAATAAAAATAAAATCTTTAAAAAAAAATGAAATATGTACAGGAGAAGCCATACTGACATGAACTGGACTTTGAGAACAGAGTATTTTCTTTTTTTTTTTTTTTTTAAAGATTTTATTTATTTATTTGAGAGAGAGAGAATGAGAGACAGAGAGCACGAGAGGGAAGAGGGTCAGAGGGAGAAGCAGACCCCCCGCTGAGCAGGGAGCCCGATGCGGGACTCGATCCCGGGACTCCAGGATCATGACCTGAGCCGAAGGCAGTCGCTTAACCAACTGAGCCACCCAGGCGCCCCAAGAACAGAGTATTTTCTATGTATGTTACAGAAATGGAACTTTCAAAGCAGTCAAATCATATTTGAAAATTCTACCAAATTTGAAGGAAAAAAATGTTTCCTTAGTTATTTTTTTAAAGATCAAAAGTTTCTTCTTCTTTGATTATTTGCTTATATTAAAAACATATTAGTAAATGCTTCTGGGTTCTGTGTGCCCATGTGTGTACACAGACAACTTTGCAGTACCTGTATGTAGGCATAGAAATTGCAGAAAGTAGAAGAATTAATTCTGGCTTTGTAAAAGCTACCTTGCGGAAAAATGGATTTACTGGTATATCCTATGTTATATGGTAGAAATAATTAAAACATAAAGAAAAAGGTAAAATAAAAAGTATATGGCATGCAACTGGTTACTTTTATTTAGCTTTCATAGTCTTCAGTATGAATATTACAAGTGCAACTGAAGTTTAGCATATGTAGATTGCCATCTTTAATATTCTAAAGTCAAATTAAGAGTATATTTGCATATCATTTATTACTTGTTAAAATGAAGACGTTTCAAATAGCTAGACTACAACTCTCAAGAACTAACTGTCCGATTTTGTGTTAGAAGGTCAGACAAGCAAAAGATATTAAAGTAGTAGAACTTTTCAAAGTGATCAAATCATTTATATGTAAATGATCGTATGTAAAATTTAATGTCTTCAGAACAAGGATGCTGTGTTTATATATTTTTTCATTTCTTTTTTTTTTTTTTAATGTTGCTTTTAATCTCTGTTTGACCTTTGCTTGTATAGGATACAACTGCATTCAGATGATGGCAATAATGGAGCATGCTTACTATGCCAGTTTTGGTTACCAGATCACAAGCTTCTTTGCAGCTTCAAGGTAAAATGAAAGTCCCAATTCTAACCATTTTTATTTGAGAAAAAAAATAAAATGAATTTTTACCTTTTATATGATATTGGTTTGTAACCTAATTTAGAGTTAACAGAGTTAACAGAAGCTGAGCTTTTTTTTTTTTTTTTTTTTTTTTTACTAAGATCATAGACTCTCTTCCCATCAAGCCTTAGAGGTTGGACATTGCTTTTCATGAAATGATTTCTGGTAAAGAATATCCAGTCAACCTGCTGAAATTGTCATGCATTTGGAGGCCCAAGTCTTAGTCAGAAAATCACGTCTCATGGAAGTCATTATTGCCAGAGCTCACATCCTTTTCTGGAAAGAGTTTGGCTATGTAGGAATGTGACTGAGAAAGCTCTTAGTAGAACATACTACTACAGAAGGATTGTCCTTTCCAGGCTAAAATCCAAGGAATGTGACTCTCTGGGCAGAAAGACACCAAGGAGTCCATGTAACTGAAGAAGTGCTGACCTAAATGACTGCAAGTTGAATAAGTCCAACATTGTCTCCACCTCATGGAGCTCACACTGTTGTGGCATATAATGTTAATCCAGTAATCATACTTGTTGATTTCTGCCCATGATAAAAGCTAAGAAGAAAATGACAGGGTACTATAAAAGCCTAGAATGAGGAATCTGATCAGTTTAGATTAGATCTGAACTGATGTTGGAACTGAGATCTAGAACATAATTAAGAGTGAACTGGGAGGGGGTGCCTGGGTGTCTCAGTCGTTAAGCGTCTGCCTTCGGCTCAGGTCGCGATCCCGGGGTCCTGGGATCGAGCCCCGCATTGGGCTCCAGCCCTGCACTGGGCTCTAGCCCCACATCGGGCTCCCTGCTCAGCGGGGAGTCTGCTTCTCCCTCTGCCCCTCCACCTCGCTCATGCTCTCGCTCTCTCTCTCTCAAATAAGTAAATAAAATCTTTAAAAATAAAATTAAAAAAAAAAAAAGAGTGAACTGAGAGGAGGGGTGAAGTGGGAATAGGGAGATAGCTTTCCAAGCATAGAGAAAAGATACTGATCCTTTTACCTGTTTCTCTTTATAGTCATTCCCCCTGAGTAAATTACCTATATTTATAATCTCTAAATCCTCATTCCTCTTCTTGCTTGAACTCATTCCAGGTAAGCTCTTCACCTATTCATTGAAATTGCTCTTGTAAAGTCTACTGATGACCTCCACACTGTTAAGTCCACTGATCAGCTATTAACTTGCTTGAACTGTCTGCAGCATTTGGCACAATTAGTTACTTGTACCTTTTTAGGACATTTTTCTTTCCTTGGTTTTCAGGAAACTATTATCCTCCTGTTTGGGTTTTTCCTATCTCTCTTGCTGCTTTTTATTTATTTTTTAAAATTTCCTTTGCTTTTTCTGACCACTGAATATTGGACCTCCAGGGCTTAGCCCTTGGTTCCATTCTCTTCTGTGTGTGTATGACATATATTGGGGGTCCCATCAAGTGTCATCCACTCTTATGGCTTAAATACACTTCACATTGTCCTGGACTTTTCCCTTTCTGTCAGGACATTCCTATACTCTAACTATCATAAAACCTAACCACCTTGTATCTTCAAAATGTATCCCAAATCTGGCTTCTTCAACTGCCACCACCCTGCTCCATGTTGCCATTATCTATAACCTGGATTATTTCAGTAGCCTTTTAATTGGGCATTCTGTTTTCTCTTGTTCTCCTACCCCTTCACTAGCCTTCTCTCCCTCCATACACATGGCTACTCTCTGCATAGTGACAAGAGTAACCACTTTAAAATAAAAGGTCATGTTACTCTCTTGCTCAGAACTTTCTAGTGATTCCTTATCTCTTTCAGGTAAAAGTCAGAGGCCTTATATTGATCCATTAAGACCTCATGTGATCTGGGTCTTGACTGATTCTCTGGACTCATCCCTTTATTGATCATTCCACTCTGGGCCACACTAGCCTATTTGCTTTTCGTCCAAGTGTTCCTCGCTTATTTCCCCAGTGCCCTTTCTTTCTAAATATTCTATCTTTTAAATGTTCACATGCCTTACTCCCTTCTTCTTCCAGGTGTTCCTTCGAACATTGCCTTCTTCATGAAACTTTCACTTGATAACCCTGTTTAGAATAGCAAACCCGCCCTTTCTACCAGCGGCTTTGCTTCGTTTTTCTTTAGAGAAGTTATTGCTATCTGACATCCCCCATGTTTTGCTTATTTATTTGTAGTCCTCCAAATAGAATGTAAATTCCATGAGGGCAGTGATATTTATTTTGTTCACTGCTGAATCCCAGAGTATAGAAAATTTCATGACACATGGTAGATAGCTTAATAAGTATTTGTTGAAAAAACAAATGAATGAAATTTTAAGGCTATTTATTCTCTGAACACGCTGTTCACAGTAGGAAAAAAAAGGCTAGGTGGCTGCGATAAGGAGAGAAAGGAGTAAAGGGTCATAAATCTAAAGTTATTGGAAGGAGCCAAATTAAACAGTGCAGTACGTCATGATAAGGTCCACAGTCTTCATCCTAAGGACAACGGGAGTGCAAGTATGATTTTACTAAAAATGAAATGATCACATTGCATTTTTCAAAGACGGGTCTTGCTGCCCAATGGAGTTAGCTAGCAGGAGACCTGCTATATACTAAGGACTGTACTGTATCGTGGGAAACCAGATAGTCACAGCCCCTGCGCTCAAGTGAGGAAGTGAGACAATAATAATCACAAGGGCAATTGGGTGATTATTTATTTAAAAGCAAAGTTGATGCTATGGAAGGCCAATATTGAGATTTTACATAGGTTAAGAAAAGCCTTCCCTCTTAGGAGTGATTTGTTTTCTATTTCATGCAGACAAGAAAACTGCTGTTAACACAAACACCTGTGCCTATGAGCTACCCATGTTTTCTGCTTGGGTGGTGACAGACATGGCACATTCTCTCGGCCTTCTGGCACCTGGGGGCATTCCAGTTTGGGAATAAGTAAGTGCAAGAGGGATGGTCTCACTCAAGGCACCAAGGATATTCAAAGAAATACTCTAAGAGCCCCCCCAACCCTGAGCACACACATTCCCAGGGATGGCCAAGTATATGAACAGGGATGACGATGCTGTCCAGGCTAGGTAGTCTTGGAGAAGGAAATCAGAAGCTCTGAGTATAGAGAAACAAAATTTACTGCCTACCTACTCAAAATGTGAATTTTCACGGGGATGTAAATCTACATGCAATAGCTGGATTTAAATTACTATTTTTTTAATTGAATGCTTTTATAGAAAATATGATGCCACATTGACTTGTATCTAAGTATTATATCATATTGAATTTGCATATTTAAAGTATCCAGTACTGTACTGGTAAAGCAATTGATACACAATAAATGATTAGATGTTTGCTTTAAATATGATACGATTTTGTTTTTGCTTTATTCTTTACCTTTAGCCGTTATGGAACGCCTGAAGAGCTAAAAGAACTGGTTGACACGGCTCACTCAATGGGTATCACAGTCCTCTTAGATGTGGTACACAGCCACGCTTCAAAAAATTCAGAAGATGGATTGAACATGTTTGATGGGACTGATTCCTGTTATTTTCATTCTGGACCTAGAGGGAATCATGATCTTTGGGACAGTCGATTGTTTGCCTACTCCAGGTAGGTACATACCATATGGAAATGTCTTTGTTTAAAAAACATTTCAAGGAATATTACTAAGTTCATTGTGTGTGTGTGTAGTCTTTCACTGGTATATAATTAATTAGTTCAATTATTTAAAATTTTATAAGGAATATTTAACACACTTACAGAATTTACCTTGTTTTGAATAGCACATGTATTTGTGGTAAGTTGTGTTAAATTGCAGTTTTACCAATCTTATGTCATTTAAAATATATTGGTTATGTGGCCATTTAAAAGGATTAATGTGAATATTTTTTTAATATCTAAAAGAATACTTTATTAGGTTGTATTAACTGTAGCAAATCTCCTTTTAATAGAAATATGTACATGGTTTTAAGTAGGCAGTTTTTCAAAATTGTACTTCATATTTTGCTATCTTAATAATATTGCCATGTTCTTGATCACAGCTAAATTAATATAACTTTAATAACAACTAACATTTATTAGTATGTAATATGTCAGGGATGATGCTAAGTGTTTTAGATACATTAGCTACATATTTTATTTATTCTGCATAGCAACTCTACTTACACATGGTAAGTCCTATTATTAGGACCACGTTACATAAAAGTAAACTAAGGCTTAATGTTGAAACAATTAAGATTAAACCCACCTCTGACTTCTTTTACCATTTAAGTAGAAAGGGGTTTTAGGTGATTAAATAGAATAATATGGCAAAAATATTTCAAAAAGTGAAAAATACTAACAGTTTGTATCCATTATTGATTATAAGTGAAAATATGAAAATACGCTGTCAGAAATATTAAAAGTAGCAGAGTATCAATGTATAACTAATTTTTTATAATATTTTTAAAAGAAATTTAATGAATTTTCTTTTGGATGTTGCATTATACATAAACATACACATATCTGGAAAACGAGCAGTATAGAAAAACGCTTTAGCAAGTACCTTGACAAAATGAAGATTTCTAATTTTTCAACATAAATTAGATGACTTTCATATGGAGGAAATTGTTCTGCTTTGCTCTTTCCTGAATATTATACATTGTTTTATATTTCATAACATATAGGAATCACTCAGGCCAAACGAAGCCACATAACACATGAGAAAAGACACAAGAGGTGGAGTGGGTGGCAGGGTTCCAGGCCGAGTTTCATTCTGGAACAAATCGATTAATCATTCTGGCTCTCAGGTTTTTCATTATAAGAGGAGGCAGAGTTTGGGGGCTAATACAATTCCCTTTGCAAAGGTATTTTGTATTTGTGTCACCTTTTTGAACATTGCTTTTCCTACTATGGATTTATAACAAGTAAAAAGGACTGAACCTGTGCTAATTCTGTGGTATAACTCCACTCTTGAGAAAATCTTATAAACGTAGATTGTGGGCAAGTGATACAATTAACTGAAATCTCTGGTTCATATTTAGAGGAATAAGAGTTGACTCTATACTGCAGAACTGTGCCTTATGAAAAGCATACATTAAATGGTTCAATTTTTGTGTTAGGACAGTTATTCTGTAGAGCTGTGTCTTTAAAAAGAAATACTTTAAGTGTATGGATCTTTATGTTAAAAAGATTATTTTATTAAAATATTTATTATAGTGTGTTTTTCTCTACCTCGAGCTCTCATAGTCCATTAAAAGTCATCCAATTTTCTAAAGAAAAAGGATTATACATAATTGTTTTAAAAAACATTTCTTTTGCAAAAGTTAAGACATATTTAACATTTTATTTAATACTTGTTTTCTTTTGTTATGGAATTAACCATTAATCTTGCTTTCGGTAAAAAATATATATCATAATTTTGGCTTATTATTTTTATTATGAATAATTTTTTGGCTGCATTATGTCATATAGGCCTAGTCCTTTGTAAATATAGTTCCATTTAAAATCCATTTTATTAATGTTCTATTCTATTTGATATCTATATTTTCCAATTTAATAGAATTCGTTTTTTCTGTATCAGCTTATACTTATTGGTTATGACATCCTTATACAATATAGATAAAACCTTACAAAGCCAAATTAAACAATTTAAATCGCTAAATTTAAACAAATAATTTTTTAATACTTAGGTTTCTCAATATATGAAATACTAAAGATTGTTGGACCAGAATTATTTTCTCAGTACTTCGTGCAATTTATTAAAAGCTTTTTTGACAAAATTTATATTAGGTTGATGAAACTTATAAGGCTTTTCTTTTACATTTTCTTCCTTCTATTCTGATTAGTTATAGCATATGTAAAATAACATTGCTCTGGTAGAATGCTAAAGCCATTTTTATAATCAGCATTCATATTTAAAGTTGGATTCTGTTGTTTTGGTTATTTATTGCTGCTTAACAAAGCAGCTCAAAATTTAGTGACTTCAGATAACAGCAGTTGTTTATTTTGTTTCTAGATCTGCAATTTGGGCATAGCTCAGGCAGACAGCTCTTCCTGTCTTCATGTTGTGTCAGTTAGAGTGGCTCAGTTAAGGGGTGGAGCTTTCAGTGTCCACTTTAAAGATGGTTCACTCACATGACTGACAGTTGGTGCTGGCTGTGGGCCAGAGGGCCTCAGCTCCGCTTCTTGGAGCCCACTTCACAGCCTACTTGGGCTTTCTTACAACAGTGAATGTACTAGATAACAGGACATGCAGGCTTCCATTTCTTAACGTCTGGGTCGAGAAACTGACCCAACATCATTTCTTCTATAAACTATAGCTCAAACAGTTACAATTTCAAGGAGAGGGGACATGGACCCCTTCATTCAATGGCAGGAGCATTAAAGAATTTTTGTGCTATGTTTTTAAATCCCCACATCTTGGGGTGCCTGGGTGGCTCAGTTGGTTAAGCGTCTGCTTTTGGCTCAGGTCATGATCCCAGGTCCTGGGATCGAGCCCCACGTCAGGTTCCCTGCTCAGCGGAGAGCCTGCTTCCTCTCTCTCTGCTTGCTGCTCTGCCTACTTGTGCTCTCTCTCTATCTCTCTGTCAAATAAATAAATAAAATCTTTAAAAATGAATAAATAAATCCCCACATCTAAAAAGTTTTGACCACACACAGTGAATATGCCATTTCACAAATTCAAAAAAAATATTGAAATACCTGTGTATGGGGAAATACTTCTTTTTAAGCCTTATTTCTGTGGTAGAGAGTTTTGTCTGAAATAAGCAAGTTTTTTAAAAATATACTTTTCATTATAAAAGTAATGTCAGTGTTGATAATTAGAAAGTATAAAAAAGCACATGTTATTCAAAATAAAAAATTATTATCCTTAATAAATATAAATAACATTCTTTGTACATGAATGCATTTAATGAATATAAACTTATTAAACATGCAAATAACACATGAAAACCTAGCCTTCACTAATATTCTCCCCATAGAGTAGCTACTCTGCCTGTAATTTGGATTTGTTCCTTATCCAGATGAAATCAGAAGATACGTATTTTAAAATATAAGTTATTTTCCACCCCTTATCTTTGATTTGTTGATTAATATTATCCTCCATGGAAAAGTATATATAAAAATGGTACATGGTTTATGTAAGGCCTAAGCCTCTTCTTTGAAAACTTGTAATAATTTTTGAAATTATTATATTTACTGTTTGAGAAAATTAATCTTATATGGAATCAGCTTCTGTAAGATATGTTGCTGATGCTCATTTCATCCTATCTATATGTCACAACCTGTCACCGTTTATAATCTCTGATTCAAGTGCCATCATCAAAGTTATCAGAATTAAATCTCTAACTCTGAGTAATACCAGAGATCCTGACTACGCTATTTCATTACCTGCTATGAATAAATTTCCAATCAGGAGCTGCCCATGTTTTAATTTTCTGTCTACTCGGCTGAACTGCCTTCTAGCTCTGCTAAATTACTAATGACAGTTCATAACAGAGATTGGGTTGTCCTTACTTTAGTTGGTAAAGAGAACTTTCTCACAAATCTGTCATCTATAAGTTTCTGAAGTTTTTAGAGTTAAGAAATAATGGATACAATTTAGAGGTCTCAGTTTTAAATTCTGTTTTGCATATTCGTCTGGCACTATGTAAATACACTTGATAAAATAACAAGACAGCTGCAAATTTGTTGAGTCTAAACAATTATTATACCTTAACTATTACTAAAGTTTCAAATGAGTACCTTTTCTTTGTTGAATATTTCTTTCAGAGATAAGATATTGAATCTCAAAGGAGATAACATAGTAGAGCTAATGCTCATATTTTCCCTGAACCTTACATTTGGATACAAAGGTAGTATATTTATTCCATCAGCATGGGTTCCTGATGAAACAACTCTTAGGTAGGAAGATACACTACTGTTATCTTGGGTTACTAGAGTTCCTTCTAGAAACAAAAATAAATCCAGTTTGTTTTTTAAGGTCATAATCATGAATGGAATGAAATACTTCTTAGTATAGACACTATAATAATTGGGTTTTAACCATGATAGGTCTTTTCCATAAGTTAGAATGTGGAAGGAAATTCATGGGGGCCTTCCCTTTTTAGAGTGGATATTTGTATCTTAAGTGGTCTATGATTTCATATGTTTTTTTCTTTTTTTAGTTTGTCAATATAGTAAATTCCATTTATTGATTTTTTGAATGTTAGGCCGGTCTTGCATTCCTGGGATAAACCTTCATGAACATAGTTGCTAATATTCTAAACAAAATTTTAGCATATTTATATATGACATTTTATCATGACCAAATCAGTTCTTAATGATCCATCTTTTGTTTATTGTGCACTGATATGTTAGCTAAGGAGTGATTAGCAAGATGTTTAAAAACTAAGCATCCAGGACATGAATAGAAACCTCTAAAATTATTATTTTAAAGTCATGTACTTTTTTGTGGTTTCTTAAAAGCAAAAAATCAAAAAGCACATGTCATTGGGCGAAATAATTTCACTTTTTTGCTGTAGTAGAAATGACCATGGGGCACCTGGGTGGCTCAGTCAGTTAAGCATCTGACTCTTGGTTTCGGCTCAGGTCATGATCTCAGGGTCATGAGACTGAGCCCTCAGTCAGGCTCTACACTCAGTGTGGAGTCTGTTTAGGATTCTCTTTCTCTCTCCCTTTGCCCCTTCTACCCCTCTTGGCCCTCCCCACCCCGACTCCCACATGCTCTCTTTCTAAAAAAAAAAAAAAAAGGACCACAATAACAAAGAAATAACAGCATAGTAAAGGTAAATATGTACAACTACTTTTGAAAACAGTTTGGTATTATCTGGAAAACTTAAAGATTCATATGTCCTAGGATGTGTTACAAAGCCTATATGCTTGGTTAACTCCTGAGCATATGCTTATCAGAAGTTTGGGGAAAAAATAGACCAAAAAGTCATTCCCTTCAGGGTGCAGGTGATATTTTAAAAGTTAACTTCAAGTAATGGTCTTTAAAGAAATACCAAGAAAAAAATTCCATCATTGTGATTTTATTGCCACAATTTCAGTCATAAAATTTCTTTGCATACACATAAATCTTGGACATAGTTTTTATCAAACTTTTAAAATGTTTTCAGTTTCAGTATATCTTAAGCCCATTGGTTATAAATATAAATGAATCCTCTTGTGGTTACTCAGCAAAAGTAACCTGACTAACTTCAGGGAAAATGGAAATATACAAGTCAGATTTCAGCAAAGATGGTAGATGATGGAGGGAGTTGAAAGAAGAATTTTATAATGTAATAGAGTCATTGATCCTCTCATTTTTATCTATATATTTTAGTGAGCTGTTACAGCCAGGGTAAGTATTAAAATCACATATCAAAGTGACTTTTAACTTTAACCAGACCCTTGATTATTTTATCTTTATTTTAAAATTAGTTTCGTGGCGCCTGGGTGGCTCAGTTGGTTAAGCGTCTATCTTGGGCTCAGGTCTTGATCCAGGAGTCCTAGGATCAAGCCCCACATCCAGCTCCCTGCTCAGTGGGAGTCTGCTTCTCCCTCTGACCCTCCTCCCTCTCATGCTCTGTCTCACTCTCTCTCTTTAATAAATAAAATCTTTTAAAAAAATTAAAAAAAAATAATATTAGTTTCTTTTTGTGTATGAGTTAACAGTGCACCTAATGTATTACTCAAGTGTCACATATATACAATTAATAAATATATATAGGGGAGAATGTGCTGAAAAGTTTTCACTGATACTTTACACAATCAAAAAAGTTTACAAATCACTGAATTAGACCATTTTTTTAGGTAGATTAAGGTTAACATCGTAGACTTTTTAAAAATAAACTTCTTAGGTTAACATCATAGATTTTAAAAAAAATAAACTACTTTTTCTGAATAATTCATTTATTCTATTGACTTGTTTAACAAACATTAACATCTACCAAGTGCCATGTCTTCAGAGAGGTGATATTTTCAATATATTTAAATGTAGCACAAACTCTAAAATAAAATACATGTTTTTAATTTCTTTGGATACATATCCAAACATTTCATTTTTTAATTGAGGTAATACATCATCATTTTAGACAGACAAATACCTGTCCTATTTGCTTTATAAACTTATAAAAAGTAAAAAAGATGATTTTTATAGAGCAAATGATAATGATTAAAAGACAGTTTTGGACATAGATTTAGCAAACAGCTAACTATTCCAAAGACAGGCAATTAAAAACAAACAAATAATAGCCTATTCTTCATTAAGAATATTAAAATCTCACAGTAAGATTGTTAATAGCTTCAGTGAATGCTGGATATCCCATAAAAAGTCTTAATTGTTTTCTTCTTTCCTAGTATTTTTTCTTCTCCTTTTAGTATTTCTTTGTTGTATAAGCCCGAACCTCCTTTCAGCTTGATTAAGGAAAATGGTTAAATCTACTATTTCAAAGAAAGTAGAGTTAGACTCAAAATTCAGACTAATTTTTTTTTGTAAAAGAGATTAAGAAAGTTGCTATATCAATCTAATCTGTCTGGATTTGAGTGTGAATAGTAGAATTATAACTTTTCTCGGGGCGCCTGGGTGGCTCAGTCGTTAAGCATCTGCCTTCGGCTCAGGTCATGGTCCCAGGGTCCTGGGATCAAGTCCCACATCGGGCTCCCTGCTCAGCGGGAAGCCTGCTTCTCTCTCTCCCACTCCCCCTGCTTGTGTTCCCTCTCTGGCTGTGTCTCTCTCTGTCAAATAAATAAATAAAATCTTTAAAAAAAAAAGAAATATAACTTTTCTCACAGGGTTTATGAGATTATTCAGCCTAGCTGAAAGGTTTTTGTTGATGCAGAGCACTGCACAGGGGTGAGGATTTACAGTTTTTGTATGAACTTTGTTCCTGGTATTATCTGCCCTGTTTATTCCCCTCAAGTCAAAATTTAGGTGCACAGGGATATTGTGAAAGTATCTTGAGTATTTAGGTCTTATTCACCTGTAACATTCATTCTCAAATCCAAACTCACTCTAAAGTAGGACAGTTCTACTTGGTAATTTGCCTTAAATTTGAAAACACTGTGCATCACTCTCCAAGCAGCTTCTTTAGCTTAAGACATTGGTCCATGTTAGTGAAAATGGTCCGAAAGTCCCCATTCAATGATTATTCTTTTAAGTGTGGAAATGACGTAGAGTCTATAGTAATAATATCTGGTTTTATTAATCACCTTTTTAAACAAGCAAGTAAAAAGTGAAAAAAAAATCTATTTTCCATCTGTGGGTAACAAACAACTTGTTTAAGCATGTCTGTTTTCTAGGGATGGACTAGCAGTTTTGAAGTTATGAAGTAATATTTCATAGTTTCCTAGCCGAATGATTTCCGGAGCATTAAGCTGCAGATAAATAATCCATGTTGTACTGAGCCAATTATTTTTCAGAAAATATGAGTATCTTATAATTTTGGAAGAACACATTTATAAGTGATATAAAGATTATTCATTTTTGAAGGCTTTCCCCCTATTCATATAGATTAGTGATCAGGCCTATTTTTCTCTAATTCCTGAATTTCCCCTCCACATTTTGTGATGTGTGAGATATCCCTGTTTGGTTTTACCTCAGGTCTTCAGTCTGTCTTCTTTTTCTTTCATTGTTAGTAAGAGAAGCCCTCAGCCTCAGGATTTATTTCATTGTCTCCTTCCAGGTTAATATATCTCCCAAAGATTAGACCTTTGCCTGTGTGGCCTTTCAAAATTCTGTCTGCTGAAAGCATCAGTAAAACTCAGGAGCAGTTAGACTTAACATTTACTCTCAGTGCTTCAGGAAACAAAACAGCATAATAGCCAACTTTTCTGAAACTTGAGCTCTGTTCTTAGTACTATGTTAAGGTTAGCAAATGGGGCCGACTAGCTGTCCAGGTGCGTTATCTGGTCTTTATGGAGTGATGATGATCGTGATGATTTCAGTGGTTACTGTTGTGACTACCTGATACACGACGACTCCTCTAGTCCCCCCTCTGTTCCCTCTCTCCTATTCTTTTCTTTTTTTTTAAGATTTTTATTTATTTAACAGAGATAGAGAGCACAAGTAGGCAGAGCGGCAGAGGGAGAGGGAGAAGCAGGCTCTCTGCCGAGCAGGGAGCCCGATGCGGGGCTCGATCCCAGGAACCCGGGATCGCGACCTGAGCCGAAGGCAGACGCTTAACGACTGAGCCACCCAGGCGCCCCTCCTCTCTCCTATTCTTGTCTAATTTTTCTCCATTGTACTTATACCACTGTATGACATTCTAAATAGATATTGTTTGTTTTTAATTTTCAGGTGATGTGTGTTGTTTATATATTAAATATGGAAGTGAAGTTAATAATTCATTGTTTTTTATAGAATATATTTTATTTAAAGTAAAGCAGTCTCAAGTTTTCTCTGTTAAGCTTTTCACTATCGAATTTGCTTTGCATGAAGGTGACACTGCACAATATTGATTTGGTGGGGTTGCCTGTTCTTTCCAACTGAATTCAGTGAAGGAAGCTACAAAAGATACTGCCAGCCAATATATTATATAATTAATATAGTTTTATATATATATGTGTATATATATAATAGTATATATATATATATATATGATAGTAAAGATCTGGTATAATGTAAAGCAGGTAGTTTTGGAATTAGGTGACTTGGATCATGAACCAAGTAGCTTAACAGTTGAAACATTATTAGAGGCATGGACACAAGTAACAGCATTTTATTTTCATGAGCCAAAATATGTGCCGTAATCACTGTGGGTCTTTGTTCGTGTGGTCTCAACACTGTATTTTAAAATCATGTTAAGCTGGGGGTTTTTTGTTTTTTTGTTTTTTGGGGTTTTTTGTTTTGTTTTGTTTGTTTGGTAGAAGCACAAAATTAGGAACATCGGTGGGAAATGACTGATGATGATCAGCATCTAGTGGTGTTGAGAAGTCACAGCCAGGAGCAGTGGTGGAGAGAGAGAGAACCCACCAAGATCGAAACCAGAGTGGAAAACTCAGCAATATAAGGCCACTTGGGTGTAGCAGCAAACAGTCCCAGGCCCCAGTCGTCTCTCTGAGCATCATTAAGCAAACTGCCGTGTAGAATAATCATAATGAGCGTGAGTCATTAAAAAAAAACTTCGTCGTGTTTGAAAATTTTCCTTTAAGAAGGCAGGAGAAAGTAAAATGTAACTTCGAAGTATTTCTTTTAAAAACGTTAAAAGTTTGGGGTGCCTGGGTGGCTCAGTCGTTAAGCATCTGCCTTCGGCTGAGGTCATGATCTCAGGGTCCTGGGATCGAGCCCCGCATCAGGCTTCCTGCTCCATGGGAAGTCTGCTTCTCCCTCTCCCACTCCCCCTGCTTGTGTTCCTCTCTCGCTGTGTCTCTCTCTGTCAAATAAATAAGTAAAATCTTTTTTTTAAAGGTTAAAATTTTAAATGTTTTAAGGATTAAGTTAAAGTTATCTGTCAGCAATTTTTTTGATGGGGATTACTGTGAAAACTTTATTTGCGTGGACTGCTTTGTTCCCTTCCGATGTGGGATAAGCAAAACATCTCTCTACTTACTATTGTTTTCAGATTCTCTGGTGCAAAAGGCATTGTATTAAACAGTATTGAATTAACTTTTAAATCAGGGGCCATGTTTTGTATTTCTGACAATATTTCATGGTGCTGTGTTCTGATTTTTAGTCTCATCACGTTTATTGTCCATCAGATTATTTACTCTTTCCCAATAATGGGTTTTTTCTTTACTGTAATGGCTGGGCTGTTTTTGGTAATAGTATCTAGGCTAATTCAGGCAGGAAGGGCCTACTTCATTCTTACAGTCCTCTGGTCTTTCTGTTTTGAGTGGCCATTGATGTGGCAATGGCTATAAGTAGGGAGATCATACCTTCATGCTTGCTGTTCAATGCCCAGTTTGGAATGGCATTTACCCCTGATGTTTTTCTTTCTGACAAAGTGTTATTATTAAGAGTTGCCTTAAAATAAGCTAGCACGGACTTTGCTTGACCTACAGTTTGTCCTTCTTGCTTCTTCCATGAGCTCATCTACCAGCTCATGTGGTTACAGTTGAAAGGCTATCAGAAATAGTCTATCTCTCTATCTTTTCCCATCCCTTTCCAGAATTAAGGTATCTGACATCTGTACAAGAAGAGAATTCGGGGAGCTTAGTGATCAAATGAAGTGGGTAAATATAGCAAACACTTTCAGGCCATGGGGTGATGAGAGAAGCAGGGAGAGTACTGTCCCTGCTGCCAGGCTGCTGGCTGGCAGGGGCAGTGGGAAACGTGGGAAATCATAGGGGAGGTGTACCTTAAATAAGAAGGCAAAATAGAAACCCAACAGTCCTGCAGAGGCACAGATAGAATAATACTGCTCAAAAGAAATAAAATGGAAACCACATACATAATTTTAAATATTCTAGTGTCCACATCCATCTCTAAAGTGGTGATTAAAAAGGAACCTACCTCAGAGAGCTTTTGGAAGATTTTAAATATTAAAAACAGACACAATTCTTAGCATAGTTCCTGGAATATAATAAGAATTAGTTTCATTTCTTAAAGCTTCCATGGCTTGTTCCACATCCAGACTAAGTTGTTGAGCTCAGATTTACATATCATGCAAACTATGAACATATATCGATTTAGCAATACAATTCCTCTTTATATCATGTCCAAATTATTTTTCAAATCAAGATTGTCTTTCCTACCCCCCACCCTGAGTTAAATGCTCTTATTTGATTATATGCCTTCACTCTTTGCTCTCTTATCTGTGAATATGTGTTTTATTATATCAGTTACTGGATTGCATTATTATTATTATTTAGCTTTTCTCCTCTACACCAAGCATGAATGTAAGCTTCAACAAGGCAAAGACAATGTTTGTCTTGTTTCTCTCATTAGCCCTCAAGGCTAGAACAGTGCTTGACTCATTTAGACACAAATTTGTCGGATGGATAAATAAATGAATGAATGTATTGATGCTTTCGAAGGCTCCCAAATTAGAACAGAGGTCTTACACATCTTAGAACCCTGTTGTTAGGCACGATCCCTCAGAACCCGCCAGAGTAGACTGTCAAGTATTTGTCCAGCTGAGTAACAATGAAACCCATTATCTCTACGAAGTAATAATTTTTTGAATATTTTAGCTCCTTTTATTCCCAGATATAGCAAATGGTGTTTCAGTTAATTCATGAGGTAACAATAGCATCTAGGTTTTGTCACTGCTCTTTGTTCCAATATAACTACTTTGGGAAATGATCCACCAAGGAGGAAAGTTGAGCAGGATATCAATGTGTGTCACATGAAGAGTGTTCAATGCTCAAATAAATTTGGAAAACCCTGAATTGAATCAAGTTCAACACATTTCTTTATAGTTGAAATTCTTGGAATGTTTAATTAGCTAATGTGCATTTTGAACCCCCAAGTAAATGCTATACAATAATACTTCATTTCTCAAATTTCTTTGACCTCAAAGTACTTCAATGCACTTTGAAAAGATTTAAAAAAAAAAATCTTAGCATGGCCTAAGAGGTTTTTGAAGGCCCTGGATCTGATCTCATCTTAACATATTCTTTCTCTCACTTATTAATCTCTTACCAGTCTGGTGCTTTTACTGCACTGGGGCCTGTGTGCATGCTTCTCCCTCTGCCTGCAGTATTTCCCTTGTGTGGCCATCTCCTGTTTATCTTCCAATCCATGGAGTAAAAGCCCCTTCTTAACTTCACCAGTGTAAATACCCTTGGAATGCTTGTTCGTGGCTTCTTCTTTTCATCCTTCTTTTATTTATGATAATCTGTGGTTAAAATTTGTGATTATATTCTCATTCTGTATTTTAAAATAGTTATCACTTACCTATTTTTCCTTTGATCTCATATTTAGGAGATATCCCATGGTATCAAGTGTGCATGTGAAAATTCTGTATTATAAACATTGTTTATGTTGGCTTTACATTTCTGTAAAGAATATCCTGTTTGAAATTTGCATCCATGATATAAAATAAAAATTTTCACTGTCCTTTAACCAATGAAGTAACATGGAGTCCATTAGGGGAGGGAATTAGGATAGACTGGTTTTGGCATTCAAGTTCTGCTATGGGCTGCTCCTTCCTGAGGGGTGCTTGTCATCATCTTTAATTGTTTACTTCACTGAGCTCTTTTCATTTCTGTCTCTTCTTCACCACTCCCAAACCCCCATCAATATATAGTACTCTTTATTTATAATGTACATTTTAGAGAAATGAAACTTTACTACTATTTGCTCAAGCAGAGAATAATAGCACAACCTGCTTTAGGATTTACACTTATTTAAAGAAAATACTATGTATCAGTCTTCCCCCACCAGCCCATCAAAAGTTTGTCTGGCTGCCTTTCTTCTCCCACTTCTTTTCTGTGTTCTCTCTCCCTCTCTCTCACTCTCATATAGGTCTCAGCTGTACATTTGGCAATTTCAGCTTTACGACATTTAAAAGAAGATACCCAAAAATAAAAAATTAAGGATTTTATTTTTTTATTCATGCTTGTCAATTTCTGGAACGAGCTGAAGGGAAATTATTTCTGTGTTCTTTTTTAAAAGTCTTAATATATAGGCTCCAATTGCTAAAAGAAATTAAAGTGTACAATATTAAAATATCATAGCCAATGCAAAAATAAGAACTTCATTCAGAGCCAAATACTCTTGAGGAGAAGCTATCCTATGTGTCTAAATTAGTAATCTCTGAATTGATAAAGACTTAAGAGTTTTTCCCATCAAGGCAGGAATGAAGCATTGTTTTTTCCTCATGAATCTTTGTTCCTTTCTTCTTTCTTTCTTTGCTTTCCTGCCCTCCCCTCCTAGTCTTCTTTCCTCTCTCCTTTCTCTCCCTCCACTTATTTTTTTTTTTTAAATTAATAATACAAGGGAGGGCAAGGTTCTAAGGCAAGGGAGAATTTGGGTGTGTGTCAGATTAGCTGTGGTCTCTTTGGTCCTCCTTTTTGTCTTCCATTTGGTTTGTTTTCCTGCTGTGCTGATTATTTTAGCATGTAGAAAAAAAATGGCTGTGGCTACAAATTTGCCTTAAGAAATGTGAACCTTTGAGGCCATTTGAGCATAAACCTAAGTAATTTAGAGATGGTGGGAACAAACCTGAGGGAGCTTTGGTCCTTTTATCCACTCTTTATGCAGGATGCATTAACATCCTGCAGAAAGTATAAAGGTGATTCTTGTATGTTTTTATAAATTGCCTTGCCATTTAAATATAGCATATGAATATTGCATCAGGTAGATAGATATTGCACTAGGCATATAGATATTGCTTATATGAATATGCACTAAGTTGTTTTCCATGTTTTCTCACGATTTATATACATGTGTGTGTGTGTGTGTGTGTGTGTGTGTGTGTATGTATAGACACATCTAAAATCCAAATGTTTAGGGCGCCTGGGTGGCTCAGTTGGTTAAACGACTGCCTTCGGCTCAGGTCATGAACCTGGAGTCCCTGGATCGAGTCCCACATCGGGCTCCCTGCTCGGCAGGGAGTCTGCTTCTCCCTCTGACCCTCCCCCCTCTCATGTACTCGCTCTCTCTCATTCTTTCTCTCTCAAATAAAAATAAATAAAATCTTTAAAATCCAAATGTTTATACAGATTAGTCATAAATTAACATTTTGGTTTCTTTTAGTTAACTACAGTTCATAATCTCCACACACCTGAAACTGCTAGAGAATAGGGCAAGAATATACATTTCTAGGCTGTGCAAGTGGATTTGTTTTAAAGGAAAGGAAGTTTTGTTTTAAAAATGTATGAAATACCTTTTCTATTTTGGAAATGTCTGTAAAATGTCTTTAGAGAACAAGTGTGTGTGTGTGTGTGCGTGTGTATTACATATGTACATAAAGTGAACTTCTCAGGGTCAGCTTTTTAAAATGAGTAAATAAGTGTTAGGGGGTCAGAGGCTTTATGGACAGATACTGATGATTAAGTAATCTGTTGCTGAGAATCACTTATCAAAAATATTTTTGGCATATACAAGTGCTGATTTAACTAACTTGTTTATTTAACAAAAAAATATATTGAGTACTTACTATTTACCCAACATTCCTAAACACTGGGAATGAAGCATTAAAAAACCAGTAAGACACCAATCCTCAAAGCCCTGTCAGTGGGGAAGGCAGACAACACAAAGCCAGTTTCCAGAGAGTGGCAGGTACCATGAAGAAAACCAAAGCCAGCTAGTTCAGCAGTATGTTGCATGGCAGCTATCTTTTAGTGTAGTCAAGGTAAGCATTTCTGAAGAGGTGATATTTAACCAGAGACCCAGATGTAAGTGTGCAATATAAAATCCAGTATAGACTGTGAGGAGAAAAGCAACTGTGAAGTCCCTATGTGGGGAATGACTAGGCTTGGTGCATTCAAGAGAAAGCAAGAGGGATGTAGAATGGTAAACAAGAGAGAATTTTAGGAAAATCCAGAGAGTTTGGCAGTTGTCAGATCATGGAAAGCCTTGTAGGCTCTTATAAGGAGTTTGGATTTTCTTCTATTTTATTCAACTTATTCTCTGTTTGATGGGAAGCTGTTAAAAGGTTTGGATCATGGGAATGGTGTGACAACATTGAAAAGATAATTCTGCCTACTATAGGATAAAGTAGGAGGAAGAGGGGTGTGGGGCAGGTGTGGAATCAGTGAGCTGGCAATTTAAAATCAGAAGTTATCTGTTAATAGAAGTTATTTCAAGGGGCACCCCGGTGGCTCAGTTGGTTGAGCATTGGGCTCTTGGTTTCAGCTCAGGTCATGATCTCATGGATTATGATCGAGCCCCAAGTTGGCCTCCATGCTCAGCAGGAAGTCTGCTTGAAAATTCTCTCCCTCTGCCCCTCCCCCCATTCTCTCTCTCTCTCTCTCAAGTAAATAAATCTTAAAAAAAAAAAAAGTTATTTCAAGTTGTGAGATTATATCAGAAGCACTTAAAGAGTGAGGGCAAGGAGAAATATGATCCGACCCTGAGCTCTGAGTTACTCTCACATGCAGAGGTTAGGAAGACAAACCAGAAGGCAGCTAGGAACACAGGGAAGGGCTGCAGGTGAAATAGGAGGGAGTTTCCAGCAATGCCAGTTGCATCTGCAGGGCCCAGGACCGCTGAGTTGGACTGATAGTCATTTATTTGTACTAAAAAGGGTTTTTGGTGGAATGGTCAGGCTAAAATTCTGAATCAGTCACACTACTGGGTGTTTACCCAAAGAATATGAAAACACTAATTCAAAGGGATATATGTACCCTTATGTTTATTGCAGCTTTATTTACAATAGTCAAATTATGGAAGCAGCCCAAGTGTCCACCAGTAGAGGAATGGATAAGGAAGATGCAGTATATGTATGATGGAATATTATTCAGCCATAAAAAAGAATGAAATCTTGTCTTGGGTGGATCTAGAGTATATTATGCTAAGCAAAATAAGTCAGAAAGACAAATACCATGTGATTTCACTCATATGTGGAATTTAAGAAACAAAACAAATGAACAAATTTTTAAAATGAGATAAACCAAGAAACAGACTCTGAAGTATAGAGAACAAACAGAGGGTTACCAGAGGGGAGGTGGGTGGGGGAGGGTTAAATAGGTGATGGGAATTGAGGAGAGCACTTGTGATGACCACAGTTTCTTGTATGGAAATGTTGAGCCACTAAATTATACACCTGAGACTAATATTACACGTGTGTTAATAACTACACTGGAATTAAAATAAAATAAAGCTCTGATTTCAGATGAGTTAAGTAGAGAATGGTAAGTGAGAAAGTAAAGGCAACAAGTGTAGATAAATTTTATGAGGAGATATTCTTTAAAGGGGAGGTAAAAGGGAAGGTTAATGTTAGAAAACTTCTTTTAAGAGATATTTCAGCCTATGGGATTGAACTTACAGAGAAGGGGAAATTGCTAAGTCAATAGAGAATGGTAACTAGAGGTGCAGACCCCTTCAGAAGGGAAGAAAAGATGGGATTTGGTGTACTAATGGAGGGTTGCTCTTGGAAAAGTGCAGGGACAATTCATCTGATATACTAGGAGGCAGAGTCTATGGGCTTTAAGCAGCAAGGGAGGTAGATTTGGTTGGGGGTTGATGATGTTTTCTAATTGCTTCTATTTTTCCAGTTAAATAAAAAGCAGGACAGTCCCTTAAGGGAGAGGTCTTGGAAATTCCAGGCAAGAAGAGGTGTAAAATTGCCATCTGAGAGAATGGGGGAGGTGTTTCATTAAGAATATATGCTAAGTTGAAATAAGTCAAGCAGAGAAGGACAATTATCATATAGTTTCATTCATATGTAGAACATAAGGAATAGTGTGGAGGGCCACAGGGGAAGAGAGGGAAAACCGAGTGGGAAGAAATCAGAGAGGGAGACAAACCATGAGAGACTCTGGACTCCAGGAACCAAACTGAAGGCTACAGAAGGGAATGGGGTGGGGGGATGGGGTGACCAGGTGATGGGTATTAAGGAGGGCACGTGTGGTGATGAGCACTGGGCATTATACACATCTAATGAATCGTTGAACACTACCATCAAAAACTAATGATATGCTGGCTAATTGAACATAATAATAAAAAAACAAAAATTTTTTAAAAAAGGAATATATGGTGGCATTCCTGAGTAATTCTGAGTACCCACCTGGGTGTGGGCTAAGCAGAAAGTTGGACTTGACAAGGGCTAGTTCTGCTAGGACTGGGAGCCTTCTCTTAAATACCACTGAGAGGTCCTGATATCATGGTTGTGGGATTGAGCCCCACGTTGGGCTCTGTGCTCAATGCGGAGTCTGCTTCAGCTTCTCTCTCCCTCTTCCTCACACACACACACTCTCTCTCTCCCTTTCTCTCTCTCTTTCTCTTTCTCAAATAAATAAATAAAATCTTTTAAAAAGTCCCACTGAGAACTGTTTTAAAGTTGGGAGGAGGGCAGTCTCCTAGGACTCCCTCCATAAATTTGTGAATGACAATTTTGCTTTCTCCATTTACCTTAAATTTTCAGAGTTAATTTTTCCAGAAAGTTAATAATATCAACAAAAAGTGTCACAGTTTTTCAGGTCAGATCTGTTAAGTAATAAGTCACAGCAGGGGATATAATTAATGATAAGTTAAGTAAGCTTGAGAGACATTTGAATATACTCAGTTCATCACTAAGCATATTCTTCATAGTATTATTGGAGTGATCTTTCTCAACTGCAGATTTCGTGCGTGACTCACAAAGCTAAATTATCCGGTGGTGAGTTATAGCCCATGGCAGTTGTTTCTAAACAGATGAACGTGAACAGCTCTGGTGGAAATGGAGAGCTAATGTCTGTCGTAGAGTCTCTCACACTTGAGGCTGCCTCCTCCTTATAGATGATGTCACAGCCTGATACTTGCTTGATCATATGAGATAGAAATATGGGACCCAAAGACATAGAAAACAGGGTTTCATGTGTTGGTTAATCCATATCAAATATGATCCCAAGTATTTCTCGTATTATCCTTACTGTTTCTAGTCCCACTGACCAAAGGTGGGATTCTTTAGAATGCTTGAATAGTCCTGAGCACAAAAAATGCCATCATTCACTAGGTGGTTAGAATTGCAGGTAGTAGTAGACAACACAAGGGTGTTGTCCAGTTTGCAGCTATGTCAAGAAAAGCCTAGTGTATGTGAGTGTGTGCATTGTGTGAGAATGTATACAAATGTGTGTGTGCATGAGCACATGTGTTTGGGATAGTACATGGGGTGTGTCAACAGAATCCTAACTCCTTGTATTGTTTTCACCCAGGACAGAAACTACGGGTCCCTGGATACATTTAATTACAACTTTTTGGTGTATAAAAGGACCTAATTCTAAATTCTAAGAAAACATACATATTGAAACAGATGGCATGATTTTTAAAAGACACTTGTAGCACTTGCATTTCTTCTCCCATATTGTTGCAGGGATGTGGCTGCATTTCTTCTCCCATATTGTATGTATGCCCTTAGCCAGTCTCTGGGAAGAAGCACACAAACCTTAAGAACAACAGACAACAGTTGCAATGGGTTATTCCTACTGTGTCTTGAGGCATCAAGGTAGGGGGTTTCCTCAACTGTCTACTCCCTTAGCCCCTTGATTCCTATCCACTGGGTGCTGAGGTATCTCACTGAAGCCCTAGAGTGGGAAGGATCACATTTTTAAGGTAATTGTGACAAAGGATGAATTCTAGGTTCTTGGCAAACTGGGAGCTCTAATTAATATCTGATCTCTTTCTGCCTCTCTAAATTCTACAATGTGGAGTTCCTTTTACATACCGAGACTCTGTATCTTTACCCATGCCATTCCTTCTCCTTTGAAATGTTCTCCCTCCTTTACTGTTCTTTTTGGAATATCTTATATTTCAAGACCAAATATCTCCCCTGGTAGGAAATTTTCACAAAAGCCTTCCCATTACATTTCAGTCCCTGCCCCCTTAAATGCTTCCCTTCTCTCTTCATTCCAACAGGTTTAATCTGGACTTCCCCTTTTTAAGTACTGCATTTATAGGCCTAATAATGTATAACATTGAAAATTCCCCATGTTAGTCTTTCCTACTGAACAACATATCACTTCAGTGGCCTGCCGTTTGTTTGTTTGTTTGTTTGTTTGTTTGTTTGCTAAGTGGCACCATGCCCAATGTGGGGCTCAAACTCACAACCCTGAGATCAGGAGTTGTATGCTCGACTGACTGAGCCAGTCAGGTGTCCCCAGTGACCTACCTTTTCACTTTTTATCCACATCATGTGTTTGTTCTCCAATGCAAACTCTTAATAACTATCAGAATTATACGTAAATAAAAGTATGGATCCTGAGAAAGTAGTACTCTATACATTTCTTGAGGTATTTTTTTTTTAATTTTTTTTAAGATTTTATTTATTTATTTGAGAGAGAGAGAATGAGAGAGAGCACATGAGAGGGGGGAGGGTCAGAGGGAGAAGCAGACTCCCTGCCGAGCAGGGAGCCCGATGCGGGACTCGATCCAGGGACTCGAGGATCATGACCTGAGCCGAAGGCAGTCGCTTAACCAACTGAGCCACCCAGGCACCCTCTTGAGATATTTTAATGCAAAATATTCTTTGACTTTTGATATTAAAAAGTATTTCTATTTCAAAAATATTTCCATCTTCCCATGCTGCCACATAGTACAGATTTTTTAATTGATATGCTTTATATCATTCAGCTTTAATTTCATGTGTGCTCTGAGTAATTCATGAAAGCAATACTTTTTTTATGAATACTTTTTTTAAAAAAGATAGGAAGTCATGAGATATTTTTTAATGTATCAACTCATTTATAAAGTCCACTTCTTCCTAAGTATAGAGATATTTTAGTTTATAAGTTTGTGTATATCTTGATTGTCATGACATTTTCATACTTTATTGTTTTACTTATGATGGAAAGGTTTTACTCTAAGAGACCTACTAAAAAGACCTACTACTAAAAAGTAAATAGAAAAACTATTTTAAATGTAAAATGATGCTTTGCTTCCTCACATTAAGATGCATTTAAAAATGTCAAAATAAACGTGTAAAGCTAAAATTAAATCTCTTGATCATATTTTTGAGAAGTGATAACTCTCTATTTTAATTAAGTCCCCAAAGAATTTTTAAATGTGAATGTCTCTGACCTAGAGGATAATTTTCAAACAATTATGTATATAATTATTTGCTGTACAGATTTTCTCCATTCCACAGTCATGATTTTTGTCAAGTACTTATCTTACCCACCTCCCATGAAATATATGTTAAGTGTTAAATAATTTGTAAGTTCCAAACTACCACCTCATTATCTATCATATCTATCATGGCATATAATTAACTGCCATAATTATTTTTATTTATAAACAATGTAAATATAAAAATTTTAAATATAAAAATACAGAAATAGGCACTTAAATACAGAAGAATTGTCAATTTTATTTAATTAGCATAATAGCCTGTAATTGTACATTTAATATATGTCAGATGTATTATTCTCATTTCTCTTTATTCTGACTTCAACATGGTCAAATAGCAGAAGACCATAAAACCACTATGTTCATTCTAAGTTTAAGTGGAAAAATTATAGATTTTCTTCATATATATGTATGTACACATCTATTTGCAAGGTAAATTTGAGTCAAGTTAATATAGGTGTTGATAATGGGAAGGATATATTTTCTTTTTTTTTTAAAGATTTTATTTATTTATTTGAGAGAGAAAGAATGAGAGAGAGCGAGTACATGAGAGGGGGGAGGGTCAGAGGGAGAAGCAGACTCCCTGCCGAGCAGGGAGCCCGATGCGGGACTCGATCCAGGGACTCCTGGATCATGACCTGAGCCGAAGGCAGTCGCTTAACCAACTGAGCCACCCAGGCGCCCGGGAAGGATATATTTTCTATAGAATGCACATCACAGTTATAGTTCAACCATAATGCTGAATATCTATATAGAATGCTTATTTATGTTGCTTTTTGTGTGGCAGAGACCAGTGTGTCAATATCAGCACTGTTAATGACTTTATAACTTAGAAGATTTCTTTTGAAAAATAAGTGAATTAAAAATTACTTTTCCTTTAAATAGGTGGCAAAATTATAATAATTTTCTACCTATTTTTTTATTTTGATATGAAGAATCAGTGTTTGAAATGTGTCTCATATACAAGTTCAAACATTTTCAAGGATATATTAGGTCAGGTGTTTCTGGGTATGTAGCAGTTTTTCAGACCCAGAAAGTGCCTGATGAGTAGATTTACTAAAAGGTAAAAATCAATAGTGGAACACAAATATCTCTGGCTCTAGTCATAACTTTTCCAGTAGGCAGATAAGTAAGTAATTTTACTTTCTCAAGGACTTATCCTATAGTTATAAAGTGTAGCTTGGCATAAACTCATCCCTAAACTGTTTATACAAAGGAAAATTCAGTGTAGGAGATGTCACCAATGAAATTTCTGAGTTATGGGAAAGAAGTGAGGCAATAATGTCAAAGTGAACCAGAGTGGGAGAAACGGGTGCTGAGAATGCAAAGGCAAAAGAAACTTCTCACTGATATTCCAAGTTTATGATTCTCTGTCATTTTGATGGTTAAATTTTTGTATCAACTTAACTCAGCTAAGGGATGTCCAGATATTTGGTAAACATTATTTTGGGATGTGTCTATGAGGGTGTTTCTGGAAGAGATTAACATTTAATTCAGTAAACTGAGTAAAGAGGCCTGCCCACCAGTGTGGGCCAGGTATCATCCAATACTTTTAGCACCTGACTGGAACTAAAAGGTGAAGAGAGGGCAAATTCTTTCTCTCCTTGAGTTAGGACGTCTATCTTTTCCTCCCCTTGGACATTGGAGTTCCAGGTTCTTGGGCCTTTGGACTCTGGGAATCATAGCAGTAGCCCCATAGTTCTCAGACCTTCAGCTTGGGACTGGGAGTTACACCATCATCTCCCCTGGAACTGAATTATATCATTGGCTTTCCTGGTTCTCCAGCTGGCGGAAGGCGGATTGTGCGACTTCTCTGCCTCCACAACTGCATGAGCCAATTCCTATAATAATTATCCTCATATATGTCCACATATATCCTATTGATTCTGTTTCTCTAGAGAACCTAGACTAATATAGTCATGTTTAAAAATTAATATGATAAATGATCCTCAGTGGTATCACTTGAATTCATGGACTATGGAGTTGTAGGGATTTTCTGAAATGAACTAGTCCACCCTCTCTCTAGGAGTAGGGATAACTTCTGTGCACTACTTTTCATGGTATATACTTCTCTACAATCCTTTTGGAAAACAATTTGTCAATACATTTTAAAATGCTCTAGCATGGTCACTGAGTCTGCTCTCACCATTCTTATGTAACATAGTGTTGGAAGACCTAACCATTGAAAAAAAGAGGAAAGGGAAGGGAAAGGAATGGAAGAGAAGATGGATTAGAATAGAAGAAATAAAATTGTACCTATTTACAGATGATATGTAGAAAATCTCAAGGAATACAAACAAACAAAAATCCTCCAAAATCTGAGAAGTTTAGCAAGGTTGCGAGATGCAAGAAAAGTATACAAAAATCAGTTGCTTCTATACACTAGCAATGAATATATGATAATTAAAAGTTAAATATATGATGCCATTTATAATTGCTCTCCCTTCTTTCCTACCCCCCTTCCTTTATCTTTCCTTCTCTTTCTTTCTCCCTCCTGTTTTCCATCTCTTTTCTCTCATAAGAGAAATATTTAGGTACAAATCTAATAAAATATATACAGGACTATATGCTGAAAACTATAAAACACCAGTGAATGGAATAAAAAGATGGAAAATGGAAGTGCATACTGTGATCATAGATTAGAAGATTCAACATAGCAAAGATGACATTTCTTCCCAAATTAAAAACAGTTTAAGACAATTCCTATCAAAATCTCGAGATTTTTTACAGATATAAAGAAGATCGTTCTAAAATTATATAAAAAGCTAAAAGGTTTTAGCTATTCTAAAACAATCTGTGGGGCGCCTGGGTGGCTCAGTTGGTTAAGCGACTGCCTTCGGCTCAGGTCATGATCCTGGAGTCCCGGGATCGAGTCCCGCATCGGGCTCCCTGCTCGGCAGGGAGCCTGCTTCTGCCTCTGACCCTCCCCCCTCTCATGTGCTCTCTCTTTCTCATTCTCTCTGTCTCAAATAAATAAATAAAATCTTTAAAAATAAAAAATAAAAAATAAAAAAATAAAAAATAAAATAAAACAATCTGTGAAAGAGTAATGAAGTGGGAGGAATCAGTCTTCCCAATTTTAAGACTTGTGATGTAGTTACAGTAATCAAGACTGTGTGGTATCATTGGAGGGATAGACACAGATTGAAGGAACAGAACAGAGAACCCAGAAATTGACCTGTACTAATATGTCCATCTAATCTTTGACAAAATTACAAAAGCACTTCAGTGGGGTAAGGATAGACTTTTCAACAAATGGTGCTGGAGCAATTGGACATCAATGGGCAAAAACTTAGCTTCTACCTAAATTTTACACTTTATATAAAAGTTAATTCAAAACAGATCATGAACTAACATGTAAAATGTAAAACTGGACAATATTTAGGGAAACAAACAAAAAAACAAGAGAAAAATCTTCAGAATGTAGGAGTAGTCAAAGAGGTCTTAAACTTGATACCACAAGCATAATCGATACAAGGAAAAATTGATAAATTGTCATCAAAATTGTAATATAAAGACCTGGTTAAGATGATGAAAAGAAAAGCTACAGAGTGGCAGAAAATGTTTGCAAACCATATGCCCAACAAAGAGCTCAAATCTAGAATGTATAAAGATGTCTCAAAATTCCACAGTAAAACAAACAAAAACCGGAAAATAGAGGACATGAATGGTATATATATATATATATATATATATATATATATATATATATTAGTAAACAGATGAGAATGCATTCAATATCATTAGCCACTAAAACTACAATGAGATATCACCATATACCTATCCAAATGGCTAAGGCAAAAACAGTGATGACACCAATGCTGGTGAGCATGCTGGGAGATGGTCATTCTTGGGGTGGAATGTGACATATTACAATCACTCTGTGAAACAGTGTGGTAGTTGTAAAACTAAATATGCAACTACCATACAACCCAACAATGGTACTTTGGGATATTTATCCCAAAGAAATTAAAAGTTTGTTTTTTTTTTTCCCCCACACAAATACATCCACATCAGTGTTCCTAGCAGCTTTTTCATAATGCCCAGTACCCAGAAACAACCCAGGTATGCTTCAGTGGATGAATGGTTAAACAAATTGTTGTATATCCATGCCGTGGAATACTATTTAGCAATAAAAAGGAACACTGCATGGTATATACAGCAATTTGGATTAATTTCCAGAGGATTATGCTAAGTGGAGAAGAAACTATCCCCAAAGGGCACATACATGCCATTTGATTCCATTTATATGTCATTCTTGTAGTGACAAAATAAAGAAATGGAGAATAAATTAGTGCTTGCCGGGGTTCAAGGATAGTCATGGGAAGGCAGGAGGAAAATGGTGTGACCATAAAAGGGCATCAGAGGGCCACTTTTAGTGATGTAATTGTTCTGTATCTTGACTCTACCTTGGCTGTGATATTTTACCATAGCTTTCCAAATGTTACCATTTGGGGAAACCAGGTAAAGTTTACGCAGGATCTCTCTGTATTATCTCTTATAACTGTATGATAATCTAGATCTCAAAATCAAAAGTTTAATTAGAAAATTTAAAAGCCTGGGGCGCCTGGGTGGCTCAGTTGGTTAAGCGACTGCCTTCGGCTCAGGTCATGATCCTGGAGTCCCTGGATCGAGTCCCGCATCGGGCTCCCTGCTCAGCAGGGAGCCTGCTTCTCCCTCTAACCCTCCCCCCTCTCATGTACTCTCTCTCTCTCATTCTCGCTCTCTCAAATAAATAAAAAAATCTTTAAAAAAAAAAAAAAAAAAAAAAAAAAAAGAAAATTTAAAAGCCTTATATGTTAACTACCTGGAATTTAAATAAAACTTGAAAAAAATTAAAAGCCTCTTTGCAAAAGGAACAAAGTAGCTGGGAGAAAATATATGAAAATGTTAATACTTTTTTAACTATTACCTCTCATAGGGACTTGATAGTAGTCTTCATTTTCAAAAACATATTGACATAGGTAATAACTTTTCAAATAGATTTTTAAGAAGTAACTTGTGGTTAAACTTAGTGAAATCAGGATATCTGGTGTGCATGCAGTCTTAGAACATCAATGCCAATTAAAATCATTGTGGATCAAGGCTGATCGTCAACTTTAAAGTTCAGATTTTCCCCCCTAGATTAGAATGAGCTATAGAGGAAACACACTGAACTCGTAAGAGAAAGGTATAAAAAAATTGCTGATCTAATAATAGTAGATGAGAGTATATGCCTTAAAAAGTTATTGGAACCCTTGTGTTCAATAAGCAAGTTACCTTTGTTTTGTTCCAAAGAGTTTTTGAATCCAAGTAAGTGATTTTAAGGATTTTTAAATGAGCATGGAATTAACAGTATAATAGTTACATGGTCTTAAAGGGTAGGTAATCTCAGTAAAGTATATTTCTTGTGAACCATCCTTGTCTATCAAGTGCTACTACTTCTATATAACTGGAAAGTTTGAGCAATACTAAGTTCTGTGTAACTAGTTTTCCTTTGTTCTCACTACTGCTGGATTAGTAGTGACTAATGCATATTAGTAATAGTAAGATTAGTAACAGTGTTTGCTTTTACGAGGCATAATGCAGATCATTGCTCTTTCCTCAATACATTAATTTTCTTGAGATTTTTCTCACATGTTTCACTACATCCTGGTTTTGACAGTTCACACTTGTCACCTGGATTATATTTGGGTATTCCCTAACTCCCCATCAAAAAAAGGGGGGGATTTAAAAACTATGTCTTAGTTACATTTATTTCTGCTGCTAGCTAATGTTATTCATTATATACTTGTTTTTGTTTTACTCTGAGAGGCTCTCTTTATCAGTCTGGGAGCTGTCTCATTGTAGAGAATTCTCATAGCAGAAAATTCATAGACACAAGATTTTGAAGAAGCCTCTGTATCATAGTTTAATCTTTAGTCCTTTGTTCAGTAGCCCTGATTCTGTTTGCCCTTACATGTCTTCAGTAGTGTGAAACTTATCTCATGAGGTAGCCCAGTCCATATTTGGACAGGTCTCTCAATTAGAAAATGTTTTGTTATATTGGGTTAAAAATCTGGCTACCAGTTTGTAACCCATGAAAGTTCATGAAACAGATCCAGTCACTTTTCTACTTAATGTGTCTTTGAATATTATACTGTGGGGCTCTTTCTATTTCTAATGCATGGATTTCCATCTCCCCACCCCCAGTTGTTTTTCCTGTTGCATTACAGGGTTTTGAATTCTTACTTATTTAGCAAATGTAAATCTGTATATGTCCCTCTTAAATGTGGAATTCTGAACTAAATGTCATATACCCGATGAGTTCTGACTATATCATATTACATTTTAGTCAGAATGTCTTAGCCATTGCCCCATGTAGGAATGCATTATATCTTTGTTGTTTACTACTGATTTTATACTTCAAAACTGTAATTGTGTCAAAATGTTAATTGTGTATTAAGAATTGGTGCTGTTCTCTCTTCTAGATTTCTGAATAATTTGTAAGCAAGGTAATGGGAAAAATCACTCTTTAGTGATAGTGTTTTGTTTTTTAACCTCATTTAATCTCCATGGAGAATATTGTAAAGATTACTTTAAAAAAAAAAAACACTTCAGTGTATATCTAGTCAAAATCTTAAAACCAATCATTTAATTTGAATTGAATTCCATAAGGTCACTAGATGAAATCTCCTGCTATACTTAGTGAATGAATGGAATATGTTAAAAGAGGAACAGCAGACCACGTTTATGTTTTCAAAAGGCTAAACTGGAAACTTGTCTGTACTCAGAGTCCAGTTCTTCAGAATATAAAACTGAACTTGAAAGCACCCTGGTCACCTCTGACCCACTGTGGAACACAGTGGTCACCACTGGAGAGGAAAGTGGTACGTTTCTTTTCAAGTGGAGCCACCTGCAATCACAGGTGTTATCAACAAGCCTTGGAGGTTCAGAGAGCTCTTGTATTTTTGCTTCAGCCAGCCATTGTGAGAATAGCCTTTCAGAGGTGGCTGGGCCACTTTCAAGCTTTTGTCGCTTAAAAGCCACATTAGAAATGTAATTTCTAATTTATCTCTAATTTATCAAAATTGCTTTTTCTTTCTTGTTTTAATAAGATCATAAACCTTCAAAGAAGCCTTTCCTTATGAAGTGTTATGAATTAGGAGAAACGAATGTAGGCCTTTTATCTTATAAACACGACAAATATTTTACTCATAAAAATGTATTTGTCTTCAACTAGATATTCCTCTATTTCATCTTTAAAAGAGACCCACTTTTCATAAAATAAACCATTGCCAAAGACTAACAAGTATCTATAAAGCAAAGCATCTTTCAAATTATTATTTGATTAACTTGCTGTATCAAACAAAGGTCAAAGAATTGTATCCCTGGATGGTGATGCAGAGATGTGGAAACATCATGTTCAGACTAGCTTTTGCTGGCTTAAATAGTGCTGTTGCCCTAGTGATAGAGAAGGTGAATTTTGAGCCAGTGGGGTAGATATGTAACATGGGATATCATGATAGTTGGAAGAAAACCCCAGAAAATTATTATAAGAATTTCCACTTCAGAGCAATACTAAGTTCTGTGTAAGGCCATATTTTCTTGACCTTTCCATTTGCCTACATGCCTTTTTCATCCTCTGTTAACATTTATATCTTTATTTATTTTGTACATCCTGGGTTTTTTTTCCTCTTTTTGCCTCATTTGTCCCTCATGCAACTGGCTATGAATGAATTTGAATCACATTTTTATGCTAGTGACAAGTTGGAGTCCCAAATTTGAGCTATTTGAGGCTCTGTTGTGAGAAATTTTTGTTTAGATTTCTGCCATCTGTATTAAACTACTCTCATAATTATTTCTAAAGTAGGTTTGACCATTAACAACCAACAATATCAACAATGGAATACATCGTGGCGATAATTAGTAAGTTAGAAGAAAGCATTAATGAGCAAGAGGGCTCTAGAAAAGGCAAGTCGAAATGGCTAGTGAAGTGGCACATTGTGGTAAACTCCATGAACTTCCTGTAATAGACCTAAAATGTTATTAACTTTACCGGTAATCAACAACAAGCAAAATGACAAGAGAAAGCAAAAAATAAAAACAAAACAAAAAACCTAGGAAGCAAAATTACAGAATAATTTGGGAGACAGGGAAACCTGTGGGTTGTAATCATTGGCATATTTTGCTGTGTCTGAGAATAAAATCTGACATTATGGTTTTGTCTTTGAGCATTGTTTTGGAAGGGGGATAGTCGGACATGGACCAGTGTCTCAGTCTTCCACCTATCTGCCCAGATGATTTTGGAAAAACCACTAACATCTCTTCTTTTAGTTTTCTCATCTGTAATTAGGGTATAATAATCCCTACTATAAATGTAATGAGAAAATTAAATATAATTAAATGGATAAAGCATTTGCTCCATTAGAGATCCTTAGTAAACTTAGGGTAGTTTTCTGTGCTTTCTTTGTTTCCCCAGCATACAAACTGCCAACAGCCAAGGGTAAAGGAAATCACCCTCAGGAGTTAACAAAATATATCATGACTGCCAGTTACCTCATACTGCTTATTGTTTGGGGGTTATTGAGTAATGTAGTGGGAACTGTTCACAGTGACAGTTCTATATGCCATTGAAAAAGAAAATATCAGAAACCTATTCAATGACTTTCAGTGTATGATGTCAAAAAAGGTATTCAAATGTAGGTTGGGAGGGCTTTTCTGAAAGGGAAAAAGATGCTGTAGCCCAAATAAAGAGCTTTCCTAAATGCCTGATTTAATCAGAGAGTAACATTCAGAATTTGTATTTCTTACATAAAATTTCTCTCAAGAACAATATTCAGTGGAGGAAGCACAATAGATTTAACTGCAGAGTGCCTACCCTTATTTTACTTCCATATTAAGCAAAAGTAATGTTATGTGGCATAGCTCATAACCAGGGATTATAGAGGAGAAAACCATAGGGCACAGGTTGCAGATTCCCTCTTGGTGGAAATAAATGGTTTGGTATGGGAACGTTGACCACTGATCCAGAAAAACCACTGGTAGTTGTAATGACATGCTGATACTCAACAAGTATCCAATTTAGTGACTTTTAGCAACAAGAATTAATTTTGGTAAAAGTAGCAGATTTAGTTCTAAGGAACTTGAGGGGCCAATGCAAAACTAATCATAAATGAACAGCGTTAGGGATGCCGGGATGGCTCATTGGGTTATGCAACTGACTCTTGATTTCAGCTCAGGTCATGATCTCAGGGTTGTTGCATCAAGCCCCACCTTGGGCTCCACACTCAGCACGGAGTCTGCTTGTCCCTCTCCCTCTGCTTCTCCCCCTGCCCTCTCTCGCTCTCACTCTCTCTCAAAAGATTTTAAAAAATCTTTTAAAAAAAATAAATGAACAGCATTATAACATTCCTTGCTTAAGACATAGTTTCTTCTTCTGTGTGATCCCCATTTATCTATACTCTCTGTGCTGTCCTACAATAAACTAAAAATGATAACAGATACAAAAGTAATAGTAAGAAATGATTAAAAGTCTATCATAAAAGTTAATGAATTAAAACAAAACTGAAATTTTGAGAAATTTAATTACAAAGAGTTAAAACATAGTATAAATTGTATAATTTCTCTGAGGCCTAGACTCTTTTTTCTCTTCTTTCCTATGGGTGGTTCTCCAAAGTTAAGTAAATAAGCAGGAGGGACCACGTGGTGCAGTGTGCCCAAACAGGCTGTGAGTTCTGATGCCTAAGTCTGGGCTTCCTCTCCTCTCTCATTTATTCCTTCATCTTACATGTATTATACTCTATAGCTCCTAAGTGCCAGGCGCTCTGCTAGGCTCAGGGATACAGCAGTTTTAATAGGACACCTCTACTCCAGAAGCATAGATTTATTACGTTAAAGACAAATTATAAATTAATTTTTAAAAACCACACAGTGTTACATAACTGCTATGTAGAAAATAAAGGAACAACAACAAAAATAGCAACAAAAAACTCAATAAACCAGAAAAAAAGCTCACAGTATCACGTAAGTGGTAAGCAAAACATAAATGAGAATAAGGATGCTGTGGTTGGTAGAGTAGCCTGGTGTCCAAAGAAGGCCTCTCCAGTGTCCTCTTTAGTGAAGTCTACTTGACATTTGAGCTGGGGCCCCACTCCGGGGCAGAGAATTCCAGGCAAAGATGTGAAGTCCCTGTGATTGAGAGGAGCATGATTGTGCTTGAGGAACAGAAAGAAGGCTTCTGTAGCCGGGGCTTGGGGGGGTGGGGGTAGAAAGTCATGGTATTAGACTGAAGGCAAGTCACATTGGACCTTGTAACCAGCTCTACAGACTGGATTTTATTCCAGATGAGATGGGACTTGATTCATTAGGGTAGTGTCGCTGTGGAAGGGCAGGATTTTGGCCCAACTGTGTGTCATTATTCTCTACCTGGCATCACACTGCACATTTGCAAAGGGCCTGGGCATTAATAACAATAACTTTAATACTATAACTGTAACTATATATCATAAATTATAGTATCATATATATATATATATATGTACCTATATACATATATATATATTTCCAAGTGGGTGGTTTTAGTAGTTCATCCTGTGTCATTATATAGGAAAAGGAATCTTAAAACATATCATAAAACTTTAAAATAATTTTGTGACTTTTTTAAAAAAGCTCATTTTGTAAGCACAGGCTAAATTCTCAGAGCTTTCACCAGATATCCTGATATTCTGAAGAGCACAAGTTTTTATCCCAGGGCCTGCATCCATTGCAAATGTGAAGTTTCTTCTTCTCCGTTGTTTTATCTTTTACAAACATGTCACTTTGCCTTTTACTCTAGAATATATTTGTGTTTATTTTACTCTTAAATAGCTTCTTAAATTGCTGTCAAGAGACAGATACCCATAGTGGTACAGCTGCTTTGAGTCTGCAGTGAAAGAGACCTGAGTTTAAATTCTTACTTCACCCGTCAGCTGTGTGGATATGGGTGCATTACATACTGACACTGGTAAAATGTGACTTTTAATTGCAGAAGGAGGCAGACTGTGGTCTGTGGGCCACATCTATCCAAATCTGTTGCCTGTTTTTGTAAACAAAGTTTTATTGAAATGCAGGCATGTCCGTTCCTTTACGTATTGCCTATGACCCCTCTCATCCAGCAGAGCTGAGTTATTACAACATAGACTGAGACCATATGTAGCCCATGAGGCCCAAAATGTTTATATCTGGCCCTTAAAAAAAATTTACTAACCCCAGTTATACTGCATACCTCTGAATGTTGTGGGTATTCCATGTGGGAACACTTCATGCAAAGCATTTAGCTTAAGGCCCGGCATTTAGTAAGGATTCAGTATATATTTGTAGGGGCACCTGGGTTGTTCACTCAGTTAAGCCTCTGCCGTCAGCTCAGGTCATGATCCTGGGTGCCGGGATCAAGCCCCACATAGGGCTCCCTGGTCAGCAGAGAGTCTGCTTCATCTCCCTTTGCTATTCTCCCTGCTTGTACTCTCTCTCTCTCTGTGTCAGATAAATAAATAAATAAAATCTAAAAAAAAAATTAAAGTATATATATTTGTAATTATTAGAATTTTTAAAAATTCATTTTGTTTACTTCCAAATTAATCAGGTCAAATTGACTCTTAAGATGATGGATCTTTATGTATATCTTTGGAGGTACCAAGCATCCAAGTTTGAGAAGTTTGTTTTTAAGTTGTAGTATTTTGGTGACACCCATTTCTGCATTAGTAACATGGATGTTGGAAGTTTTATTTTGCCCACTAATCTGTCCTTGGTATGGATATTATAAATTATATATAGGTAAAAGTCCTTGGCTATATTACAGCAATATGGGTAGATTGTTAAATTAATCATTGCAGAATCCTTTGAAAATCTAGGCAGCAATGTGCAAATGCAAAATTTATAACGGGAACAAACAAAAAGAAACTGATGATTCCTTAAGGATACTGATGTTTTTGTGGTTTCTTCCTTTTGTTGTTGTCACCAGAGATTTATATAACATTTGGGGAAATTTTCAATATTTAATCATAAGCATTCTTATTCCAGTGTAGGCTATATGTATATACCGGCCACTCTGAACTTACTCTAACTAGAGGCTGGACATACCATTTTTTTTAATTGGGGTATATATTTGCAAAATGCCTATGTGTATTAAAATTTATAATAAATACTTGCATTGATAAGGAAGTATGATTAGTGAAGAATTTAATAACTTTACTCTTCATAGTGGTAAACATGTTGTAAAACTTCCCTAAACAAGGATTGTAAACTGTGGGGAGAAAAGAAAGGGGATAATCTTTTGAGTGTTCCAACTAAATAATTTCTTAATTTGTTTTCTTCATGAAAATATCTTGTTAAAAGTCTACAGTTTACTAATTACAGAGCCGCTTTTGTAGGTGTCCAAAATATCATAATCATAGTTTAAGTTGCATTTATTCTAGTGAAGTGGAGTGTGGTGTTCTTACTTTCCGTTTCCTATTTCATTGACTCTGAAAATGGGATTTCTTAAGTAGTATGTATTAGTTTAGTTTGGTTTTTTTTGTTGTTGTTGTTGTTTAGTGCTTTAGAGTTAATGTTGGATTTTTTAAAATAAATGTGAATTATTTGAGTTTTTTAGTTTTCTTTGTACCTTATTAATTCAGTTCAGATCAATTTGTTTAAGATCAATTTTTAGAAAAATATAGCACGTGGTTCCTACCACATAGACATAGATGTTTAAGTTGGGAAGACCAGGTTTATTATTTTCATGAGCCAGCTTATCTCCTATTATCTTTTATGTAGCACTAATGTAAGGAATTGTCAGGTTTTGTGAAGCATATGCCAGGATTTGAATAATGAGTAGCATTTGGGTAAGAGAAGTAGCAAATGATTCTTATATCTGATTCTTTAGGGGGTGTAGGCTGGATAGTTTTAGTTTTGTTTTTGAATGTAGTTGTTTATTTTTCCAGGTCATCCAGAATTGTGTTATTGTCTAAAACACAATATTTGATGTCATAAACCTGGAATCTGTTAGTGTATAAATGGAATGATTCAAATTAGTCTATATCCTAAAAGTCAGAATTTTTTTTATCTTAACATTTTAACAAAAAATTTATGAATTTAGGAGAACAAATAATGGAGTACTCTCTTTTAAAAATTATTACATTAAGATTCAGAGAGATTATATGTTTATACTCATTTTTGCAAAATTGGCTTGAATACAGTTTTCTTGACTCCTAATTTACTGCCGTTTCTTTGTGAATACAAATGTTTTGTTAATTTTCATTAAGTGGAGTAAGCCATAATTTTGTCATAAAATGCATCAAACCAGGATATCTAATATCTGTAACTTTTCAAATTCATATATAAATATGTATATTTATGGATTTCAAACAACAGCTGGTTTAGTTTGATGGGCTTTCATTTTGCTTCTTCAATGAAGATTTAAAAGGAAAAGAGGCTAACAAGAGAGAAAAGGGAAAGAAGAGAAAAGGTTAAAGAAGGAAAGGGAAAGGAAAGAGAAGAAGAGATCATATGGAGAGCTAGTTTAGGGATGAAGGAGCCACAGAGAGCAAAGGAGGGAAAGAATGGATTCTCAAGATTGATGGAAAGATTAGAATCTGGGTTGAAGAAGACGAGAATTGGGACAGGAGGTAAGAACAAAATGAGATTTGATAGGTAAAGAGGTTATGACATATAGTGGGGATTTCCCAGAGACGTATATTGCTAGAAAGCATACTATTCCAAAGGTAATTCTCTTTAAAGGGAAACATTCTGGAGAAAACATGATTAAAACAGGGAAGAATAATCGATCTTTATGTGGGGAGGTCAGTCACAAAGTGATCACATACAAATATTCATCTTATTTTTTTCTTATCCTCACCTGTTTATTTGATGGCTAATTTGATACCTTTCTACAAAATCTGATTGTGTTGACCACACATTAGAATCAATTTTTAAAGGAGGCCCAATATTAAATGCTACACTAGAAAACTGATAGTAAGTAATGATAGCGTATTCCTGCTATGTCTGTCAGACATGGATTGGCAGCTTTTCTGAACTTAATTTATTTCTTACAATTTGGGTGGGTGATATATTGTCTAATTTATCCTATAGAATCTTCAAGATTATTAATCACTATTATAATTAAATATATTTATGGTATTATTTATAAAATGTCTGTCTCTCCCATTAGGCCTCAAATGCCATGAAAAATGGGTATTGGGTATTTTGTATTCATTACTCTATCCCCAGCACCTAGCATTGTGCCTGGCTCAAAGTCGGTACTCAAGAAATAAATGTTGAATGCATCAATAAGTAAATACTATACTACTTCAGAAAAAAAAAAAATGCTGAGTTAAAACAATAAGGTTTGTTTTGTTTTGATATTAGCCAAAACATGCTTACCTTTATGAAGATTTATTTTCAATATTGAAAATATAGTACTAGAACACATTGGCTTATTCTAATTTATACTTAAACTATTATTTAAACAAATACACATTTAAAATCTGTTAATTATCTAATAGTTCTCCTTAGTCGATTCTTTATTGTATATCAAACTGCTAATAATGCGATTATTCCATTATCTCATTTAATCCCCTTCAGGAGGGTACTGAAATTTTCTTCCATCTTACAGTAAAGAAAACTGAGGCCTGGAGTGGTTAAATACCTTGTTCAAGTTCATACAATTAATTTGACTACATATAAGAGCAATGGATATGTGGGACTTACTTAGTGTTAAAAAAAAATGATGTACCAAGGAAATTGCCAAAAACAAGAATTAATATATTCATGGTCATGCCAAATGTGGCAGTATAAAATTATACTTAAGAATTATGTTTTTGGGGGCACCTGGGTGGCTCAGTTGGTTAAGTGTCTGCCTTTAGCTCAGGTCATGATCTTGGGGTTCTGGGATGGAGCGTCGGGCTCCTTGCTCAGCAGGGAGTCTGCTTCTCCCTCTCCCTCTGCCCCTATCCCCACTTGTCTCTCTCTCAAGTAAATAAATAAAATCATAAAAAAAAAGAATTGTAGTTTTGGACTCAAAAGATTGAGTTTCATATGTAACTATTACCTGGGTGACCCTGAGCATTTTATTTAACTTTTTTAAATTTCAGTTTCCTCAACCGTAAAGCATACTTGATATCATAGCCTCAGTAAAGTGAGAATAAATATAATATGTGGAGTCTGGAAGCCAGTAGACACTCAGGGACTTGGAATTCCTTTTTATTTCCTCTTTAATATTTACATTTCTCCTTTCTCTTCTACTCCAGCCCACCTTCCAAAAGCTGTCGCTTTGTAGGAATGTGTGCAGATATACATTAGAGAGCTGTATACAATTTAGCAAGTTCAGGGCAAAATTGAAGACTGTTGAAGAAGTGATGGTTGAAATTTAAATATGACTAATAACTAGCTACATACTGTTTCCCTTGGGTTTCCCACCCCAGAACACACACGCATACATGCACATGCGCATGCATGCACACCACTTCCTGAGGAACTAGGTCCCTCTCTTTTTGCACCCTGCCTTACCTCTATCCCTGTGTAACTGATATTCCCCAGTTCACCTTCTCTCTGGAGTACTTAATCTGTTTTTGGTTACAGAGTGCCTTATTGCATATTGAAAACAACTTCCTTGGGGTTCTAAATACCTATATTTAAATATCTTTATATAAACTATGTAAGCCTCAAATGTTGCCCTAAAATATTCATTATTTGGGGGTGATAGTCAAGGAAAATCTTCTTGTAGTCACTATAGTCTGTGAAATCATTATTTTGGACTGGAAAAGAAAACTGATTACCAGATGCTTTATGCTTGTGTATCTACAAGATCTTTATTCTCCCTCACCTGTATTTTTCTCATTTATTTTTGATGCTGTTCAGATATATTGATCTGTAAGTTGCCTCAAATCATCTTTTGAAATGCAACTGGATAAATAAAAGTAAATAAACATGTTATATCTAATAAATTTTAATAAAATGATAGGAAATTATCAAATTCAGGAATGTATTTTTCTATAATACAAGTATTATAATAGCTTACTTAAATATCACAGTTAATTTACTAGAAATAAATCAATTAGAAGGGAAAAAATGAAAAAGCAGAAGCATATGAATAGTTAATGTTTCCAAACTTTTCTATTAAAATAAGCTCTTAGGGCACCTGGGTGGCTCAGTTGGTTAACTGTCTGTCTTCGGCTTAGGTCATGATCCCAGGACCCTGGGATCCAGTCCCATTTCAGGCTCCCTGCGCAGCAGGGACTCTGCTTCTCCCTCTGCCCCTCCCTCCTGCTTGTGCACTCTCTTTCTCTCTCTCTCAAATAAATAAATAAAATCTTAAAAAAAAAAAAAGCTTTTAAAAGCTGATGACCAATTTTGGTTTAGTATTTGTCAATGATATATATCGATATACATTCAAATCACTGTCACTTGTTTTGATCTGGAGCAGTAATTAGCTTCATTCTATAAGTAAGGGAGGATTTTTAACCTTGTTTGAAAGACATGGATATGTGTGTATCTAGGTGCCCATGTCTATATATATTTAAGTATAATTAGTTAATTTACAGTGGTTTATTCTGGAGAAAAACAATGTTTCTTTCAGATGAGATGTGTAATAATTTCACAGAATACCTCACCTGTGTTTCACCAGAAAGGGTGACATGGTTTGGCTTTCTACTTTCTGCACCTTCGCCTGCTCAACTTTTTGGGTCCTCCACTTTGAAAAAGATCTAAGTTCTCTCCAAACGTTAGTAGGGTATTTTATATGCAATGCTTTGAAAATTCACTTTTGGTAACAGTTTTTGTCAGGAAGCAAAGAAATAAGAACTGATTTAAAAATAAATGATGTATTAATTTCTTAAATACCCAGGGTAATCATTATCAGAGTGGGTTATTATTTGATTTATGTTTGTCTCTTTCTTTCATATCAGACTGAAAACTTTCACTTTTGCCCTCATTGATGGTCCCTCTGGTCTCTTACTACTCCCCAAACACACACACACACACACACACACACACAGGTACAAACACACACCCCTTCAAGTATGCCTTTTCCTAATCTTGAGCAGGCGACCATGCTTCTTAAGAAATCGATCAAATTAGAGGAAAAAGAGACTTGAAAATTTCTCAAGTATTTTTTTTAAGCAAAAGTATAATTGGAAGGATTTAGCATATAAAGGTACAGTATGCTATCTTTTCATACTTATTTCCTAGAGAATACCTGATTGGACTTACAGATACTACAAATAGAAGTAATTTTTATACCATATTTAATAAGCTAAGTACAATTTAGGCCTTCAGGGAAAGAAAATGTTTTATTATAATAATGAATGTAGATAACCAGGGCTGAGTGGATATAATGGGATTAAACAACATATTAATTTATATAAAATAAAGTTGTGTGGGTTGAAATCCAGAAAATAATGTGATATTGAAAAGAAAACTTCAAAATCATATTTTATAATAATTATTTATGTTCTGAAATTTATATTATTACAGATTCTTAGTTGAATTAACAATCTGTCTCACCAGCATTTTGTGCTAATTGGTACCTAACTTTATTTGAAATTAATATATACAATAACCTCAGTATAATTCTCAGCGTCTGAAAACCCAGATACATTTTATGATCAATGACACTACTCTCTAGTATCAGATATGATCATTAGATTATGTTGATCAATTTCTCAATCATTTCCTATTGACTGACAGTATAATTTCTGTTGACAAAGTACAAGCAGAAATACAGCATTTTTTCTTTAGTGGTTAATTTAATTAAATTTAAATTGATAGAAGAGGTGTTTTTTTTTTTAATTTTTAAAAATGGAGTAAATAGGTATTACCTGTTTTTCAGTTGCAGTAGATTCAATAGAGTATCCTTCTCAAATGTTATTTTTATCATAATTTAGGATTCCATCCTTTTATTTGACTTGCCATACCTTCTTCATAAAAGAAAAAGTCTTAAAGTATTTTCTCAAGGTCGACCTACTGCCTGAGTTGAAATACCCAGATCAAAGCATGGAGTTTTGTTTCATGGTGTGATGCTGTACTATTTGATAGCCATTCAGCTTCAAAGATTGTGGAATAACTAAGAAATTTATAATTCTCTTTAGATTTTTATATTTAATGTCTCTTTAATAATGTTTCCGAATTAATTATACAGTACTAATAGTTTTAATAACATCCAGGGGACAAAGTTGCTTATGTTGAATGTCCCAGAAGTTATTTGGGACCACAATTAAAAACATTTTGGCAAATAGGTTTAAATTATAAAATGTAATTTCATCTAATAAATGTTGTTATATCCAATTATACTTGTTCACCAAGAAAATTTGACTGTTTTATTTCATTATAAAATTCATTGGCAGAATGTGAGACAATCAACAGTTTTTGATTTTAGGGATATTTTCTAGAAACCTTAATACTGGAATTATCGGTGTAACAAAATGTCCTTAATAAAGCTTCATTACTTGATTACAGGTTGAATATTTCAGACACTAAACCAATTAGAATCCTGATTATTTTGATTGCCAGAAATTCTTAAGTGTATATATTATTCAGCCATATATTCAGTTTTTATATCAGACAACTGTTTGAAAGTCAGCTGCATTTTATTATCTTTTTCTGGATTGTAGCGATTTTGTTTTACTTAATAAAAAAATATGAGTAATCTAATCAGTTAACTTGGCAATATAGATCACGTAGTATTAGTTTCTAACAACTAACATGTTAATTAAAGATATAAAGCTAATAACTAAAATAGTTTACTTCTCATACACATTCATCCTGGCCCCCAAAATATATATTATTTTGGCATCACCTTCTAAAATTTAGCATCTAACTCTTCCAGTTGTTTGGAAACTAGGCTGCCCTTTGGTTTCTAAGAATAGGCTTTAAAACCCTTATGTCAATGGAGAAATCTTAAAATAAAAGTCCCACCTTGTCTGCTGGGACTCGCCAGAGTAAAACTGCTCCTAAATTCTGCTTTATATTTTTATGGGACTCTAATCAACGGGATATATCAACTGTGTGATGGGCTGTCTGATGACATTTTAAGGTAGAAAAAGTAAATTGCCTTTTTTATTGTACCCTTTGCCATTTTCACGCTTTGATCAAGGCAAACCAGACAGTTGAGATGATTCAGTTTATTTATTACTAGAGGGCGTGTTGAGTAATATTTCTCATTCAGTCATAATTTGGAACACATCATCACCCTTCTTCTCAGCCCCCCCCCCAAAAAAAGAAGGAAAAATGGACTTTACAGGTACAGGACTCGAAAATTATGATAGTAGAAATAGTAATAGGCATCTTTCAAAAATCTGTGTTTCCACTGGTACCTGTTCTTTAAGCTTGTTCTGATGTTTTCTCTTTTTTTTTTTTTAAAGATTTTATTTATTTATTTGAGAGAGAGAGAATGAGAGACAGAGAGCATGAGAGGGAGGAGGGTCAGAGGGAGAAGCAGACTCCCTGCCAAACAGGGAGCCCGATGCGGGACTCGATCCTGGGACTCCAGGATCATGACCTGAGCCGAAGGCAGTCGCTTAACCAACTGAGCCACCCAGGTGCCCCATCTGATGTTTTCTCTTTAAAAGGGAAATCTTAGATTCAGTGAACTAGTTCATTCATGTACAGGCTTAATGATTTCATTGTTCGTTTGATGGTGGAAGGTAGCATGTAGAGCAGAATGCCTCAACCTGGATTCCTTACATATTTAGATTTTTAAAGATTATTTATTTTAGAGAGTGAGAGAGCAAGAGTGAGGGCCAGGGAGGGAGGGAGAGAGAATCTCAAGCAGATTCCCCGCTAAGTGCAGAGCTGACAGGGGCTCAGTTCCATGACCCTGAGACCATGACCCAAGCAAAACTAAGAGTCAGAGGCTTAACTGACTGGGCCACCCAGGTGTCCCACATTTAGATTTTTAATGTGTATTTAGATTCTTCCACTTGGTTTTGAAATCTGAGTACTTCTGAGGGAAAATTACTTTAGGAGTAGTTTTTCGATGTTTATAGCAGCAATGTCCACAATAGCCAAACTGTGGAAAGAGCCAAGATGTCCATTGACAGATGAATGGATAAAGAAGATGTGGTATATATATATATATATATATACAATGGAATATTATGCAGCCATCAAAAGGAATGAGATCTTGCCATTTGCAACGACGTGGATGGAACTGGAGGGTGTTATGCTGAGCAAAATAAGTCAATCAGAGAAAGACATGTATCATATGACCTCACTGATATGAGGAATTCTTAATGTCAGGAAACAAACTGAGGGTTGCTGGAGTGGTGGGGGTGAGAGAGTTGGGGTGGCTGGGTGATAGACATTGGGGAGGGTATGTGCTATGGTGAGTGCTATGAATTGTGAATTGTGTAAGACTGTTGAATCACAGACCTGTACCTCTGAAACAAATAATACATTATATGTTTAAAAAAGAAGAAGAAGGAGGAGGAGGGGGAGGGGAAGGGGGAGGAGGAGGAGAAGGAGAAGAAGAAGAAGAAGAGCAGGAAGGGAGAAATGAAGGGGGGGAAATCGGAGGGGGAGATGAACCATGAGAGACGATGGACTCTGAAAAACAAACTGAGGGTTCTAGAGGGGAAGGGGGTGGGAGGATGGGTTAGCCTGGTGATGGGTATTAAAGAGGGCATGTTCTGCGTGGAGCACTGGGTGTTATGCACAAACAATGAATCATGGAACACTACATCAAAAACTAATGATGTAATGTATGGTGATTAACATAACAATAAAAATTAAATAAATAAATATACCTAACACACACACACACACACACACACAAAAAGAAGTAGTTTTTTCCAATAACCTATAGTTAAGTATTTTATAATTGTATAATAAATGTTAGGCTGTGCTTCCTGCAGAAAGTTAGTATAGCACAATTATGACTGCTTTTCTTAGAAATGCCTGCCTGCAAGATTGGCCCCTACCTAGCCGTTGGGGACTTGGGTTTAGAGAGGGTTCTCACCATTCCCGGGACTGAAAACAGTTTTTCACTGCACCTAAACACTTCATACAAGCCATATATCTTATACTGAACACCCAGTTTCCTTCTGGGAATCTAGGTTTTGATACCTGTCAAGGCAGAGGATACCCAGTCACCAGCCTCCAATAAAATCACTAGGAACTGCGTTTCTAAGGAGTTTCCCTGGTAGACATTTCACAGGTGTCGTGACAGTTTGTTGTTGGAAGGATTAAGTGCAACTCCATCAGGAGAGGACTCTTGGAAGCTTGTGTCTAGACTCCTGAACTTTGCTCCATCCATGTGGTTTTTCTTTTGTTTATTTTGCTTTTTATCCTTTTGCTATAATAAATCATACCCATGATCACAACTATATGTTGAATCCTGTCTGTCCTATTAGTGAATCTGAACCTGAAGGTTCTGGTGGACCCCTGGCATAGCTTTCCTTTTATAATTTAAGTTCAGTGATCTGGGATAAATAATATTTATATAATACTTAAATAAACTGTCTATATTCAGTTGGATGTTTACCTAGTGTAAGAAGAAAAGAGGGGGGAGCTACATCTTCATTCCAATGACAATATAAACACTCTATGACCTACTATTTTTCAGCTTTGGGTTCTGGTTCGTGTCCCTGGAAGGTCTGGTCATTTTATAGACTCAGATCTCAGTCTTCCTGGTTCTCTGTCTTGTTAGAACTCTAAAGTTCTGATTTTATACAATCTGTGTTCTAAAGTTAGTTTCATCAGGATGCTGAGTTTACCAAGAGTGAATTAGTCCATCTAGATTTATCATGTAAGATGATAAGAGACACAAAATTGGGATCACAGAGATATTGAGAACATATTTATGAGTCTGTCTTTCCCCCTATTTCCTGCACAAATAGATCATTTTTTCTTAATCAATAAAAGCTAATTATTTATAAAATATTACTCTTGTTTTTTTAAAGATTTTATTTATTTATTTGACAGAGAGCAACACAGCAAGAGAGGAACACAAGCAGAGGGGGGAGTGGGAGAGGGAGAAGCAGGCCCCCCGCCGAGCAGGGAGCCCGATGCGGGGCTCGATCCCAGGACCCTGGGACCACGACCCGAGCCGAAGGCAGACGCTTAACGACTGAGCCACCCAGGCGCCCCTATAATAGTTGTTAAGCGTCTGCCTTCGGTTCGGGTTGTGGTCTCAGGGTCCTGGGATCGAGCCCCGCATCGGGCTCCCTGCTCGGCGGGGGGTCTGCTTCTCCCTCTCCCACTCCCCCCTCTGCTTGTGTTCCTCTCTTGCTGTGTCGCTCTCTGTCAAATAAATAAATAAAATCTTTTAAAAAAATTACTCTTACAAGTCTAATTGTTGTTATTGTTGTTGTTACTTAACTCCTCTTAATAGCCAAGTTTTAGGAAATGTATATAACCAGAGAATGAATATTTTTAACTTTTGCTTTTCATTTGCTGCTGCCAACTTTAAAATTTTAGGTCTGATTTTTTTTCCTTGAATGTCTTTCCTGAGATTTTGTTATGAAAAATATAACTTTCTATATTTTATTTCTTTACTGTTTTTGTTCTAGATAGTTTTGTCTCCTATAAAATTTTGTATATCTCTTTTCTGTCTCTACAGATAACACATCTAGTTTATGCTTCATCCATGATTTATAAAACATTATAAAATACATTATTTTGAAAGCTCTACAAGTTTGATTTATTCCTGTCAGTTTAATCTTGTGGTGATTTTGTCCCCCCCAGGACTGTTGATGTTGTTTAGACATTGTTTCAAGTTAAGAGCATTTCAAACTCTAACATATAGAATTTATTATTTTCTTAACCCATTAGATTTTTTTAATTTAGATGCTCCATTGTCATTGTTGTTTCTTTTCAGATTATCACAGGGAATTCCTTTTCTGTTTATCCATGCCAGGAATCTGTCTACTCATATAGTCACAGCTAAATATATCTTTTTCTTTTAATGTGTTATACCTTTTTTGGTCAAGAAGAGAACAGATTAAATATTGTAGTAATAGGAATGACTAGGCCATTAATAATGCTGCCCATAATCATCAACTAAATGATATTGTGCAATGCTTTCTTTTCAGTTATTAAATTCACATCATCCCCCTTTTTTGTTTTTATTGGATTGCACTATCATTGGCTCTTTTTTTTCTTTTATCTTTGTAGAAATTAGGACACAGTTTTTACATTTAAACCTGTGTGTAGTCTGCCTAGGAAACATTCAGTCCATAATATTTGTATTAGAAATTGATAGCAACTCTCCACAAGCCCAAGCTGGTGGTATAAAGGAGTATAAGGCTGGTATTAGAAAATGTGCAGTGGCAGGGACTGGGAAGAGCTTAGGAGGTCCATGTTCTATCTGCAGGCATTCAAAGTGAGAATTTGAAGTACTCTGCAAGGTAAACAAAACAGTGGTGCTTGGCACATTAGGCCCAGAGACCTTTTGTAATCTCTTACATACTCATATCTTCATATATCTACCCAACATATATAGTATTTAAATAGGTTTTGTTCCTACTCTGGGGTATTTTTGACTAAAAATATCTTTCCATTTACCTTTCAGAAGTAAAATGTACATTACCAGTTGAATAGCCAAATGAGAAAAGTATGTCCTTTTCAAAATATTGTTTACAAAGGATTATTGATAGGGAAGTTTCTTCATGTCTTCTTTCTGGAGTACTCCTATAGCGACTTTGTTAAAAAAGTATAGACATGCTTCTGTTCTATTTTGCTGTGAACCAAAATGGCTCTAAAAAAATGAGCTTTTTAATTTAAATAAAACCTCGAAAAATGTATCGATATTAGAAAGTCCTATACAAAATAGAGTAATTTTGATTATGTTTGGTTGTAGAATACCTCTTTGTTTTTATTAATTTCTTTTTGTTAAACAGAGTTTTTTTTTTTCCTTAACCCCCAAATGAATATGCATTCATAGAAACATTAGCAAATTCTACCTTCATCATGGCTTGGAACTAGAATCTAAAACCTCCTCACTACCTTTTCAGAACTACTGGATTGTTTGTATTTCTGTTTTTTCATTTTTTTTTAAATTTCAGTAAGTTTGCAAAACTCAAAAAGTAACTTATTTAAAGCAGTTAATTACTAACAACTTATCTTTCCCCAAAGTTTGGATTTACTCTTCTGAAGTTGATTGTGATGGCTTAATATCCACTTATATCAGATTGCTCTTGAATATATGGAAGGTTTAAAAAAAATACATAAATTTTAACTGGGTTAAAGATTTGTGTTCACTATAACTGCTTTGTCATTAAACTAAATGAGGTATTAAAGTCTTAAAACCAGAGTTATAATAAGATAGAGAACTCAACCATAACTGTATGACTAAAGAAAATACTAATTGACGATGCCTTCTTCTCAATTGTCCGAAATAGGCTTGTTTCGTGTGGCGTTTTTAATTGAGTTATAACAATTCTTTGTTTTCGTTCTGTTTTTATGGATGTACGACTCTTTAACTTGTAAAACTTGTTACTTTATTACTCGTGTGCTTTAGTAATTAGGTTTCTTTTCCTTTACCCTCACAAAATGCAATAGTCTAGTAAATGTAAAATTGGTTATCATGTGGTTGACTTTAAGTCTCTTTTTAAAATTTTTTATTCTAAATGTATGTTTGAAATTGTAGAATGAGGAAATATTTTAAGCAAACATGCAAACATGGGAGGTAGTTTTTCTAATGATAATGAAATTATATTTTCTAAAAGGAGGAGCTATGTAACTATGGTTATGTTGCATGAAAAATCTTAATGAAAATTTAGAGATCAGTAACAGATTTTTTCATTGCTGTTGCTGTAAGCAATACTATGTAGTAATCATTGTATGATTGCTGAGTACACAGCATTGAATAAGAGAGTCCCTGCACTTTGGACCCAATTTACATACTTTTTCTCAGTTTTTCTTAGATATTAAGTGATTTTGCAACCAAAGAAATTTAATAATCTCTTAGAATGAATTTCATCAAATAAATGTGATAAATAATAGTTTTCTGGTTTTTGTATATTTCATTGAGCATCATGATCCCTACGATATTTATAATTGTAATTAATACTCTTAGCAAACAGTGTATAACAATCAAAGAAACCACTATAAACAATGCATTTAAATATATTTTTTCTAATGTTTTAGCTGGGAAGTTTTAAGATTCCTTCTGTCAAACATAAGATGGTGGTTAGAAGAATATGGCTTTGATGGATTTCGTTTTGATGGTGTTACATCCATGCTCTATCATCACCATGGAATGGGTAGGTAGCCTAATATATTACAGATGCAACTAATGATTTCATTTTTTTCTTTACTGGAATATTAAAACCAGGTTTAGAGTTCTGTTACAGAGTTGCAATGACCATTATTGTTGGCTTGATTTTTATTAGTTTCACTGTGTATTTCCTTTCTCTAGTGACTTCTGATCTTCTTGGCAAGAGGTTGGATATAATTACATTTTATAAGTAAATAAACAATAATGCTTTTCTTTGAAATATATCTACTTAATAATATGCTATCCTTAATGTGTAGCTTTCCTTTAAAAATGTTTTATTTTTTAAAATTTTTTTCTATTCAAATATAACATGCAATGTTAGATTAGTTTCAAGTATACAAAAGTAAAGATTCCACAGTTCTGTACATTACTCAGTGCTCATCACTATAACTGTATACTTAATCCCGTTCACCTATTTCATCCATCCCCACACCCACCTCCCCTCTGGCAACCATCAGTTTATTCTGCATGTTTAAGAGTCTGGTTTTTTGTTTGTCTCTTTTTTCTTTGTTTGTTTGATTTGTTTCTTAAATTTCACATATGAATGAAGTCATATGGTGTTTGTCTTTCTCTGACTGACTTATTTCACTTAGCATTATACTCTTTAGACCCATCCATGTTGTTGCACATGGCAAGATTTCATTCTTTTTTATGGCTGAGTAATATTCCATTGTATATATAATCACAGCTTCTTTATCTGGTCATCTCTGGATGGACACTTGGGTTGCTTCCATATCTTGGTAATTATAAATAATGCTGCAGTAAACATAGGGGTGCATATATCTTTTTGAATTAGTGTTTTTGTATTCTTTGGGTAAATACCCAGTAACGGAATTACTGGATCATATTGTAGTTCTATTTTTAATTTTGGAGGGGGCCTCCATACTGTTTTCCACAGTGGCTGCACCAATTTATATTCCTGCCCACAGTGTACAAGGGTTCCTTTTTCTCCACATTCTTGCTAACACTTGTCATTTCTTGTGTTTTTTATTTTAGCCATTCTGACAGGTATGAGGTGATATCTCATTGTGGTTTTGATTGGTATTTCCTTGATGATGAGTGATGTTGACCATCTTTTCATGTGTCTGCTGGCTGTCTGTATATTTTCTTCAAAATAATGTTTATTCATGTCCTCTGCCCATTTTTAATCAGATTATTTGTTTTTTTGATGTTAAGTTGTATAAGTTCTTTATATATTTTGGATATTCACTTCTCAGATACATCATTTGCATATATCTTCTCCCATTCAGTAGGTTGCCTTTTTGTTTGTTAACGATTTCCTTCACTGTGCAAAAGCCTTTTATTTTGGTATAGTCCCAGTAGTTTAATTCTGCTTTTATTTTCCTCGCCAAAAAAGACCTAGCTAGAAAAATGTCTGGCTGATGTCAAAGAGAGTACTGCCTATGTTTTCTTCTAGAAATCTTATGGCATCAGGTCTCACATTTAGGTCTTTAATCTATTTTGAGTTTATTTTTGTGTATGGTCTAAGAAAGGGGTCCAGTTTCATTTTTTGCCTGTAGCTGTCCAGTTTTCCCAGCACCATTTGTTGAAGAGACTGTCTTTTTCCCCATGTATATTCCTGCCTTCTTTGTCATAGATTAATTGACCATAAAATTGTGGGTTTATTTCTGGGCTCTCTATTCTGTTCCATTTATCTATGTGTCTATTTTTGTGCCAATACCATCCTGTCTTGATCACTACAGCTTTGTGGTAGATCTTGAAATGTGAGATCGTGATACTTCCAGTTTTGTTTTCCTTTTTCAAGATTGCTTTGGCCATATGGGGTATTTCACGGTTTTGTGCAATTTAGGGTTACGTGTTCTAGTTCTGTGAAAACTACTGTTGATATTTTGATAGGAATTTCATCGAATCTGTAGATTACTTTGGATACTAGACATTTTCACAGTACTGGTTCTCCCAGTCCATCAGCATGGATTAGCTTTCCATTTGTTTGTATCATCTTTAATTTTTCCCACCAGTGTTTTATAGTTTTCAGAGTACAGGTATTTCACCTCCTTGATCAAGTTCATTCCTAGGTATTTTATTCTTGTTGGTGCAATAGTAAATGGGATTGTCTTCTTAATTTCTCCTTCTATTCAAATTAGTATATAGAAACTCAACAGATTCCTGTATATTAATTTTGTATCTTGCAATTTTACTAAATCCATGTATCAGTTCTAATAGTTTTTGGTAGAGTCTGTAGGGTTTTCTGTATATAGTATCATGTCATCTGCAAATAGTAAAAATGGTGAAAAACTGAGAGCTTTTCCTCTAAGATCAGGAAGTAGACATGGATGTCTGCTCTCACCACTTTTATTCAACTGGAAGTCCTAGCCAAAGAAATAAAATGTTTTTAAGCCAGCCATTTATCAGAGCACCTATAGGATGTGAACGTGGCAGCAATTGCAATGAGAAATAAATAACAAAAAAAATAAATGCGAACCTTTGTGAATGTGTAGGTCCCTTTGCATCTTAAACACTGATGAAAATATGTATATTTTAAATATAGATGTTCACAGTTAAAATTAAATTATAAATTAATCTGTAATTAACAACATTGATCAGAGATCTTCAGTTTAAAAATTGTTCAAAGAAGTGGGATCACGGAATCCTAATTCCTCAGTAGATAATATGGTGAATAATTATTATTTTTTAAAGGCCAAATATTTACCAGTAACAACCAATCTGAAAAAGGGACTTTAAACTGTAAATCTTGAAAAGCAGCTGCCAAGGAAAGAAGCTATATTCAAACATCCTGCTAACTGCTCTTAATCATGGTCTGCCCCCATGAAATGTTCCTAGAAAAGAAGTTGTATCTATAAAACATGACAGGTTTCACTGATATCCTCCAGTTTGGAGAGAAGCTAACTTAAGGGATGAACAAGGAAAGCATGGCAAAGGTCAAGAAAGAGCCTCTCCTAGATTACAACGCCTGCATACCCCTGTAGAACCTCTCTCTGCTGAGGGCTTGGTATTTTCCAAGGAATTGTGGAGTTAGGGAAATGAAAAAAAAATGAGATAAAGCAATTAACATCAAGACACAAAGTATTCAATTTATAGAATTGAGTGATAAAGACAAGTTCAGCAGATGACAGAAAGAAAAAGAAATTTACCTGTGTGGATGAAAACAGTGGCTGAACTCATACTTTTCTCTTGCCAACAGCAATGTATAAAAAATTCTGGGGAAGCAAAATTTGACTCAAGAATTTGGTAATTGAGGCCCCTCCCCAGAAGATCAGCGAGAACAGCCAGCCAAGACCAAGTTTACCCATCAATGAGAACGGCAGAACTCCAGCTCTAGGGGACTACTGCACGTAGAATTCATGGCTTTTTTACCATGATTCTGTAGTCTTTCAAAGTTAATTTTTTTTTAACTGTCTTTTTTTTCTTTTTTTATTCTTTTTGAATTTTTCTTTTTCCCTTTTTCAACCAACATCTTATCAATCCCTTTTTTTTTAAAAAAAAACATTTTTATTTTTCATTTTTAGAGTCATATTCTATCCCTTCATAGTAGTTACCCATATTTTTGGCTTATATATATAAGTTGTTCTCTCTTTAAAATTTTGAGATAGTTTCTTCTAACATATCAAAATATACCCTAAATCTCTAGTATATGGTGTTTTCTGTTCCCCTGCCTGATCACATCCTCTCCCTTTTTTTTTTTTTTAAATCCTCTTCTTTCTTTTTTCAAACAACTTCTTATCAATTCCTTTTGTAAAATTTTTTATAATTTCCATCTTTACAGTCATATTCCATCCCTTCATCATATCAACCCTTATTTTTGTACATATATAAGTTTTTCTTTCTTTAAAATTTTGGGAGGCACTTTCTTCTAAAAGACCAAAATACACCCCAAATCTAGTGTGTGGCACTGATCATATTTGATCACATTCTGATTTTTTTGTTGTTGTTTTGTTTTGTTTGTTTTTGTTTTTATCTTTATCTTTTTCTTTTTTTTCTTTTTCTTTTTTCTCTCTTTCCCTTTCTTTGCCCACTGCTTCAGGTTTTTTCTGATTTGTTTAGAGTATATTTTCTGG